>NC_068984.1:41993045-41996918 GCF_001194135.2 Octopus bimaculoides | reverse complement strand
ATATATATACACTAGAGTAAGCACTTAAATTCGAAACAAGGTTCGAACGGGAACGTGAAACTCTGAGTAGCAGTTTTTGTAATAATTTTGCCGTTTTTTAATAAAGTATATATGTATGTGTGTGTGTGTGTGTGTGTGTGTGTGTGTGTGTGTGTGTGTGTGAGAGAGAGAGAGAGAGAGAGAGAGAGAGAGAGAGAGAGAGATAGCATATATGTATGTATATATATATATATGTATATATGCATGCCTATATAATACATATATGTATATACACATAAATATGTTTATAGATACATGCATACATACATACATACATGCTCACATACATACATAGACTTGGAACACATCGTCAAGCTTTGCATCTCTGTTGCTTGCGTCTTTACATCCCTGATTCATTTAACCGTTTTGATATCACAATAAAATATTGGAGAGATTTCACCAGACGTGTCTAAAGTGTGTACTAAACATTAGTTAGAAATTCTTTACACTTAGCTCAAAAAGCCGAAGAAGAAGGGTTGTCCCAGTATGGAAGCTCGCTTCATCAAGTACTATGGAAGTTTTAAGATTTATACTAAGAATCTTCGAGATATTTCATGTTGCAGTTGTCCATCTTATGTCTTACTGCCTTTACAGTGTTCATAGAACACTGGGCAGCACATATAACGCTGGCATTTCGATATCCGACGCGAATCATCATGGTACAGGTAACTTTTTCCCAATATTCAGATGGCTTCCATTCTTCCATGTCAGCTAACTTTTCTTCAGCACATCTCTAATCTTTATGCTCTCCAAAGCAGTTGACTATTCTCCAATACATGAAGCTGTTCCTGTAAAAGAAGACGTAAACAATCGTCAAATTACCCCGAACACCATATATTCTATTACCAAACATACTGTTCTTCATTTTCTTTAATATTTGAGGGAAATTTGATAAATATTTCAAGCAGGTCAAATGACCAGATAGAGGCTCCTTTGTGGGTGAAAATATGTTTAATAGAAAAGATGAGATCTTGAGAAAGATCAAGCATTAAAGAGACAGTAAAAAGCATAGAGAGAAAAGGAAAGAATGAATGGCGTAAATGTATACCAAATCAAGTTACTATGACAACTAAAAATGGTATTTCAATTGGATGAGACATAATTAAGGTTTCTTCAACGTGTATAATCGAAATAATTTCGTTTGTGAATGTTTAAATTAATTGCAGTGTTAACCTTATTAACAACAGACAATCAAGTCAGTTTTACAACTCAGTGATATCTAACGCAAATGAATTTCATTGATTAACTGGAGAATTATTATCATCTCACCAGAGAGACCTAGAAATATCTCTAAGAAATGTACACACTTGCCAATGAAAATAACAAACTAACCTTTCAAGGATTGCACTTACATTTTATTAAACAATTTTGAGGATCATTTCTGTCATTAGTCAACACACACACACATACATACAACCATAATCTTCCCTCATACGCCAAAGCTACACGTTAAAAGTTAGCTTAAACATTTTAAAAGTCTTTCTGACGAAGTGCTTCTCCCGAAACGTCAGTACACTCGTCTTCCCATGATATTCGAACTTATTTACATTTATGAGCTTTACCCCCCAAAAATTCAACATATGTACTGACATCTCGGGAGAAGCACTTCGTCAGCGAGACTTTAAAAATGTTTAAGTTAGCTTTTAATGTGTAGCTTTGGCATATGAGGGAAGGTTATGGTTGAAAGTGTTAACCAGTCAAAAAGAGTATTAACGGGAAATCAATGGACGAAGTGATGAGAAAATATTGGGAGGAACGGTACTTAGGAGTCATACAGACACTGAAAGCAATTCCAGGCCGAAGGTGGGTGCTAAAATGTTGCAACGATTTAAGAGTTTATGTACATTTGCTTGCTTACTCATGCCACCTTTATTTGCTCTTAACTGTTTCCATCCCATGAACATAACTCAATCCCACATGCATTTTGCTACGATAAACATTAAAAGACATGTTTCTCTTTCCGACAGAAGGTCTGTGTTCTATCATCCCATCAAGAAATACAAATTTATTCGAATTGTCAACTAAATTCATTTTAATCAACACCAAGCATCACTAATGTTTTCCAGTGAAGGATCGAATCACTAAAGATGGAAGCCACGTCTCCTTTAAATCACACCCTCTGTCCAAAAAGGCAAAAAAAAAAATGACACACTAATCAATATTATTTCCTGTTCGAAAAGTTAGGATGGCGATAGCTGAAACATTTACGAGAATATGTCCACTCATCATGGTTGGCTGGGGGTTAAACGACAGCAAAAATAACAATTAAATAGCGCACGGCGCGTACATGTCCGACTCTTATAGACAGGGATGGGGAAATATGCAGGGCGGAGCAAAGACAAAAAAGAAGAAAACGAGAGAAGTGGAGGAGAGAGTGAGAGAAAAACCGAGACTATTAGAGAAAGAACCTAATAAAATAACTGTAATTGCGATGACGGATATCTTTGATGTGTGTCGGTACTAAAATGAGAGACCATGTGACACAAATTAAGCAAACAGTTCATGTCTTGTGTCGCAATGTCTATAATTTCAGATGATTTATCTTACACATTAGAGGACAGCAGAGTTTTTTTGTTTGTTTTTTTTTTTTTTTTTTTTTTTTTTGTTTCATTCTCTTATTTTCATTCGTTTTGTGGTTTTTGATGTTGGACATATATTCCAAACAGATCTTAACATGAATAAATATTTGTCATAATTAGGTAATTATATCATGTTACCGATCAACAGGCCAATTTAAAATACTAGTGACAGGGGTTGCGAGGCAGTATGCAAATTTACACACACACAAACACATGTACAAATATATATATATATGTATATATGTATGTGTATGTGTGTGTGTGCGTGTGTGCTTGCGTGTGGAGGCGAGTGGTTTAGTGTAGCGTTTAGGGTGATGCACCCATGATCGTATGATTGTGGTTTCGATTCATGGACCGGACGATGCTTTGTGTTCTCGAACAAATCGTTTCACTTCACATGGCTCCAATCCATTCAGTTGTCAAAAGTGAGTAATTCTACGAGGAAACGGCGTCCCGCTCGCGAAATTTTATTTCCCACGAGAGTTCCGGACACCAGTTTTGAACTCATTTGCATACAGCCAATCAGAGCTCAACTATCAAACTAATTTATGAGCGCATAACAAGTGATGGGCGATAAGATAAAGTCTCTTGGGTATGGAATGACCATGCTTCTTTTCCCTTTGGATAATGCTTGTTGTTCTTGTTCTTGTTCGAACCATGGCTGTCACTGCGTAGTTATTTGTGATGTTGTTTACTTTGTAAAACAGTAAGTTGCTAATACAAGGAATATGACATATTTCATATTATTAATCAAGGTACTCTCCTCATCAGGATGTTACACTAAGTTCATAAATACATCTACATACCGGGCCGGTCCACCGTCAGCGGCAATGTGATTAATAATATGAAATATGTCATCTTCCTTGGCACATCTCTGAAACGACCCGTAGATGTGATGCTTATATTTTTTTCTTTCGTTGGTTTTAATGTCTTTAATACTTAATCCTTTCAAGTTAAATTTTTAATTTCATCATACAATGTACGATTTTAAATGTAATTACAAATGATATGTTCTTATTTAATTACAAATATGTTCTTATTTAAATTAAATCGTGTTTTATGCATTGCATTGATATTGTCTGTTTATATATATTTGTGTATTTTGGAATTTTATGTCCATTCTATTGAGAATATATGTATTTACATAAGTTTTGGATGCGTATTTCAATTATGTTCTTTTAGACTTCACCTGTGTTGCTTCCATAATAATATTATTTCATATGTATGTATATATATATATATATAGATATATATG
>NC_068984.1:41991413-41993026 GCF_001194135.2 Octopus bimaculoides | reverse complement strand
TGTGTGTGTGTGTGTGTGTGTGTGTGTGTGTGTGTGTGTGTGTGTGTGTGTGTATAAATATAATTATATATATATATATATAATGTATGTATGTATGTATGTATGTATGCATGCATGTATGTATGTATGTATATGTATATTATAAACATGCATATATATCATTAGAATTGATAAACTTCGGGAACGCAAAATAATTCTTTTCAGGAACGGTGAGTCTCGAAGCAATTAAAGTTATAAATAGTAGCGTGATATATATTTTTCTGTTAAGCCGCACAATCTATAATATTAAGTACAGATATTAAGGTTTATTTCTTTAGTCCTTTTGGAGGAGCATATTTCCAAATTATATCGATGTTTCAAAGATTTCTTGGGTATATATTTCCTGATAGACTCTAGTTTTATTTTCATGTTTTCATGTCAGTTTTTGTTGCAGCTTTAAAGCGGGCGAGAATTACCTTTCTAATTTGTTAACGCTGTTCTTCAAAATGTTAAGCTATGTCGTCAGGTTTCTTTCAGTAATTAAGAAATGATTTGGCCTGGCTGTCTGGCACTAGATCGTTGCTAGGATATTTGTATGTTGAACATAGTTGCCGTACTTTCGTTAATGTATATAAAATTATTGTTGTTGTTGTTGTTATTATTATTATTATTATTGTTGTTATTATTATTATTATTATTATTATTATTATTATTATTATTATTATTATTATTATTATTATTATTACTATCTATCATTCAATAAATTTGTAACCATGTATTATCATTAATGTTTTTCCTATGTTTCTTTACAGATATTGGCGAAAAGTGATACACCCAAAACAATGCCGCAAGCTAAATTACGCCGTCCTTACACTAATAATTCTTTCCGCAAGCAGCTGGAGAAATTCCGTACATTCATTAAAGATGTGACGTACAGTGGCTGTGAATTAACCTCTGAGTATCGAAGACAGCTGATAGCTGGTACGCGCTTATGTTGAATTCCTTTGTAACTAACTAAATATGTACTTGATGACCTCAGCTGTCGTATGTGAATGCGTTTTACATTCACGCTAGAATCTCTCCATGTATAGATTCAATGTAATATTGACCTTTGTACACCCAGTATTATACACCGATTTTAATCGAATCTAGGCCGCGGAACCGATGAAACAGTGGGTCAAAACGTCTGAGGATTCATCTAGAGATTCTAGATAAACAGACATTAAACCTGCTTTACAGAGGTTGTCTGTACCAAATCAACACGACTCGATAGAATAATCCTGCGATAATTACCAGAAATTGCGTATTGGTGGTGAGTGAGTACAAACAACGAAATTTTGCCAGTTGTTAAATATGATATAGAATCACATCGTTGAGATTTTACTGACTAGCATTTTGTTAGAATGGTAATCTTAGTTTGTTATATTCTTTTACTTGTTTCAGTCATTTGACTGCGGCTATGCTGGGCAACGGCTTTAGTCGAACAAATCGACACCCAAGACTTCTTCTTTGTATTCTATCAGTTACTTTTGCCGAACCGCTAGATTACGTGGACGTAAACACACCAACATTGGATGTCAAGCAATGGTGGGGGGACAAACACAGACACACAGATATATATATATATATATATA
>NC_068984.1:41987634-41990813 GCF_001194135.2 Octopus bimaculoides | reverse complement strand
ACGCTCGGAGAAGGAAATGGATAGTTGCTTTACGTTTCGAGCAAAGCTCTTCTCCAGAAACAGGAAACAGAGGAAAGTCCAAGAGAAAAGGAAGACGGAGAAAAAAAAATCGCCAACAATTCACATGTGGTTATACGACGGGCTTCTTTCAGTCTCCGTCTACCAAATCCACTCACAAGGCTTGGTGGGCCCGAGGCTATAGTAGAAGACACTTGCCCAAGGTGCCATGCAGTGGGACTGAACCAGAAACCTTATGGTTGGGAAGCAAGTTTCTTTCCACACAGTTACTCCGGTGCTTTGAAAACTGTATTTTGTTTTTTGGTAGTCACTAACCGCTCAGTTGTCTAATCTAATTTGTAAACGGTACCGTGTGTAAGTACAGGCTTCTAATGTAAACTATGATAAAGATATCTTTAGGTTACAGTACTGACCAATTTTTTTCCGTACTAAGAAAGAAAGAAAATAGAAAAAGAAAACTCTGTTTCCTTTCTTCCTCCACCGAAGATTTCGTTTTCATATTCTCTATCATGAGTAGGTCAGCTGATCAGAGACCATTCTTTTGAGGGAGTTGAATACAGTGAAGCAAACAAAAGAACCTCACGCCAGTTTTCATTGTATCTCTCTACCTCTTACAGTTGTAAACTGTTCTACTCCACGGTTCTTCATTGTAGTAAACTTGGTTGTGTCCTAGAGATTTGAGTGCGTTGACACATAGCCTTATTCAACACAACTCATAAAATTTTACAAACTGTTGATCTGCCAAAGGCTAGTTTTGTATACTAGCCACATGACCAACAGCAGCTGTCATTGAAACATTACAAACTTACAAATTCTGGCTAATGCTTTTTGTTGTTTATTTTCACAGAGAATCTTCCTTACGACAAGTTCAGTGAAAAACTACGTCTTTTATTTGGACAGGATATAAAATCTCAGGAAATTAAGGTTCTTTATAGGAAAATTATCTCGAATCCAGAAGCTGCAGTAGACTGGAGTGAGGTAAAGAAATATTTCAAATATGTCATCGAAATATGTCATCAAACAGAAGTCTGAAACAATGATTTCTGATAAAGAGTGGAAATACCCACATCGTTATATTTTATTACGTTTTAGGTAACTTGAATATTACTTAATTGTACCTCAACCAGAGCCGGCTTAAGGTACCGTTAATTCAGACAGAATCCTACGTCACCATACATCTTCGGGGCGCCATGTCATGTGTCTGAAATATTTCAAGAATTACAAGGAAAAGATTATGATGATAATATGAATGTAATTCTTACATCTAATTAATCGTAATAAGACATCACATTTCTACATTTGAAATGTTTACCCCTGGTCAAAATTGCTTTAAAATTATATAAATAAGGGAGCCGAAATTCAGCTTGCCTAGGGCACAGCAACTGCATAACTGGCCTAACTTCAATATCGAGGTATTCACTTTCATATGAAATCCAAACATTTATTTATATCTTAAAATCTTGAAATATCTTGAAGATTCTCATTATAAATTTTAAACCTCCTCTAGTTCTACTTCAGGCATATCACTGTATTCCACAGTTATTCACTGACGTTATGAGGTCGAAATTGTAATCAATTCATATCAGAGCATTCTATATAACTAAGTTTTTTTTAATCCTTTTAGCTAATCAAAATAATTGCAATGGTGGTAGAAAGTCCGAGAGTTTGGGGTGTATGAGCAATGTGAAGGGACATTTCTGGGAGGATTGTTTCGGTCATCAATTCTGTATTAATCTGAATGAAGTACAAAGCATAATTAATGTAAAGCAAAACGCTAACAAGTTCCCCAACTTGAAATGTCATACCGTTCATAGATAGAAATTACTGCAAAGTATGCGAATGAACGGTGAGTGAGCTTGGTTTAGGTACTGCTCGGACGATCCGTTAGGTAGGTTTTGATAAAGATAAGTTTTGTGGATAAGAAAAGCGATGTTGCAGGAAGAGTGTGGCATCTGTATTAATTCAGCACAACAGCATGTTAATGATTTGGAGATTTTTGTATCGATTTAGAAGTAGGATTATCAGATAATGCTCATTGGCTCACAAATCTCATATCCGACATGTCTGAATTCCTTCCATATCTGAATGGAAGGAATGAGACAGAACGGCAATGCAAGTACCTAGAGAAGTTGCAAACTTTGTTATCTCCGAGGACGATAACTTCTGATAGGAGTGATATGAGAGATGTCTTCAATGCAAAACGTTTCCTTAGAAAAGTATGAATGCCACTAAAGCGCATTTTTTCTCTCTATCAGTTTACGGTTTTCTTGTTTAAAAATAAATCATTGCAAAAGTATATTAGTATGTCATTTTCGCATATAATCCTTTTGATTTAATCTTTTTATTCCAGGTATTCAGCATCTTTAACTCGAATTCGCAAAGATTCAACGGAGCTGATGAAGGTTCCAGTGTCTTTGATGTATCCAAAAAGCGAAGGGTTGGTAACGCTGCTGGTAAGTAGCACTCCATAATGCCCAAGTTAGAGTAATGGCTTGATATCTTACATAACGTCTGATGATGATACATCAGGGGAAGTCATGAACATCAAAACCTTTCTTTACATTCGAGTGAAAAGTTATTGTGAATTATGATTTAGTTATGAAGGAACCAAAGGGGATGGTGAGCATAGAATGCAGAACTGCTATGGAAACAATTCAGTTGCTGGGGATGATTACATTGCAGCAAAGGGCTGTGTAATCATCATGGCTTGGGGAAAAATACATAAATACCTTACACGCTCACATATACAAACAAGTATGTATGTATGTATGTATGTATGTATGTATGTATTATGTATATTGTTAAAAAATTTCAAGCTGTGTGTGTGCGCATACATACACTCATACACATACATACATACATACATACATACATATTAGGATATGTAAACCTACGTGTAGACCTACAAAAATGTCAAATTTACCGTTTTCTCTGTAGATTGAAAAATGATGAAAAGCTTTAATTGATTTTCAATTGATTTAATTGATTTTCAATTGATTTTCTCAGGTGCATCCACGGCACTTGACGTATATTATCTATATTATAAATTACATATTAGTGCATTATTTTATTTTTTACTTGTTTTAGTCATTAGACTGCGGTCATGCTGAGGCACCATCTTGAAGGGCTTTAGTCGAATGAATCCATCCCAGTACTTATTT
>NC_068984.1:41986479-41987455 GCF_001194135.2 Octopus bimaculoides | reverse complement strand
CACACACCTGTTTTAAAATCAATCATGTACGTGAGCATGTTTTATTTGCAATGCAAATGAATGAAAGGTAGATTAGATGATATACTCAGTCAAAGTGTAATGTATACACATAAGAATCTTTATAATTAGGGATTTAAACTTAAGTGTTACGTGGATAAGACTAATCTGACACCTAATTACTTTTCCATCCACTATGTTGCCCAATACAATAAAGGAGGGCATACGATATTATTTGCAACTTGACCAAATGCTTAATTTTCCAACTTTTTCTTTTTTTGCCAGGAAACTGCCGTAAAAGAGATACTCTGCAAAGTATCCATTACTCAGATGGTTTAGATTGTTATATAACAGCCTCGCTGAAGGGTGTAGTCACTGTATGGAACAGCCAGGTACGAAATAATATTAATTTCTGAAAATACTGATTTCAAATTTTGGCACAAGGCCAAATTCCAGGTGAAGGAGCAAGTCGAGTACATAGAATTCAGTACTCAATCGGTACTTATTTTATCGACCCCCAAAGGGATCAAAAGCCAAAGTCAACCTCGGTGGAAACTGAACTCAGAACATGAAGACAGACGAAATGCCGCTAAGAATTTTGCCCGGCGTGATAACGATTCTGCTTGCTCACCTCCTTATCAATTTCTGACATAATTGAGTTCAAATTCTGCTGAGGTTGACTTTGCCTTTCATCCTTTCAGGGTCGATAAAATAAGTATCATTTGAGCCCTGGGGGCGATGTGATCGTCTTACTCCCATCCTCCGAAATTTCAAGCCTTGTATCTATAGTAGAAAGGAATTTCTGAAATATTGGTTTCAAATTTTAGCAAAAGGCCAGCAATTTCGTTGGGGAAGGACAAGTCGATTACATTGACCTCAATGTACAACTGTTACTTATTTTATCGACTCCGAAGCATGAAAGGCAAAGGCGACCTCGACGAAAATTGAACTCAGAATGTAAAGACGGACGAAATGCCTC
>NC_068984.1:41982116-41986469 GCF_001194135.2 Octopus bimaculoides | reverse complement strand
TGTTACTTATTTTATCGACTCCGAAGCATGAAAGGCAAAGTCGACCTCGACGAAAATTGAACTCAGAATGTAAAGACGGACGAAATGCCTCTAAGCATTTCGTATGGCGCGCTAACGGTTCTGCCAGCTCGTCGCTTTATTAATTTTTGCAATGTTAAATTATTAACGTAAGGGAAATATATAACTACGACTCATTTAATTGACTTCTAAGTAGTAAAAAACAAAGTCAACCCCGGTGGGGTTTCGAGTTCACAACACCAAGGGAGATATCTAAATACTGTAACTGACTTAATCCGGCGCTTTACTGGCCCTGTTACTCGAAATTGTTTGATAAGTATAATGTATCTAACGTATATTAACCTAATGTTGAATGATAGTAGGTATACATTAAGAAGGGAGAATTTCTAGTAATTGAAAATGCACAGTTATTCACATAATTATTGATGCGTGGATAATTTATTAGACAGTACCGCAGTGTTAGGATTTCCACTATGACTGAGGCAAAAAAATTTGAGCACGGCATCATAAACTATCAAAATATTCGTTAGTCTTGCAATATTTCTGCCTCCTCTGATTGTTGTAACTGCTGTTTAACTCAAAGTGACTTTTTTCTCTTTATGTGTGTGTGTGTGTGTGTGTGTGTGTGTGTATGTGTATTTATGTATGTATGCAGGTATGTAAATATACATCTTTTAACGAACATTAAAAATGGTCATGTAATTCGAGGCCTTGCATTGGCGTTATACTTCATATGTGTCGCCACTGTTCCCCATATTTACTCTTTTCAAAACAAGAATAAATACCAAAATTGTGTGATGGTGGTGGTGGTAGGGGTGATGATGATGATGACGACGACGACGAGGAGGAGGAGGTTGGTTAAGGATCACTCGAGTTTGAATGTGAGTTGAAAGAAACTTAACGAATAATTTCCCGTATTTACAGTTTCTTTTTGTCTATTTCAGTTGCGTCTTCAACATTCTATTAATATTCATGTAAGTACTATTTTTTACCATTTTAATGACTTGTATGGATTGTGGATACAGAATATAGTTGTGGCCATACATTTAGTACTTTTATTAAGTAAATATAAAGACGAAAGGAATACATAATGAGCAATGTATTGCAGACAAAATAACAGGATGGCTGCACTTTGATGTCGGTTGAGTAACAGAAATAACTTCAAGTAAACAGTTTAAATTGTATGGATTTCATAGTGGTAATTAGTTGTTTATGTATTGTAATGCTGTTAAAAATGAACCGTTGGATTTAATTGCACCTTCGCCTCACAGAACCAGAAACGAGTCTTTTTATGAGGATCATTGTGGCGTTAGGAGAGAAATACTTGTAGTAATTTCTATAAAAAATAAGCTGATTAAGTCTGAGCTAGGGTAGAATGTATTTAGGTACGCAATGAATTCATTCTCCATTAGACAGTATGTTCGGCTCCACGTCACCTAGAAATCCTCATTACTTGATACTTTATTCCTATGAAAATAAAGTATGATCGAGAAAGTTTAGTAGTTTGCTCCGATTTAACGTCATTGGTGAGATACAATCAAGATTTATATGTCAACCTTTCACCAACATATCCAAATTTGTTTAAACGTAATCCAACAAGACACATACAGTCGATATTTTGAAAGATATTCAAAGCTAAGTAGATTAATACTATGGCGTCCATGGTGTAACTAAGGCATTTCATGAAGTAAGAGAAATCATTAAAATAAATAATCGAAGCCAAGTCATAGACAGCATATTAATATGCTTATCATATTAAGGCGGCGTGCTGGCAGAAACGTTAGTACACTGGACAAAATGCTAAGCGGGATTTCGCTCGCCTTTACGTTTTGAGTTCAAATTCTGCCGAGGTCAACTTTTGCCTTTCATCCTTTCGGGGTCGATAAAGTAAGTACCAGTGAAACACTGGGGTCGATGTAATCGACTTATACCCACCCCACGAACTTGCTGGCCTTGTGTCAAGATTTGAAATCAATATGTTTATCATATTTTAAGCACGTGATGTTAACGAAAGCATCAAAAGCGGATCGATTAAGAAAAAAGAGACTCGGGTTTTTCATCCGATAAGACCAAATTGCATGAGATGCTCGAGTTCAAGAAATAGCATATTTGTATCCTTTTAGTATCGATAATATAGAGTGAAACGCTGTAATCAGTTAAATAGCTCTCCTATTTCCATGTAACTTAGCTAAAAGAAAGTCAATAAAACATTAACGTATTCGCTAGAAACAGTGCCACAGGTAAAATTGAAACGTAATGTTGCGATAACTTTGTCCTTTGAAAAAGTATTATGGTATAACATTGTAGCAAATTAGAAGCGAAATTGACTTGTGAACTTGAATATTTAATTTCTTTTAATTTCTGTTAATTAAGTATAGATGGATAAGTTGTGGAGCCATCTAATGTGACTCTACTCAGAAGGCTGTAATATCACTTGACAGGAACACGGTATAAAGAAATACATGGAACAAGGTGGTAACTTTAAATACCTTTAATGTGACCACACGTATATATAAAAGCTGGATGATAAATGAAAATGGTTTTATGCGTAGAAGCCATGGTCTTCTCCTGTGCGTTAGCTCCTATCTGCTACTGGTGTGTGGTGTGAGAGAGAGCCTGTTAAGTTATAACTTCACAGCCTCGTGTCCCGATGCAGAAAGAGGTAGTCGGAAGGCCTCGTGCCAGAATCTCACGCTCTAGCGCCATCTAGTGTCAATTTGTTTAAACCCGCTGTCAAGGGAGGTAACTACGCCTAAATAAGCATAGTTCCCTACGTGTTTACGGGAGAAATATGAGATGTTTATAGTCAGCTTAAATTGTTTGGTGCAACTAAAAGAATATATTCTGAGAATAATTTTAAAATACGGTTGATAATATAATTATTGCTGCCATGACCATCGACCTGTCGAATAAGACATTAACCAAGGTAGCATGTCCCGTAAATGAGCTTAACGTGTGATGGGTTGTCAATAACAGTTTCCAAGTTCAATAATAACACTGGCTGAGATTATAGGATAGCTTCATATGCAGGGAAACACGGGAATGGTAAACATTGGAATGTCACGCGTATGCAGTTATGACTGCATTTAATAAAACACCTGTTAATTATAAAGCGTTTCCTTTCTTTTGATCTTTAACTGTGCCCCATCCGGCATGATGTCTGTATAGAACTGGCGAGTTGGTGGGAGGGGGAGTAAGTATTTATGGTCATACAAGGCAATGCCGCTTACGTTGATAAGAACCGTTCTGTTTGTTCTTTGGCCAACACTCTACCGACTGGGCAGTTGCGAATGCGAAACAGATATAAGAGAAAAGGAAAAACTTTTTATGAATAATTTAAAATAAATATAATATATAATCAACTAATAAACCAAAGAAAAATAAGCAATTATAATAAATTATCAATTTTAAAATGACATTTACATTATAATTTATGATATAATTTTCAGGAACCTTCTTGGGTTACAGGTTGTATATATCTACCGAATTTGCGGCGTGTTGCAATCTGTACAGAAAGAAGTCTCTGCATCTGGGACAGCAAAGGAAAATCACAGGTGAGTTCGAGAAAATATTCTACTATTTAATACAATAGTGGAATTATTCGTTGTTCCTCCCGACTGAAGGTACTCAAACGTGGCCACGGTCCACTGGCTAAAATGATCAGAAGAGTATCCGTTAAACGACTGCTTCAAGTTATTGACTAATTGTTGGTTTTCCTACAATGAACAGTTTACTATCTCTATCAAATAAACGTTAGACTATCCTGATATTCCTCTACTTATTCACTCTCCTTCTGATTCAACCTGTGGGCCAATGGTGAAGCAATATCGATGATATATGTTTTGTTTTTCTTCTTTTCTACGACAACAATATCAAGGTTTTTTCTAGTCACGATAAAATGGTCACACTGGGTGGTTATGTCCCACAAGATCTTATATTGTTCGTTTTCAGCAATCCTTTCCAGCTGGTGCTCAAATCATTTCTCACTTCCGATCATGTCATATTTATCACAGAGCTTCAAATGAATCAATCTGGAAATGCTGTCGTGCCTTCTCTTGTACTTTTTTATGCAAGTACATCATCATCATTATTATTATTATTATTATTATTATTATTATTATTATTATTATTATTATTATGTTGTTGTTTTTTTTCTTCTTTCTTCAAATTTTCTTCCATTTCTCGCCGAGTGTTTTCCGTACACCTAGGGCAGAGAAACTCGTTGTATGCTTTCCCAGTTTACACACGCAAATTCACAGGTAAAACATGTATTTAAGAAAACAAAACAAAATTCATGAATGGATGTTGTTTTCACAGCGATAATGCTCTTCTCAG
>NC_068984.1:41980983-41981525 GCF_001194135.2 Octopus bimaculoides | reverse complement strand
CATTTTTTCAATTTCTATTAGCTTATTATTATTATTATTATTATTATTATTATTATTATTATTATTATTATTATTATTATCATCATCATTATTATTATTACGTGTAACCTTAGGTATCTACGAGCCTTCTATAGTCTTTTAAGTGCTTAGAATCCTTCTGATAAGCTACCCTATCTTTAAGAGGCAAACTTTCTGTAGAAACTCTACAGGACATTCTATTCCAATCTCTTTCAACCATTTATCTATATCTTTGATTACAGTTCCCAAAGTACCAATTATTACAGGCACAACCTTTACAGTTTTCATACTCCAAATTCTTGCAATCAAAATTTTAAATTTTAAGGGATTTTATTTATTTATTTATTTTTGTTTTTCGTCTAACGGACTGATGGATCAATTAGTAACCAACTTCGCTTTTTTTTTCCTTGTTTGTTATTGTTTATGTCAGGGTTTTTTTTTAAATTTATTTATTTATTTATTTATTTATTTATTTATTTATTTATTCATATTATTATTATTATTATTATTATTATTATTATTAT
>NC_068984.1:41977009-41980277 GCF_001194135.2 Octopus bimaculoides | reverse complement strand
CGGGGTTGATTAAACAAGTTCCAGTTACGCACTGGGGTCGATGTAATCGACTATCGCCCTCCCCAAAATTTCAGATCTTGTGCCTATAATAGAAAGGATTATTATTACAATTATTATTAAGGCGGCGAGCTGGCAGAAACGTTAGCACTCCGGGCGAAATCCTTAACAGTATTTTATCTACCGCTACGTTCTGAGTTCAAATTCCGCCAAGGTCGACTTTGCCTTTCATCCTTTCGGGGTTGATTAAACAAGTTCCAGTTACGCACTGGGGTCGATGTAATCGACTTAATCCCTTTCCCCAAATTTGAGGCCTTGTGATTCCAGTAGAAAGCATTATTATTATTATTATTGTTGGTATTGGTGGTGGTGGTGTTATGTGCTTACATGTGAAAATCGCAATATAACGGCAGTTCATGTGCGTCATGGTTTTATGTAATTTTCTGAAAAACTGTAGCACCCCATTTGCATCCGACCTTTCGACAATACGCCACAATGTCTTACATTAGCATTGTTACAAGACGAAAATACTACACAAGACTCATTATTAATTGGAGATGATCAAGGCTACATAAGCATTTTAACAATCAATACTGATGAGGTCATGATGAACCTGACCGAAGATAAAGCGGGACAAGCATCTAAGATGGTCATCTCTCCGGCCTCTCTGACAAAGTACGTTCATCAATCTTTTTATATTACTAATATATGTGTATATATGTGGGTGCGAGTAGTATATATGAGTGCATATATATGTATATATGTACTATGTATGTGTGCATATATATATACAGATGCAAACATTATGTATATGGATACATGCATATGTATGTGTGTGTATGTATGTAAATATATATATACATACACACACACACACACACATATATATATATATATATATATATGTATATATATACGCAATAGCTTTATACTAATAACTAATGTAGGCAAATATCTACGGTAAGCCAGTGACTTACAATACCTTTATATCCAGGATAATAAACGCAATGTTAATTCAATTTATAATGAAAAATTATCAGTAAATGAAAATTTGTATAAATATTTTGTAGGCTCTCCATTAGCTAATCACGGCTTTCTCCCGAATACGCATGAATTCATTAAAAATCATCAATGATGTACAATACCAGGTTGATTAAGCTATTAGTCAATGCTTTTTTCAAACTTTGTAGTTGATGCAATTTTAGACTAAGTCGCATTCTTATTCCATGATATTTCCATACATGTTCTATAGGAATAAGTTCAGAGATTTAAGTAGTCTATTTCAAGTATTCGAATCATGAGTTCTTTTCCAAGTTTGTGAAACTTTGCTTGCATGGCACGGTGCTCCGTCTAGAAAAAGAGTGGTCTTTTTATCAAATTCTTATTCTGGAATAGATGGGAAGTATTTAACAGTATTTTTGGCTACTGAAATGATTTTCAAAGTGGAGATGATGTAGTACCGAGAAGACAGCCTAGTCTTGCTGAGGATATGACAACTTCTCCAGTGCCATTGCCATCACGAAACGCACTCACAACACTCTGCAAATGAGTTGACCCCATAAAGAACATCCAGTCACATAAACCCTACCAAAAATCGTGACGAGGAAGCGAGACTATCCGGATAAAGATCAACCGTCCTGTTCACAATAGAATGGAAAGCAGATGCTAAATTATATGATAATAATAATAATTTAAACACAAACACAGACAGACAGACAGACAGACAGACAAAGATATTGATAGAAAGACAGTTTTATGTCCGGGAGTTGGATAATTAATTTAACGAAGCAAAAGGAAAGAGAGTATTCACACGACGCACTACGATTACTGTTACACGAGGTTAACCGTCTTCTCACAGTGAACTGCTTTATTTTATGATATTGGCTATGGAAGCCATACATAGAGGGGACAGCACAAGGTGGGGAGAAAAAACTAAACGAATGGGAAGGATGAATTGAATATAATGAAAAATGAAATGAAGCCGCTCGGCCCCATCTCCGAGCAACTTCATTGAACCCGTTAATACAACCTTTTTTTTTAAACATTAGGTTATACTAACACTGATAATACCATTGTAACAGCTAATTTCCACTTTTTTGGAAAATGTCTATGCTAAGTTCCTTTAAAATATATGCACAACTTACCCTTTTAGGCATTGTGCTGATGTCCATTTTCTTAACCCACCAATCAAAGTCAATTTCTTCCTCGTAATTCCTCAATCTCGAGAGGTACTCCGGGTCCGCCACTGTACGGCAAACGTCCTCGGGCAACCCTCCTACCCTTGTTACATTCACTTCTATTGCTCTGTCCCATGTCTTTATCTCATTACAAAGTTCTTCTTTTTGTCTATTGTACAATATTACAAATTTATCCAAGGGGCGGGATGGGGAAATGTGGGGCTCCTGTGTGTTTGTGCTTGTGTTTATGTCAGGCGGGGTATGGAGAGGGTTGGTGTCTGTAGGGAGTGGTTGGAAGTAGAGTGGGTGTGAGTGGGAGCCGGGTGGGTGTGGGATGGGGGTCGTCCTTTACCACGTGTCTTTTTCTCTTCTTTCTTCTTTTTTTCCCCGCCGTTTCCCAGCCGATATTCACCTCCTCTTCTTCGACGCTGGTGCCAGATTTTGTCTGTGGTGCCGTCTCAATCTCCTTCTCGTGCTTCTCCTCAGCCTCCATGGGCAGTGGAGTACCAACTACTTTCTCACTCTCTTGCTTTTCCTTAGCCTTCACAGGTGATGAGGACAATCCGCTCTAATGTGGCCTTTAATGCCACATTTACAGCACCGCGGAATCCTCTCTTCCACTCTAACTCTTAGTATCATTTCTCCGGCCGTTTCATTATCTTCCGGGGCCACCTGTACTACCATGTCTAGGCTCTGCCCTTTCCAGTTCCTGTAGGGTGTTCTGGTGGCCTGCAGGACCACTACCCTCCTCCATGCCTAGCAGTATGGCGGCCACCAGCCAGGCTACATTCATTTCTGGGGGTGTCTTCTACCCTAACCTTGGAAGCACGTCTCCCAAGGTATACGGGTAGAAGCACCACTTCGTCATTTTTTAATGGTATTGCTGAGTGTAGTCTGGCGGTAGCTATCTCCCGAAACTGCACCTCCACCATTCCATACTTTCTTCCCCTGGAAAGGTAGGAAATCCCTTACAAGACTGGTCTCAGCGCCTTTTAAACTTGGGCTGCTAATACTACTTCAATTTTTCTCGTTGCCACTGCGTATGTCCTGTAAATAATTGTCCTCTCATTTTTTTCCTTTAAAAAGGAAACCTT
>NC_068984.1:41974982-41976500 GCF_001194135.2 Octopus bimaculoides | reverse complement strand
GAGAGAGAGAGAGAGAGAGAGAGAGAGAGAGAGAGAGAGAGAGAGAGACAGACAGAGACAGACAGACAGACAGACAGACAGACAGACAGACAGACAGACAGACAGACAGACAGACAGGATGACAATACCTCAGAACTGTAAATTCTTTCATAAAACAATGTAATACTAAATAAAATAACACTATACCAGGTCATGCAAGCGTAATATAAGTAGCTATACGGACTTGACAGGCTATTTTTAAGCTTGATACGAACACATACATAGAAGATAGATATTCCAATCAGTAGAAAAACCCAGAGTGCACTAAATAACTTTAGATAACCTCTCACATTAAAGTGATGTTACACATCGTTATCTAGACTTAAGATAAAATGACGTAATAGGTATAATTAAGGTCTAATGTTATAAAAATATGAAATAAGATTAATCAATTTCAATCACGAATATGCAGGCTTACACACCATTATTTTAATTTAAAAGCAGCTGTAAGAGATAGGAATAGGAACTGTGTCTGTCGTTTTTCCTCGCACATTGGTTGGGTTACAATACGCAGAATGCATCTGGGCTTTTTAATTTTTTTTTTTTTTTCACTCAAACAAAGCAATTCGTGCTAGTAAAATATCGTGTGTCCAGAACACCTAACTTTAACCTTTTTGGAGACTAACCTGAGGACTAATAAAAGCTTTCTGAACAAGGCTTGTTTCATCTACAGTGAATGTAAGTAAGAGAAGGTAGTTGATATATTCAATGATACACTCAAGAAACATGAGAAACTCCTTAGCTATATGGGAATCGACTTATATATAACATCGCCAAACATGCAGATATTGTAATGGTTGCGCCGTCATTTCAGTCTTTCAGGCCAAACATATATTGCTTGTAAATGCTTCTAATATTAAGCCTTCGTGTAAACGTCTGAAATTCTTTCGGCATTATGATAAGTTGCCTTAGTGGTATGTTACATTGCTTTTCTAATCTACCTATATAACAAGCATATCTTCCATTTTTATTGAAAATTTACAACCATCATTGTGGATAAAACGGAGTCGTCATAGCAGAAGCTTTTATTTAGCCTATATTTTTCATGACAGTTTTTATTGTCGATGTCACCATGTTAAACGATAACCACCTGCATCTGACATTTCATATCACCCCCAGTAGTTGTAGTTTTACATCAAGTGGAATATTTGGATCTTTTTTAAAACGGGGGCCACATTTTTCATTAACGAAACACTTTGAAACTTGGAACACTGGTAGAATGTGTCATATAAAACATCTTTTTCTCTTAGTCTTCTTAAAAAAAAAAGAAATCCATAAATTATTCCATGTTAAAGTTGTCGTATTTCTGTAATTTCAACCAATCACTGACGTCCATTCAGCCGATATACATTAAGCGCCGACTACATAAACAAACGATTCTGAAACAATTAACCCTAACCCTAACCCTAACTCTAACCCTAACCCTAACCCTAGGGTTAGGGTTAGGGTTAGAGTTAGGGTTAGGGTTAGGGTTAAAGC
>NC_068984.1:41967351-41974918 GCF_001194135.2 Octopus bimaculoides | reverse complement strand
AAAGCAAATTTAAAATGAAAAAAGCAAATAAAACGAAGAATCGTTTGTTTATGTAGTCGGCACTTAATGTATATCGGCTGAATGGACGTCAGTGATTGGTTGAAATTATCGAAATAAGACAATTTTTTACATGAAATAAATTCGAATACAAAAATATTTTTCTGTTCTATAACACAAAATAGATAAGTATACGAAGTTTGAAAGTCTTTCGGTACCAAAAACACTACGTAAAACATTAATGAAAAATGTGGCCCCCGTTTTAAAAAAGATCCGAATATTTTCTTCAGCACCGTTAATGGAGTTGCAAGCTTTTTTTTTTTTGTCTTCGTGACGAGTAAGAAAATGTGTTAACAATTTGCTTGCATAAAAGAAAATACTTGAGGGTGAACCATTGTTGTTTACAAGTCAGAAAACTATTATAATAATAAGGCAGTGACATCCCACTGAAAATATTGTCCTCATGAAAAAAAAATATAACAAATTAGTGCCAGACAGGGTAACACAAATGAGATATATTGTTTGTGTGAGGCCTGTGCGTGTGTATGTTTATGTATGGATACTACACACAGCATACTCAAGCACTAGCAGCGCTACCCAGTGTTGTCTTGCTGTAACACTGAACACTACAATAGAAAAATGTGTGTATGTGTGTACGCGTGCGCAAGTGTCTGTGTGTGTGGTTGAACTGGTGGTAACGTTAGAGTGTGAGACACAATGTCCAAATCAAAAAGTTCAAATCGCACCTGGTTAGTTTTGTTTAACATCCTTTCGGATGGATACAATAGTAACAGACAAGATCGGTAGACTGTCAAATTGTTAACGCGTCCGATGAGATGTCTTGCATCTGTTCGAGTGCTTTGTGTTTTGAGTTCAAATTCATTACTACCAAAAATTAGGTCCTTCACGATATAACAAAAGAATATCATTTGCTTGGGAAGCACTTCAGCAAATGTCCCAGTATTTTAGGTGAACTTCAGCTGGTAGGGATCAGCCCAAGAATACGTGTGTATGTGGGGCGTGTATGTGTGTGTGTGTGTGTGTGTGTGTGTGTTTGTGTTTGGTTCAGTTGTTGTTTTGTGTATGTACATCTGCCTATCTATTAATTTATCTCTCTTTCTCGCTCTCGATTTA
This sequence comes from Octopus bimaculoides, assembly GCF_001194135.2. Classification (NCBI taxonomy): domain Eukaryota; kingdom Metazoa; phylum Mollusca; class Cephalopoda; order Octopoda; family Octopodidae; genus Octopus; species Octopus bimaculoides. The sequence continues at coordinate 41,973,787 of NC_068984.1, read as the reverse complement.
TCTCTCCCTCTCTCAATTTATCTCGCTCTGTTAATTTATCTTTCTCTTTCTCCCACATACACACAGATATGTATTAGACATATACTATATTCTTGTTCTCTTTAAAGGCCAATGCGGCGAAGAAGATTCCATGATGATTGGGTTGTTAAGGTTAGTATACTATGAACAGATTATCAGATGGTTGATGTTTGTGATGTGTGTGTGTGTGTGTGTGTGTGTGTGTGTGTGTGTGTGTGTGTGTGTACTGATTACTACTTTTGCATCTATTGTAACCCTTTCCCTTACGTATAAACTTCCATACCTATACATTCATACGTACATATTGATAAGGAAACACTACACCCCCTAGAACCTGTACTGGTCAAGGAAAGGTCAGTCCTTTGTTTAAGATTTGACCTACATTACTGACCATAGCCTATATAACAGAGAGAATTTTCTATCTCTTCCTCTTATGTGTCAGCTATGACCAAGGAGCAACACTGGTTCTTAGGTGTCAGCCACACCAAGGAGCAACACTTGCTTTTGCATCAGCCTTAACCAAGAGCAGCACTTCCCTTCGCCCTTCGCTAAACATGCGAAGAGAGGTTTTCAGCCGTTATCAACTACTAACCAGCGAGTCATCCTTGTCGTTACTATCACTAGAATTGCTACTGTCTCTGTAACAACCTGTCGGGTAAACGAATAAATATGTAAATAACATTTCTTCCTTCTTGGAGTTAATTCTTCGATGTTCACTGGTTACTCCGACACGAAAACCTTGAAGCGTTACATCTATACGCTACATTTAGAAGTGGGCTACCTTATATCGAATTGATATGGTACGTCACATCTAGCCCGCTATATACATATATATACAGACACAGACAGACAGAGACATACACATACACATGTGTCTGTATACTACGGATTCTGTCAGTTTCTGTCTACAAATCCACTCGCAAGGCTTGGTTCGGCCCAAGGCTACAGTTGGGATTGAATCCAGAACCATGTGGTTGGGAAGCAAGCTTCTTACCACATACACTTGTATATAGCTAGACAGAAATATAAATAAAGATATTAATTTATATGAATACACAAGGAATACAATTAATAATTTGAAAACAATCTTTGCATTTGTATATGTTTTGATTCTTTTATAGATACGTTATTTGCCAGAATTGAGATGCTTTGTTTCCTGTTCTCCCAGCAGTCTGTATTCTTTAGTTGTGGAACCAATCGAAAAAATCTGGAATAATGAGTATGTAATTTATTTAAATCTTGAATAAAGATTTCATATTAGTTTCATTAATTAAAACCGTTTTATCTATTTATGTTTTAGATTGCATATTATTGTTTATGAACCATTTTAGCGTTTATCTTTTGTTTAATATTAAGTGATTTGTTACTTGAGTTTGTGTGCCAGTTGCAGTTTTAAGCTACATGGGGTGATTTTATGCGGGTAATGACCTATAAAAAAACTGTTACAAAACTACACTATTTACACAGACACACACACACATATATACGCGTGCTTGTGTGCATACACAGCCATACACCCCTCACCAACATACACACGCGCGCACACACGCACATACACACACAGGGAACATACATGCGCGTAGAACCACCACAAATCGTGAACCAATCCACGAAGAAACCCCTAATATTTTTTTCCGTACACTAAATAAAAAGTAGAAAGAATGTACTTATATTCTTATAATTAACTATCACAGCTAATGTCTTTCTTAGATTTAAAATTTATTTCAGCCCTTTTATTTGACGTTGTGCTGCGCGTATAAAATAATCGTTTAATTTATGACGAGCCTTCTAATAGCACAAATATGCAAATTAAAACTACTCATACTGATAATAGCTTTATTTCTGACTGCTTTGAATAACAGTTAAAATTCTATGCTATCGATTTGGAAAGCACAATGGGTACGTCTTCTCTGAGGAGCAGTCAACAAACCGTGAAATTGTCTGTTAGAAAACCCACTGTTCACATCTTTCGACACAAAGAAAACAAAGACGTAATGTGAATGTGTTTACATTCTTATATCACAGTTAAATGCAATCTAATATTTAGAATTTATATCAGCCTATCTATTTGATACTGTATAATGCATAATACATACATGTACATATGCATACACATTCATGCATACATACATGCATACAAGGGTTGAGATGTCTTAGAAAGTTAAGGAAGTGATTTTAAATTCTCAAACGCAGGATAATGCTAATAATATAGCCGGAAGAGGATAAGCTACCCCTAATTTTGCAGAAAAAAAGTGTTGGCGGCAAAATAGAGGTAGCTTATCCTGTTCCGTCTATATTATTAACATTATCCTGCGTTTGAGAATTTATATATATATATATATATATATATATATAAGTCCCCATTGTAGAAGATCTTCAAATCTTCGAAGCTAAGAATTACTATTTCTATATTTCGTAAAGTTCTCTATCGAATAGCAATATCTGTGTTTGTTCCTTTTGTAGGATGGTGGAACCAGTTTCCATACCCAAAGGTGTGAATGCATTTGGTTACTGTAAAAGTGCACAAATTCTCGCTACTGGAGGTGTTGATAAAATCATTCGAATATGGCATCCACATATGTTTGCACACCCAACAGGTATTCTTTTTCACTATGAGTATGCAATTATTTTGGTCGTTCAGTGAGACGACACTGTTTACTTGCAATGTCTTGTTCATATACTTGGAGAAAAATAGCATCTTCTCTTTATATTGTAGACTTTTTGCCTTCAGTTAAGTTGCTAAATTCATTGGAACAATCAGAAATTCACAAAAACTTGGCCACTTCCTCGTAATATCTCTAAGTCATGTATTATAAGCTCTATAAAGAAAATTGTAAGCTCCCGATGAGCCACCTCAGTATCCTTGTTTTAAAATATCCATTTCGTTATGTTAGTAAGGATCTTCGAAAGAACATGGATGCAACAAATTATCATTTCGTACCCCATATAAAGGCTCTGTGCCTTTCTAAGTGATTGATATTGATAACATTTTAAGTCTTTCTACACAAACATAACATCATATCCGGCAAACGACACAAAATTACTCTTTTACCGAGATTCTTTAATTATTTTATGTAGAACAAACCAACATTTCAACATTTTCTTATTCAGGGAAATTGATTGGTCATCTATTTACTGTGAGCGATATTTGTTGCAACGAGAGAGATCAACACATTATCAGTTTATCTACAGCAAGAGTCATACGAGTTTGGGATATCCACGCATTTACAAGCTTACAAGTAAAATTAAAATTTGTTATTGTCATCTAACAATTAGTATATTGGTTAAACATAAAAGGTAAAATTCGGATGTAATCTAAGTTATGTAATAATAAGAAGCTCTCAAGTGGGCTGAACAGCAGAAGGTTTTCAAAGAAACTTTACTCAAACAAATGTTTCGGCTCTTAACTTTTTATACTCTAAGGGGCCGGGCCGCATCCAAGTTATGACTCTCGGGTGCCCTTCTGCTGACACTTTTTAGCCACTTGGAAATCGGAGACTTGTGCATTTAAATCGCTTGGAGATTTCATCAAGTTGGAACTCCTCTCCGTTGATTCAGGCTTTTAAAATATGAAAATATTGCCTTCAGACGGCATGGAGGTCATTTTTGTTCCTCCTCGATCACGTTTCCAGTTCCTTAGGGATTTGGTTCTGTTCTTCCAAGTGACTGAAAGTTGTTTCATTAGATCGTAAGCAGATTTGCCCACAAACGCTCTGGCTTCAATCTCGATGGCAAGAACCTTGAACCGGAAGTTGGCCTCCTTCAGGGGCCAGACAGGCGTATTTTCGATCTTGAACATATATGTTTCTTCCGTTCTACTTTCAAGCGTGAGTTCAATCAAAATCAGTTGCTTTGAATTGGAATGGAGTATAATATCCGGCCTCAAACCACTCTTCCTGATTATTTCTGGTTGTTTTGTAGATCCTGGGAGGTCTGCTGAGCACTCCTGCTCATCTGTACCACGCAGAAGTCTCCTCATCTTTCCCCTGGCCTCTGACCACCATTCCATTTTCGTTACGCCCAGTTCCTGCTTATTGGTCTGAGTGTGTCCCATTATTTTCCTGATTGTAAGGCTTTCTTTTGCTGCATCCACCGCTCCCCGGACTTCCCATTTCCTGCTTGTCTCCAGCTTAGAGCGGATCGTTTTCAGGCTCTTGTCTTTCAAGACTCCAAACATGGTTATGAGCTTTGCTTTTCCTTGGCGATGAAACTGAGAGATAGCATAACGGTTAAATATGAAAGCTAACTTTGAATGTAATCTAAGTTGTGTATATTATACCAACTCCATATCTTTCTTTGAATCCAAACTGGTTTATTAAAAGCAAACTAAGGAATGAATGTGACATGTAATGTTCATTTCTTTCTTCTGCTTCAGTCACAACCACAGCTAGGATGACTGATACCTAGAATTTTTTTTTGAGCGAAGAACCCCTATATTGATATTGGTAAATCCTTAACTTCCTCTAAATTCCAGCAGAACTTCTTACCTGAGATTGCTGTGAATGTAATCGATGACCGAGAGGAGTTCTACATTATTAGCGAGAGGTATAAATATTCCAAGTAATTAATATAGCTAAGTTTCTCAACCATACATAAAAATGTAGACATACCATATTTCAAAATAGGAATTCAATTAATGAAACACATGTCAGTTATGCAATAATCCAACTACCTACAGCTGCAAACATATATGTGTGCGCGCGCGCGCGTGCACTAAGGTTCAATTATCGAATAACAAATTAACTGAACATTACTTATACTTTTACCAAAGTGATTTGGTGCTATATTTAATACAGTTGCTATTATTGCTGAAATTGTCCATATTGTTGCCATTGAGATTTCTGGTGTTCTTTTATGTCTCAGTTTAAATTTTCCTTGTTTCAATTAGTGTTATTGTTGTTTATATTTTTCTCCTACCTGCTGTTTTTTCTCTTCTTTTTAATGATTATGTTACTCGTAAATTAATGTCACTGTATAAATGAAAGATATTCTCAGGCTCTGAACAACATAGGCAAGGAGCTAGGATTACCTGTATGCTTTATGACGATGAATATGAAAGACTGTTGACAGGTAAGGGAAACACGTTTATTTTATTTATTAAACCCATTTAAGATGATTTATGACTCCAGCCTTCTCCCATTCCTATTTAAAAAAAAATTGAACAATTTATCTAACTAGTACAATGGATTAACAAACAAATTGGAGAACTGAACTAAATGTTCACTTTCTACACGATGTTGTTAGCCTATACCCTCTATGTTCTGAGTTGAAATCTCACCATAAAACAACAATGAGTGCTACAACTGAAGGTTACACGATTTTCAAGCAAAAATGATGTTGGATAAGCAAATAAAGTCAATAATTTCATAGACTAATTGGTTTAATATCTAACTGATTCATTCATATATCCGCTTTTGGTTTATTATTTAATCTGAGGATCAGTGACGGTATCCATTGATTTCCTCTGTTCCTTCTGTCAATAATCTGAAAAAGTGAGCTTTTCTTATTGAATGGAAGAGAAATATTGTTATAAGATAGGGCTCTGTACAGAAGCGGAAGTGATGAGCGAAAGAAAAATGAGGAAAGGATATAAGCCGAAGTTTTGTAGACTTAGGGCTTAAAGAAGTTGACAATATCGTAAAGATAGCAGAAGAGCCATAGGGTAGATAACAGTGAACAAGTATTTTAAGCCGAGTGAAACAGCGAGAGACCTAACATCACGCATGAACTGATTAACAACGAATCAATCAAGGCTCTAATAAGTATTTATTCCTTCTGCAAAACAGCTTGCTGCCAAATCTTTAAAAACATATCTTACTGTTTTCAAGGAGGAAGGGCATTGGATAATGTAAGCAATACAACCTGCAAGAATAAGAGGAAGTGATCCTGACTGCCAGGCTTTTGACCATAGATCTGTTAGGTCAGAACTATCCTAGAACTAAACAGCAACAACAACTCATTAACAATGTGGCTCTCTGCTCAGACCTCTTTTAAACTCGATTTACAAACTCTGTTCTACATATAATTTCTAATACTTCATACCTGAATTTTCATTTCTTTAAATTCTACCCAAACCCCGTCCTACACTATTCATTAATGCTGAAAATTAACTGCACTCATTTCACTGAGTTAACCCTGTCTAGAAGACAGGAGTGTTCATATATATATACACATAAACACACACGCGCATACACACACGCACTCGTACCTAACACTCACAACCCCACACACATCACAATCCCCCACACACACGCACATCCACACACATACACACACACACGCACACACCCACATACACATACACACGCACACACACTTCTCACCAACACAACACACTCACACAGACACGCATACAATCACACACACATGGGCATAAATAACACACGCACATACAATAGCAAACGCACGCACACACACG
>NC_068984.1:41963476-41966800 GCF_001194135.2 Octopus bimaculoides | reverse complement strand
TATATATATATATATATATATATATATATATATATATATGTAAGTAGGTATGTATGTGTAGGCATACATATTCACACCCCTTAATCCTTTTTATCTTATATAAATATTGAATATATAAAAATTGTTCGTTTATTAAACAAGGATCCGATGTTTTTGATTCTTGGCCTCTATCCAGAACGGTTCAAGATACAATGCAAATACCACAATCCCACGATAGGCCAATAAATCAAGTGAGTACTATAAAAGTCATATTCTTAGTATTTATATCTGTGCTTGAGAACCAAACTCAAACATGAGTGTAGTGGAGTTGACAGGCTATGAATAAAATATCAGATTAATTCAGCGGCTTTGTTATGATTGTTTGCTTAGTGAGGTTTTGTATTCAAATTAGGACATACATTAAAATTTAAAAAACTCCAAACATTTACTGATTAGATATTACATACCAATGAATGTATATATATATATATATATATAATCATAAATATACAGGGATTAGCAGAAGCCTGCTTCTCCAACTGCTAATCCCTGTATATTTATGATTATAAATGGTTTTACCGATAAAGGTTTTTTCATACTGAGCTACTCGGCAAAGTGGTTAATTATTAATTTTATTACTAATTGACGATTTCCTGCCCTATATATCTCTATATATATATATGTATGTATGTATGTATTATGTATATGTATATATATATATATATATATTGGTGTTAGACTTATGGTCCTCAGAATAAAATGCTGCAAGTAACTATTTCTTATATATTTTATATAATGAGGGCGTGTTAAGTGAACATTGATCCGTTCATTTGATCTAATGGCTCATTGGACATATATATTTGTCTGAAATTTTGTAGAATTAAATAGATGGGTAATGAATATTTCCTCATTCCGTATGTATTATAGAGCTGGTGGGTTTTCTTATTTCATTATTTTATAGATATGAGCTGTAGGCAGGGAGAAATGTCTACATGTATATTTCTAATATTTGAGATGGGAGACAGAAGACATTTATCTCTCTCCGTATATTTTTCTTTATTTCTCTCTCATAGAAAGAATAAAACATACTTGTAATCAACTATATATTTACATATTTATTTTTAGAGCTATGTGGTTAACATGTTAAGATGTCCTGATAAAATTTGAACTGATATATTGTCTTTTTTTTTTTTCATATTTATAAGGTTTTATACAATTCTGAACTGAACCAAGTTATAACAGTATGTAACGAGTCGGTTCTGAAGGTAAGTATATCATGACCAGACAATTTGAATATTATTGTGATTAATATTTCGGCAAGCTGGCAGAAGCGTTAGCAAGCTGGGCGAAAGAGTCGCGTTTTTTTTTGTGACCAAGTTATTCAATTGGATTTATTTAATTGTTGAAGGTCTACGCAAGGTGAACTTATTGTTGAGTGTTATCGTTGAATTTTTTAACTACTTGCTACTGTTTTTTTTTTTTTTGTGTATATTATATTTGTTTTCCTCCCCATTTATGGGTGAAGTAGGAGAAAGTATGGTGAAAGAACAAGTTCCAGCCGGCAGTTATGCGGCAGCCATTGGAAGGAATTTAACTGCGGATGTGTTGCAAGTGCGAGAAATTAAAATGGACCGAAAAGATTGAAAGAATTCAACAAACTTTTGGAAAAGGATGGTGCCAGCTTAAAGTTAGCACCACCAGAAGGATTTACAACAAATATCATGAAGCGGACAGTGGTATACAGAACCCTGCTCCTGATGACAAAGAAAATTGAAATAGCCACAGTGGAGACGATAGAAGAGTGCCTAAAAGAGATGAAGAGCCTCACAACTTTTTGTACAAGAGGGAAAAAGTACGGCACAGTGGAGGTAAGATTCGCAAATGAACAAGAAGCGATGAACCACTCCACTGTGGCGCTGAGAACACCAGAATGGACACTTCTGCTGATCTACTGTGGCAAACATGTGGCCAGAGTGAGGATCGGCAGAGTGCCCTCTGAGACTGAGAAGAGGAAGCTAAAGTTTTGAAAGTAACAAGAACGACTGAGGTAAACTGTAGGGACACGGCCTCGAGGTAGTGGTCCAGGTCAGTTTACAGGATTTATATAAAATTGCAGAAGAGGTCATACTGCCGGAGGAAGTGAGATTAAGAGTGGTTGAGGTGCAAAAGCTAATCGGCGAAAAGAGTACAGAAAATGTGGTGGAAAAGTATACGGTGGTGAAGAGAAAGAAGAGAGAAGGAAACGTGGACTCACCACCAAAAAGTTCGCTAAAAAAGAGAAAAGAAAATGCAGAGGAGGCTCAGTGTGAGGGACCAGCAACACCGAGGGAAACCAGCGCGGAGGAGAAAGTGAAGTTGCAGAAGCAAAAGAAAGAAAAACGGGAGATGCCATCAGCATTGATTGAAAAAGCGATAGAGAAAAAAGAGGTATCAATACCAGTAACATCGGAGGAGACCAATAATGGAAGACAGGAAGGATTAAAGAAGGGGAAACATATATGGAATATGTTAGAATATACAAAAAATGTCGAAATTGAACAAAGGTTACCAAAATAAAATCTGTAATTAGGGTGAAATTGCCGCCGAAAGAGTTCAATGAAAACTCCAAAGCAATCTTGCTTGATAGAGCGAGAGACGAGAAATTAAAAGAACTGTTTGGAGACAAAATATAGATAACGTCAATACAGGTTCAATTTGATGAATTGCCACCAGTGGTGGAATTCGACGAATTGACGCAGTATCTAGCGTGAAAAAAAGGAAAGTAAAAAGTTTTTAAATAGTGACTTTTAAAAAGAGGCAAAAAGAAAAATGAACTGATTTTTAAACGTTATCCATAAACAGTTGAATGACACTGCCTGCAAGTGGGGAGCAGGTAAGACATCTCATTTCCATTATTATAATTCATTTATCATTCATTCGTTCTATGTTTTATATCTCCACTGTGCTGTTTTGTCTGTCCGTGTATCGTCCCATCTATGTCGAGTCTGAGTGCTCAAATAAAGAAACCAGCACGCCGGACATAATCCTTATCGGCATTTCGTCCGTCCTTACGTTCTGAGTTCAAATTCCGCCAAGGTCGAATTCACCTTTCATCAGAGTCGATAAAATAAGTACTAGTTGCGCCCTGGGGTTGATGTAATCGACTTACCCACCTCTTTACGTTCTGAGCGCAAATTCTTCCGAGGTCGATAAAATAAGTACCAGTTTTGCACTTTAGCTCTTTCCCACAAAATTTCAGACCTTGTACATACAATAAAAAAGAATATTACGACTAACCAGAGAGGCGGTGAGTCGGCAGAAATGTTAGTACGCCGGCCAGCATGTTTAGTAATATTTCGTCCATTT
>NC_068984.1:41955348-41963412 GCF_001194135.2 Octopus bimaculoides | reverse complement strand
CGCCTACCCCTTTTCTTTCAACCATATTATATCTTCTGCTGGATGGTAGACCTAATTTGTCATCCGATTTAATGCCCCCACTCGACACTGGGTGCTTTCAGCAAAATTCATCCGATAAAAACATTCTAATTGAATTTCTGAATTTAGAATAACCGAAACTTTGTACACTGAGTGAGAAAGAGGGGTACCCTCATCCTTTGAAATAACTATAAGAAAATTGTATCAAAGCGTCATTTAAAAACCGTTGTTTTTTAACACACATCTGTAAAGGAATATGTTCAATTTCTGGTTTGTTTACATCTAAGACTATCTCCCATCTTTTCTTTCTCTTTTACATATTTGTTTCGAAAAGGTTTGGGAATTTGAAACAGGAGATTTAGTTTATCAAATTGCAAATGCTCACGGACTAAATATTGAAATTACAAGTCTGGCTGTAGAAGATTCAGGATACAGATTAGCAAGTGGAGCTTTTGACGGTAAGAGGGAGACGTTTTCTGGTTCTAGATCTATAGAAAATGTGCACTGTTTTGACCCCGATAAAAAGTTTTATAACATAATAGTGCTGCTGCTGCTGCGGATGCAGCTGCTAATGATGAAGAACAGATTTGATTCCGATTTCTAGTTTTAACCATTTTAATACACATCACTAATACTCATTGGTTAAATTTGTAACTTGGGGAATGTGTGGATTCGAATCTGATTTCGTGATAATTATGTTGTTATTGATGATTACGTTGTTATTGAAGATGCTGATGTTGTTAGAAACTAGAATGTAACGAATACGTGTAATTTCTATGGAGTCTACAGAGCAGTTTGGATTGTAGAAGCATGAAGCGCTTTCAATTACAGTATAAACACCCACGGTAGCAGCAACATAAACAACACCAAATATCTCTTTCAATTAATATTTTTACTTTATGATTTTTGTTTACATCGAGTATTATAGGCACAGTAGAACAATACTAAAATGGGTATCTCATACAGATTTGATACTCGTATGAGCTGTTGAACTTCACTTCTTCCACTTACCTACATTTCCGACTATATTAGTCTCGAGAGTAAAGGGATAGATACATGAAAATAAAACTATTGGTGCTGACCAACAACCCATTCACAATTGAACCGTTTGAAGTTAGCACGAACTCTTGACTAATCAATAAGTAGTTTTTCAATACTCTCTATTTCCCTCGTGTATAAAAAACCTAGTATTAACCGATCACCTTCAGTAAACTCGTGCTGTCAGTGGATGATATGTAATTATACCAGAAATGAAATATCTGTAACGAACACAGTATAAATGAATGATTTCGGTTGCATTTTAACTTTGATTTATAAAGACATCACTAAAGGCTTTAGGATTATTGTCGTTCAATAATTAATTCTTTCATTCTTAAAACAAAGATCGAAAGATACTATACCTTAGTTTTGGCAGCGTGAAACAGATAGAAATCAAATCTGTCTTCTAACGAAGAGACTAATCTTTTGCACGTAACTCTTGCCGAAACCTGAGAGCTCCCCCCCCCCCCCACTTGGAACATGTACCAACACTCAGAGAAACGTCAAATCGTTTACAATGGCCAATACCTCTTGAGCATTACACCTCATACAGTCTCATCCTCTCAGGTATTTCTTATGTATCGTATTCCAACACATAAATGAAACACTGAATATAATTATAAGCTTTAAGCTTATAAATGTTCACCGTATATTGGCTATAGAAAATAGTCTAATATTGAGGCATATAAGCCCTCGATGGGAAGAAATGGGTATTAGAATGCGTGGGAATCGAGCCCACACTTCTTACATTTGCGATAAGTGTGCTGATCGCGAATATATTATTGCGAATATAAGAGGGGCGGGTTCGATTCCCACACGTAGTAATATCCGTTTTTTTTTTTCTGTCGAGGACTTATATGTCCTAATATTAGATTATTTTCTATAGTCAAAATACGGTGAACACATAAGCTTATAATCATACATACAGAATTTTCACGCATCACCGTTTCTTAACTTACGCATAAAGAAATTCATTTAGCTTTTGAATTTTTAAACTCTAAGCAGTCACTATTATATAATTTCAATTGATGAATTCAATTTAGTTTGTCACTTAACAGGGTCACTTCTCATTTGGGACATTGGATCTGGAAAATGGTGTAAGCGGATGCCCTGTGTTGCTTCTAGCAAAAGCATGAGTGTGTTAACGATGAAGTATTTTATGAAATCAAGTGAAAGACTGATTATTGCTTTGGGGTGGAACAACAAAGTGAAAATAATATTGGTAAGTTACATGTAGAGTAGAACATTTGATTTTTTAATCGTTATCACAGCAGGAGTAGATCTTTGTAAACATGATTCTGATGTAGTTCGTTGCATCACGCACACACATACACAGTTAAGAAATCGTATAGTATAAATCTGGTAGTTTGCCAGTAAAGCATGTGCACTGGCTTAGTGTTCGTTGGGTATTTGATTAATGAGAGAGACGGAAGATGGAAGACACGAACATCTTTATTTATCACTACAATTGTTTCGACTCATCTAGCATCGATCCCTCGCGGGTAGGATACTTCACATCTGATTTAGATGTATCCGCTGATGTAGATGTGTCTCCTCAGGTGATTTCAAGAGGTATCTCGCTAAAATAAACACTGTTCCGCAAGATATCGTCAGAGTCTTCGTATATCTAAATGGCAAATTCAGGTATACAGTTTCATACTTATGGAAGATCCATAACAAATATCAGATGCAAAAAAACAAAAAACAAATACACAGTACAACAAAAAAAAAGCATTTTAACGAAATACCTCTTAAAATCACATCTACACCAACGGATATACTTAAGCCAGATGTTCAGTATCCGACCCGCAAGGGATCGGTACTGGGTGGGTCGAAACAATTGTAATGATAACTAAGATGCTCGTATTTTCCATTTTCCGTCTCTCTTATTAATCATATATATATATATATATATATATAATGATTTTACAGTTATCTATGATTACTTAATACAGCTAATTCCACCCACCCTTCTCCATAGGCTTAATACAAAAGATAATAATAAAGCTAATGAAATACCTTAAACGAATCACCTGCTATCATTGTCAAGAATATAGTACAAGTACTTCAATAAGTCCCCCATTATATAAACTCGTAATAATATTAGACTGGAATGTAAAATTAATTTTCTTTCTTTTAAACATAAAGTAGTTAGTACTTCTTGAATTAACTGCTTATTTAAGTTTGGTATTTTGTAATATTTTCTAGGATTCCTCTGATTCAAATCAACTGCTCATACTGAAAGAAGTAAGTCAAGAACTTTTAGATATCTTCGACCATAAACATTTAATCAAAATTCTTTCGACTTCAAACAATACTCAGGTATGGGTCATGCTTTCTATTTACACGTGTTCGTAATTAGACTGTAGTTTTGCAGTGGTACCGTTTGTTGGTTACATCAACCCTAGTACCGAGAATGGTACTTATTTCTGCTGTCACTGTTTAGCTTAAAAGACTATGACGGAATTTAAATCAATACCTAAATACCATACGAAAAATGAATACATGCATACATACATACATACATAATGAAAATAGACAATCATGCTTCGCTGATGAGATCAAACAAAACTGAAACATGTCTGTAGCTTTCACCTGTGATACTGTTAAAAGCAAGATCACACCTTCCTGTGCTGTCTTTATTTTCTAAAAATTTCGATTAGTTGGTATCATTTTAGGAGGAGGATGAGAAGGGGAGAGAAAGAAATGTATATGGTTAAAAACATCTTTACGTCATAGAAACAAGGTATTTAAGGAAACTGCCCTAATTCCTAATATCATTCCTGCTGCGACCACGGAATCGATTACAAGTCAGAAACAGGTGACCGACGCTCATGACATCCACCACGCCAAAGATGACATTCCCATCAAGCCCTTAATATGGTGGGGATGCTTGTCGGTTCCCCCTGCCGATGTCAACCCAGATACAAAGCCTACGGTGTTCAAATGAAGAGTGCTAGGAAGCCAAAAAATTGTTAGGGTCACATGATCTCATGATTCTTCCAGATTTACCATACACGATCATTCTTTCCTCATCCCATACGACATGTGCTGAATGTCTTCGTGCACCATATGCCTGATAATAGACTCCTCCTCCAAGCTCTACAGGGATAGTCGTCTATAATGTTCTGGACCTAGTGTCTCAGCTCGACCGTCTTAAAAACGGCTGGATTACGGATTCAAGAATCTGGAGGTCTGCGGGTCACTATGGTTGGCGACTAGAACCACAGCCAAATTGACCTTTGCTTTTTTCTTTCTTTTTATCCGTTCAGACACTACCATGTTGAATGAAAAGTTATTACCAGTTCAAATATACTTGGGGCAAATTCAAACCCGAAAGAAAACAACTCATTGTGTTTTGCCATGGAGAAAATTTCTCGCAGTAGACAAATAGCGAATTTGTCCCAAGCATATTTGTACTGGTAATAACCTTGTATTTATACACATCACTGCTTAGTCCTTCCCTATCCTCGTAACTACCATGCTGATACCGTTTATACATCTGAAAGAGACAGGAGAAAGTTAAAATTTGACACATACAGTGTACCATTACGTTAGGTTGTCTTTCATTTATGGTTCGCTAAAATATAATTGCAAATGTCTATTATGCACTGCACATACACTGTAACAAGGCCTGGGCGATAAGGTAATGTTTGTAGTTGATTGAATCGATTTCAGTATACGTATGCAACTTGCTTTATTGACTCATGATTGATTTGAACTCATGACATAAAGGGGTGAAACCAAAATTTGCAAGACACTTTGTCCACCATTCTACAGATTCTACCGCTCCACTTTGTTTCCTTAATTGATTAAGATCATAAGCTCAAGTCCATGCATTTTGTTGGTAGGGAAAATCCGATTGAAGCGAAGCCAGGACTTGACTACAGCTCAATTTATCGAGCCGCAAGGCTTAAAAAAGATCAAAGCCCTCTTCTAGGTGAGACTTGAATACAAATCGTAAAAGAACGTAATCAAATGGAATCAAACAATTTCTCTGACAATCTATTACTCCATTGAATTTTCTTTGACAATTATTAATGCCTAACAGGTAGACTGACGGAAATGTTGGAGAAGAATATAGGCGATTAGAATCGATCGCAATATTTGATAGGTACCTATTTACCAGGCCCTAATTATGAAAGGTTATCCTTGAAAATGATTGAATTCAGATATTGCTGCAAGGCCTCAGATTTGGTGGGGATGTTTTTGTTGATTAAATCGATTTTAATAGTTGACTAATACTTCACTTTTGACATATGTTTATTGGCGGAATGTTCATATAAATGAATTTTCAATTGAAAGTAAGCAAAATATATTCTGCTCTATTTTCATATCAACATGGATATTACATATGTAGATACCTAACAACCAAATCAGCGTCGAACAATCTTATCAAACAACTCACGACCTGAACTCTCCCGAAATGTCGAAACACCAAACATCTTACCCCGAGAATTCTATCGAAATATCTTGTTTAAGCCTTCTGTCTCCAGATGTAATCGTGCTAGGTTACAACAATGGTAACTGTGTTATATGGGACATTGTATCAACAAATGTGAAAGCAATGTATGTAAATTTTATTATATTCCCCAGTTACTTTTGTTGCTGTTATTTGTGTGGTTTAAATTCCATAAGGATAACATTCACATTTCACTTTTTCATTATCCGTAATGTAAATTACAGGAAAATATTGTTTAATTCAATCAACTAATCTCTCCCTTTTACACAAAGAACATTATTTGTAAATAAGGTTAAACATTTTTTATACATATTATCGGTTGTTGTGTAAATCAGAAAATTCTCCAGGTCTTATCGGTTTAGCTGCCAGTATCAATTCTGTTCGAATTGATGTCATATTCAGTGTAATGATACACTTTTATAGGCTAATAAATAACGTGAAAGTAATTATTGCTATAAAGAGTTATTAGCAATTATGGTTTGAAAATTTTGGTAATTTTAGCCAATGGTAAGCCACAGACACATTCATGTTTGTTTCGATAGTAAGAAGCGGAACACGAAAACTCTTTTGCCTCTCAACATGCTTGTTGCCATAGTAACAAGCGAATCCGAGCAGTCTTTGAAAAGTCTTTTATCTACGAGGAAGCACGTGTTGACAAATTTGATGCTGTGTTCTGTGCGATTATGGCAGCAAGCTCCAGTAACTTCGCTTCTACTATGGAAACATTGAAAACAGAGGAAGATATTTTAAAAATTAAAACTGAAAGTTAGATGTTTGTTTTTTATGCTTAAATGTTTGTTTTTTAAGCATATATTGTTCACTCTTATTTTCATATATAACATATGTCTACATCTTTGTGTTAAAAATTGCAATGTGTTTATCGCATGTAACGTGTTGTTTATAGCGTTTGCATCAAATGCATATTGAATGCTTACATGTTTGTTTACTCGTTACTTTTTGTCATTGGGCATTGAGGTGGTTGTGTTGTGTACTAAAAAAGATTTTTTGGATAAATCTTTTAAATCAACATGAACATTTATTTACATGAAAGAAAATTACCGGAGACATAACACGTGTTGTTTACAAATATTGACAACACGTGCTATTTTCAGGCTGTTGACGACAAAATGCGTAGTCACGCACAAAAGTATAGCTTCCAAATCCTGTTTCCTGAGAAAAAATACATTAGAGTGAATTCATTTACCTTGAGGAGTGAAAATACAAAGTTTTGGGCACTTGTCTTCGAAGAAAATAAAACAAGGTCTAATACAACGGTCTCAAAAGGCAAGTAGGAAAAGCAAAAAGTGAATGAATAGCGTGGAGTAATAGGTATGTAGAGTGAAGGAAAAAATTAAAGTATATGTAACGTGGGAGATGAGTGATGTAGGAGGAGTGCTAAAAGTTTGTTCCAGAAATCAATTCAGTTGAACTGGAAGGGAGTTGGTGAGGGTTAGGTCAAATTAATTGAGTGTGAAGTGAGAAGGCAGGACGGATAAGACAATTCCACTATAAAATAAATGTGTACACAAAGATAGAGCTTGTAAGATGGTGCGAGGGAAGTAAATAAAAACCTTGAAAAATGTTAAAAATTGTTAAATTATTTCTGGAAGAGCGACAGGCAACTGTAATGACCTACGATGAAAGGTCAGCAATAGAGCATAGTATACCTAACTGTGTTCATCTTCATGTAGAGGTCTAGGTGATGCCTATTCTTCTGAGCTAAATCCGTTGGTGGAAAAGAATTCGTTACAACAAACTGACGAAACACTCGTCAGTTTTAGTGTTGACTCTGCTTTTAATGTTGAGATTTAGTCACATATTGTTCACTTATAGCTATGGTCACTAGACTATTGTCTTGGGTCGGATTCACCTTAAGTACCCAATAGATTTGGCGATATACATTTGACTAATCCAACTAACATTATTTTATATCGATCTTTTCCAGTTTAAGCATACAACATGTAAAAGACTCCGAAAGCCCATATCGACAAAACAAAGAAGATACTAGAGTTAATATGATCAAAATACTCAATTATAAAAAAAAGCGATCAGATAGAAAACATTCAATGTAAGTTATGATTTTGCCAATCATCCAATGCAATGCAGTATCTATTTTATGCACAAAACAACATAAATCAGAAGAATAGAAATAAATTCAAAATTACAAAGATTTACTGTAGGTGAAATAAGAATGTAAACACCGTGAAGGGTAGCTTAATTTGCATTCTTGTGCTTTTGAATGCTCAGCCTACTTTATGATTGCATTATATAGCAGTTGATCTGGGCGCTTGAATAGGCAAGGAAGCCTTATACGCCGTCTTTACGGAGCGGTCAACTAATTTTAAACCAACATGTCAGGAGACTACCTAATTTCTTCTCGTTTTTTTGCACTTTAGTTGCATAAAAAGAAAGTATTTCCATTTTTATTTCACCTACAGCGAAACTTTGTAACATTTCGATTTATCTATACTATATATAAAACAGAGATGTGTGTGTAATCGCTTATCACGTGAAAACGGCTTCACTATTTACTTCCATACTTGTGA
>NC_068984.1:41950182-41953898 GCF_001194135.2 Octopus bimaculoides | reverse complement strand
TTTCATCTGATGTGTGATACTCTGTGTGTGTGCGTGCGCGTGCGTGTGTGCTTTCGTGCGTGCGTGAGGGGTTCCACAATCGCGATTTATTTCAATTACTCTTGTGAGGATATTCACGTAAATCATCTTTTTCATTTAATCCACATTTTAATTTTCGTAAAAGTTTCCAAGTACCAATGAGGCTTTTTGGCGCATCTTCAATTTTCCAATTCATGAGAGGTGCCCAGTCATCATTCATCTGAGAGTCCATCTACAGAATGTCCTCAGATTTCTATACAGCATATTTTGCTTTTTTCCTTCCAGTATATAAGCAACAATTTAATTCTCGGGCAACGCCGGGTTGCTCTGCCAGTTTCAATTAAAAACTATATTTTTGCTTGAAACATGACTATTCAAACTCACACAGACACACAAGTACACACGTACACACAACATACACACATACATACGCACACATACATACATACATGCATACATACATATTGAGAGATAGAGAGAGAGAGAGAGAGAGAGAGAGAGAGAAAGAGAGCAGGCCAATAACAAACGGCAAAATCAAATGCCAAAAGCAACAAAAGTTCAAGGGACGCTCACAGTTAACGCTCGAAGACGAGAAAAAGTTACAAAGTTAATTCATAGAGTGAAAGTATAGTTGTCGAAAAGAGAATGCTTAATTTGCACATCACACACACACGCACACACATACACACACACACACACACACACACACACACACACACACATGCACGCGCACACACATATTAGCATATGTTATCTGAATCAATATGAAATAAGTGTAGAGAATTCAATAAAATTTAGAGAAATTATGTAGTTTACAGAACAAATAAATATTTTGCTACCCCAGTTTTCACCAGAGAAATGACACCCGACAACATACTGCGTCTATAAGGATGTGGCGAAACCTTATCAATTTAATTTCATTTATAACTCAACTCATAGAGAGCCAAAATCTAACTGATAATTGCTCTCATTAGATGTCGCTAAATGTCGAAAGATTGACCGTTATGTAAACCTCCTCGAGAATTTGTGAAGACGCAAGCTGGAAAGCAGAGCATTTTCCAATCGAAGTTGGATGTAGAAGGTTTGTTGGACACAGTGTTATCGTTAGGCCTAACTCACTGTAAGGTAAATACCACCATGACCAGTATCCAAACTACAGTGGAGAAGGCGAGCCACTGGATTTGGTTAAAAAGAGACGATGAGCGATGGCTAGAGAAATATTGAGCTTTTTTTTAATAACCAGTTGATCTAGCAAGCGGGGCCTCATATCAGTGAGAGGGGGGGGCATTACGCTTTGATGCCGTCAAGAGGTAGGCCCCGAAACGGCGCGCATTCTCTCCTGATGACCCCATACACTTGCTGGCTTCCGGTATGCGGAGTTCTCGGCTGGTAGCACTTGCATGTGCGAGTTGTTTGCAAGACATCTCATTTCGAAGTTTTTCGCAAAAACATTCCTTTTTTTCACTCGTATTTTTATCAGAGATATGTTTGTATCGCATCTAGATGCATTAATCTATGTAGTCTGTTTATTTATTTATTTATTTTCATCTTATCAATAGGAAACTGACAATCGCAAACAAACTTCACAAAAGGAGAATGACAATTGGTCCTAGAAATTCAATGTTTCAATTCAGAGGCTCCAAAAACAGTCACCAAATTATGGTAAATATTTGTTGTGGAAATTATTAGTCTTTTAACTGCTCCAGTATGGTGAAAATAAGTTTTTATACTAGCAAAAAAAATCAAATGAGATTTATTGATCGGGTGATTATATTTTGGGGTTGTGTGGCAAGAAGTTTGCTTCCCAACCACGTGGTTCCAGGTTCAGTCCCACTGCATGGCATCTTGGGCAAGTGTCTTCTATTATAGCCACGGGCTGACCAAAGTTTTGTGAGCGGATTTGTAAGACAAAAAACTGAAAGAATCCCAACGTTATGCGTGCGTGTGTGTGTGTGTGTGTGTGTGTGTGTGTGTGTGTGTGCGTGTGTGTGTCTTTGTGCCTGTATTTGAACCCGACTATCACTTGATAACTGGTGTTGGTTTGTTTACGACCCCGTAAGTAAGCGGTTCGACAAAGGAGACCAGTAGAATAAGTACCAGGCTTAGAAAAATGAACTAGGGTCGATTCGTTCGACTAAATATTTTTCAAGGCGGTGCCCCAGTATGGCCGCAGTCAAAATGACTGAAACCAGTAAAATATAAAGATATAAATATACGTATAAATATACTCACATATATACACACATACAATTTAGCTGTGTCCTGTCAATTTTTTGTGAATGTTTGCATGTCTCTCTGTCAATCTGTCTGTTTTGTGTCTGCATACGAAATAAATATAGTGTACGTGTATTACATACGCTACTTTATAATTGAGAAAACCTCATTTGTCTTGTTTATTGATGATTAGATCTTTAATGCTTACCTAAATACACAAAAAAACACACAAACACTGACTCATACAAACTAGCAGAAGCACACGTACGCACCCATACACTCACATACATACACACACATTTTGCCCTGCGTGAGAACGATTCTGCTAGCTTGTCACCTAAGGCTAAGTCGTAATATTGGTTTCAAAATTTGGTAGAAGGTCAGCAGTTTCGGAGGATGCGGTACGTCGATTACATCGACCCCAAGTGTTGAACTGATACTTATTTTATCGACCCCGGAAGGATGAAAGGCAAAGTCGACCCGAGCGGAATTTGAAATTAGAACGTGAAGACGGACGAAATGCCGCTAAACATTTTGCCAGATCGCCGTCCTACACCAATGACTAATGTTATTATCTTTGACTGAAGTGGTGAGCAGACACAATCGTTAACATGCCAGATGAAATACTTAACGACATTTCTTCCGATTTTACGTTTTGAGTTCAAATGCTGCTGTGTTCGACTTTGCAATTCATCCCTTCTGGTTGATAAAACGAGTACCAATTGATTACTGAGGTCGAAGTAATCGACTTCTTCCTCTTCACAAATTGCTAGCCTTGAATGTTTATTACTTTTTACTGAATATGAAACGTTTATTACCTTTTATTATTAAAGGGTGATACAAGGAAATTTTCCGCTAATATTTCCCCGGAAGAACGGAGAGAAGAAAATTATACAGAAGAGTTTACTAATGTTTCAACGCAAGATATTTTAAGTAAGTATGGTTGAAGTTTCATCCAAATTCCATATTCTTTTCTACACTAGGCACAAGGCCCGAAATTTGGGGGGAGGGGCCAGTCGATTAGATCGACCCCAGTACGTATTTGGTACTTAATTTATCGACCCCGAAAGGATGAAAGGCAAAGTCGACCTCAGCGGAATTTGACCTCAGAACATAAAGACAGACGAAATACCGCTAAGCATTTCGCCCGACGTGCTAACGTCTCTTATTTCTTTATTGCCCACAAGGGGGCCAAACATAGAGGGGACAAACAAGGACAGACAAAGGGATTAAGTCGATTACATTGACCCCAGTGCATAACTGGTACTTAATTTATCGACCCCGAAAGGATGAAAGGCAAAGTCGACCTCGGCGGAATTTGAACTCAGAACGTAACGGCAGACGAAATACCTATTTTGTTATTGCCCACAAGGGGCTAAACATAAAGGGAACAAACAAGAACAGACGAACGGATTAAGTCGATTACATCGACCCCAGTGCGTAACTGGTACTTAATTTATCGACCCCGAAAGGATGAAAGGCAA
>NC_068984.1:41945251-41949097 GCF_001194135.2 Octopus bimaculoides | reverse complement strand
TATATATATATATATATCAATTACAATCAAGGACACAGTATTTCGTTTTGCAACCATAATATACTGCTTTTCTATAATATTCAAAGCCAACACTGAAAGTTATGATGTTTCGTAACGAATACGTCTATGTAAACAATTCGATCGAAGACAGAAAAAACTGGTTATGGATGTATACGCATAACTCTTGAAAAATGAATATACAACCATTAGCAAGGCTATGACTGATGTCTTTGTGAAATAGCTAACGGAAAGAATAAATCTCGAATATAGCAGCATAAAGGAAATATGTGTGTAGCTACTCTACTTTGCAGTAGCCATCAGGAACACCTAGATTATTCTGTGGCTAGTAGCACCTACAACTGGCGTAGAAAGGAAACAAGATCTCCTGGAACCTGGACAAGTTGTGCGAAAACATGTATGCTTATATGCAACAAAAAGAATTTATCTTACTGCGATAGAGAAAATACTCCCATTTCCAAAGTACACTACGAGAAAAGGTTGTAAGTTAGAGAACTTAAATTATTACAAGAGAATTATATAAGCGTTTGTGTATACATGCATGTGTGTGTGTGTTACTATTTCCATGTTATTCTTTGTGTAAGCACAAGTTGAATTAGTTGAACTGATGTTAAGTTTCCAGTGCTATTTTTGACAGGACCACGTTCTAAGCAGTACAATTTCAATAATGGTAGAAACCAAATTACGAGTGATGTAAAGGCTCCATTGTTGATATGTAATTCAGATCCTGTGATTGCTGTTATCTACCAAGACGATTGCATTCGATTCTGGAATGCAAAAGTAAGAAATATTTCCAATTTATCATATTATTTAACTATTATTAGTTTAGAAAATTTTCAGAATATTAACTACGTTTCACTCCCACTAAGAATACTTAGTTTTGCGGAAAGCTAAAACATTTGTAGGGTGAAAGCTATAGCAGATGGAATCTCCTTAATATATTATATATTTAATTTATAAACCATAAATGGATGAAAACTAAGTCGATTTCGGTATAATTAGAACTAAGATTGTTCGACTACTTCAGGGCCACGATTAAAGAGCTCATTCCATGTCCCTATTGACAATCTGAATGCACCAATAAATACAATATAAATGAGCCTAATTTACTATTTGTTTTAATTTCTCTTAGGGTCAACTTCTAACAAAACTGAAGCCACTTGTGAAACACAGTAGTAATTCTCTCACATGTATCTGTCATGATAACGACTGTACCATATTAATTGCTGGTGACAAAAGTAAGTAGCTACGAAAATCACATTTGCTTTTCTTTAAAAAATTACATTTTTAAAGATATACATATAATTGAATCAGAGCTAACATAGGGCTAAACTACAACCCAAATTAGGGTAGTGGGCTGTTTGAAATGTGAGTGAATGTTAATTATCTTAAGGGACATGAACCGTGGATACTTTAGTCAATATCATTTAATCCTATTGCCTAAAGTGCTGCTGTTGAAGATACATTTTCGTATCTACTTTGTCTCGACCGTTTGAAGGAATAAGGACCTAGCTAAATGTGGTTTATGTTCTGTCACTAAAGTCAAGTGGTGCGTACAACCCAAATATTTTCAAAGCTGACAATGATCCAGCTAACTATATGTAAGTATCAAACGAAACTGCAGGTAATAAACACAAATGCATGGACTTGTGCCAATGTTAAAAGTCATTATTATTATGGTTGTTATTATTGCTATTTTGTATTGTTATTGCTAATATTGATTTCTAAAATAGGCATATCGCCACATATGTTTTGTGGAAGAGAACAGTTGATTACATCGGACCAGCATTTGACTAGTACTTATCTATCCTGAAAGATGAACAATGAATCGACCACGGTAGGACTTAAACTGTCAATAAGCAGACACTGAGGATTTTTTGTTTTGTGCTTTTATCATAAAGCAAATTTAAATAAAGAGGCTGGAATCAAACATAGCTTATGCAGAGATAACTTATGCAGAGATAGCTCATGCAGAGCTAACACCACATGCATTAACACAGAGATCATTATGTATAAGATGGAGATAGTGCCAAAGTGCAGAGACATATGGGTACAACAGAAGCCCTCTTCAAAACTAGACTCAACGATCGCAAATCCTCTTTTAAAATTCAGGATAGATATAATCTCACGACATTGGTGAAACACTACACAACATGACATCAATTAGAGATTGCTGAAAAAGTGCAGTTCAAAATGCAGATTTTGTTTAGTGGGACAACAGATTATATTAAAGAGTTCCCTCTTCCCAGGGATTTACTTGAACTTTGAAATCGAAATGCTTTTTCCTTGCCCTCATAGCTGAAATATGTTTTAGTCAGCTAGTCGGTTTTTGCTTTATTAAAAGTCCTCTCACCATAAAAAAGAAACTTAATCCCCAACGCCCACCACTTACACACGCTCATATGTACGTACCCACATATGTTCTTAAAAACCTCATTCACCTCTCTTCCTTACTCTTTTTCTCCTTCATTCTCTCCACCTTCTTCTTACTCCTTCTTTATTCCTCAATCCCATATACGAACAACTGGGGTGGACAATTTAGTCAGTGCAGAACACTGACTAAAGGGACTGCTCTAAAGAACGAAACGTTAATGGCCAGACTTAGGTTTCATATATATTCATACACACACGCCACACCACACACGTTTGTATTTGTGTGTGTATGTGTGTGCGTGCACGCGCGCTATACGATGGATTGGTCAATTAAATTTCACTTACAAAGCATTGGTCAACGCGAAACGACAGTAGACGAGACTTCCCAGAGTAATGCTAACAGGGATCGAACATGGGATCTCGCGGCTACAAAGTGAAATTCATTAAATATTTGTTTTCCTTTTAACGTTGCTGTTTTATGTGTTTTGGTATTTTAAGTATATTTATTTTATTTTATTTACTTTCCCTCATTTAGAATATCATAATATTTTTGATAGCGCAGCATCGATGAATTTAAACGCAACTCAGTATTTTAGAAAACGAGGTTATAATAAATGTAAGATGAAGTTCTTTTAAATAATGTATATAGTCTAGATCAGGAGCCATGTGAGTCTCTTCCTGATAAAGTGTGGAGCTGGAAGAACCGTTTGTACAAAATGCTTAGTGGCAAGTTTTCTCTGTTTACGTTTTGAACACAAATTCCTCCGCGGTCAGTTTTGTCTTTCATCCTTTCGGGGTCGACAAAATAAGCACCAGGTGAACACTGAGGTCGCTCTAATTGACTAGCCCCCTCCAAAATTTTAGGCCTTCAGCAGAAAGAATTACTAGGCTCTGATATATTTGGGTTAATGTTCACATACTAGTCATTAACCATCCTCAGTGAGAACACCAGTCCAAATATATCTTTTTATTTTAAAATCTTATTTTCATTGTCGATGAAGTAGGAAAGAAATATCTCATATCTCCAAAGTAATGTTATTCCTTTTATTTCTTATTTCCCAGTTGGTTACTTGACATTATGGGACATTGGAAAATTCTTGCAACAATCAAACTCAGAAGAAAAGGTAGGCATATTTTCGAAATCTGATACTTCCAGTCTTTTTCTGAGAGTGGGAAGGAGAGAGAGAAAGAGAGAGAGGGAGAGCCTATCAATAACACTCTTTGTCGGAGCTTTCAGTTATGTCATGAGCTTGCAGGTTTTAGTGTCTATGAGGTGGATTTCCTCTGTAGACCAGATAAGTACCCCAAATATGAATTAACTAAAAGACTATACTAAAAATATTTACATCATCCATTTTCCCTCTTGGCATCTTTCTCTCAGAAATTTTGTCACTGCCCCCCACTCTCTCTCTCTCTCTCTCTCTCTCTCTCTCTCTCTCTCTCTCTCTCTCTCTC
>NC_068984.1:41943153-41945001 GCF_001194135.2 Octopus bimaculoides | reverse complement strand
TATATATATATATATATATATATATATATATATATATATATCTGCTATATGCAATAGAATCAGTAATAAATTAAAATAGTCATTTATATAGATACTTAATATAAATACATCTATGATACATAAATGGCTATGTGTGTATGTGTGCGTATACATACATACACGTGTGTGTGTGTGTGTGTGTGTGTGTGTGTGTGTAATGGGAATTTTAATGGCATTCTTTTATCCAAGACACTTATTGTTAGTTTTTATCTGAGGAGTCGGTGAAATTGAAAAACATTGTTTTAGCAATGCGTTCATTAACATTATTTTAGAAATCACAATAGCAAAACTGTTTTCAATTATTTTCTAATATCATAATTTATTCATTTATCATTAAACTAATTTTATACTTCTTTTATTGCTTTTGTCTCCTCGGAAGTGATGCAATTATATTTAACTATCATTAGATTAGTGGTTCAATTCCTGGATCGAGCAATGCAGTGTGCCTTTGAGTAAGGTATTTCCTGCAGCCGAGAATAAAAACCATCCAAGTGCTGGTGCAGCCATCACCTCTTTCTACTGTCACATCCTCAGTGCCCCCGGGTCAGGTATGGAAGATTTGAAAATGGCATTTGTCTGTTCTCATCTGCAAAGGTACCGAAAACAAATATTGGTACTTACAATCAACACATACACACTTGAGAGTGATAGTTTAGGTTGTTTATTTTCTTATATATTATATATTAAAATTTATTTTGCAGCCCATTAAATGTTCACGCTTCAAAAGAAAATTTGATCTTTGATTAGCACTTAATGTGACAGCTACGAACAGGTATTATTATACCTTATCCTTTTAACATTGTCTACAGGAGTGCTTTGATCAGTTAACAGGAAAAAAATGTTTACAAATAGAAAAAGGCTTACAAAAACTTTCGGTTAGTGTAATTTGTATAATTGCAGAAAGAAAGAAGGTTAGTTATATATGAAATCGTTACAGTATCGAATAAATGCCTTGCGGTATTTATTCTGGGTCTTTATGCTCTGAGTACAAATCCCACCTTTCATTTCTTCGAGAGATGAGGGAGGGCCTCGATGAAATAAAGTACCAACCAAATACTGACGTTGAAAGTAACTAAGTCTTTCTCCTCTAAATTTGCAGCTTTGTATGTATCATAGAAGTAATGATTACAAAAAGTAAGAAATTCGAAAAATGAAGCCAAAAATATACATACGTACATGCATGCATGAGCCTATCTAGATATGCAACTATATGCATAGGAATATATACATAAAGCAAACCATACAAATCTGCACGAAGCATACAAATTTCCTAATACGGCATGATATTATTACTAAAACATTACACAATACTATCTGTAGGAAAATCTGATCTGGGATAAATGCAGACAATGCCGCTGATATTGATAGCATACTTGGTGGGTCATTTTCCATTCTCGTCAAATTTTCCTCCAAGTGTAAATATAATCGGACAGATATAGTTGTTTCAGACAGAAAAAAAAACCATGTGCTGTCAGAGAGATAAGTTATCCTGCAGTCGTAAACATTTCTACTAAAGTATGTTAGAAGGCAATATATAAGGGCGACTGCTTCGAAATCTGCAGCTTCTCTGCCCTCGTTATAAATTTACGTTTATACCAATTGCTGTTGGTGCACCTGACTATGTTAGTACATGTTTATGTAACAATCTCGAAAATGTAGGTTTCCAGACAAAGAATGGTACCCGCAAACACGCACTTTACAAATTCTCATTCTCGTTGGATGAATTCAAATAATAAAAGGAATACACACGCACACACACACACACACACACACACACACACACACACACACACACACACACACACACAC
>NC_068984.1:41928124-41943025 GCF_001194135.2 Octopus bimaculoides | reverse complement strand
ACATACATACATACACACATACATACATACACACATACATACATGCATACATACATACATACATACATACATACATACATACATACATACATACATACATACATACATACATACATATGGCGTCAAGGGGACTATTCACCTTTCTATAGTGAATACTATTCTCTACAACTTTTGCCGTTGATACATGCTTGGTACAAAATAGATTATCTTTGAATAAATGCGAAGAAGCATTTTTTGTTTGTTTGTTTGTTTGTTTGTTTTAAATCATAGCAGTAATCACGCAGAGAAAATTAATTGAAACTCAACGCGTGTGATTACTACTACTAAATACACCATGGATGGACAGAAGACGCGGATCAGCTATTTCAGGTCGCGGAACCAACGAGAGAAATTTCAATGAACTGACCATTTAATTGAACCAAGAACTCTATCAAGTCTATAAGAATAAGGAACATTCTTTGATCGGTTTCATGAAAAGATTGAAGTTTCAGATCCCAGTCATTCTTCAATGTTAAACAACTGCGACAACAGGCAACCTTTGTTGAGAAGAAATTTGCTATTATCGCCGAATACATTTAAAATAACACAATAAATATGAGTCAAACTAGATCAGTGATTTTTTTTCTCCTGAGAAAAGCGTGAACAACACGGACTATGACCTTGTAATGGCAATAAAACGGAAATAAACACACTGCCATCACACGAGCGAGCAGTAACCGATAACGAACAAACAGAAATTATGAGTAAATAAGATAAACTGAAATAACATTTAACATAAAAATTCAAACCAGACTTCATCGACGTTAATAAACAATTATCCGATGTAACAATTACCACACAAATAAATAGAAAACCTACCAACATGATATTATCCAAATAGCTAAAGAACAATTAACAGAAATAGAAAATCCCAACTTTTGGACATTGAATATTTTACCATACTCTGTGATTACCACTCACCTACAGATGGGTGTAGCGAAGATTGACCCTAATGAGAAGAGACAACCAAAATGATTGACCGCTTTCCAGACACATATCGAAAGAGTCAGGAAAAATATTCGATAGTTTGATATTATCATTTAGTGCAAAGTGAATGATAAACTCACAAACCAACAGATGTAACTTTACGATAGATTATATAAAGTGTATGGAAGTCGTCAACAAGGGACATTAACAGCAATCGATAGGTGAAACATTTCGTTATATAAATAATAATTCGAGAATGAAAAAGCATCACTGGTAAGTTTGCAATAAACCCACAAATGCAGTATCGTTGTAGCAAAAGCCATACTATCAAGGTTGTAATGGCCCCTTCTCTGGAAGACCAGGAATCATTTTGAGGAAGGGATTTGAATGTAATTTAACAACACATCTATGATACAAAATTGTTACATAAGCTACGAGGTGAGTTCTGGGCGAACATTTATCCTAAAACTTATATAAACAGTGAAACTCTCCGCACGGTTGTTGCAAAACTACCATAGAAATAACACGAGGAAGAAATGGTACAAGATCACCCTGATTAACCTGTTCAAAGGGGGCAATGAACGCAAAAATTGTGCTATCGTAATACAACAGAATTACTAGAGACTTGCAGTGCCTTTAGTAAATTAGAAGGGCTACAGCAAAGAAGATGAAATAGGTTTAATCAGTTTAATGTATGTATATGTATGAATGTATCAACATACTTATGTGGTGTGTGTGTGTGTGTGTGTGTGTGTGTGTGTGTGTGTGCACGTGCAAAGTATGTATTTGGCTGTCGTTTTGTACATAAGCAAACGTACACGACCATGTGTCCAACACAGTCCACAATTAATATTACTTTTGCTTGGTATGGCACTTTATTGTAGAAACTTTAACGCAAGCCCCTTGTGGCAAATAGATAAAGGTATTTTTTTCTGTACTTCTACTTTTGCATTGCTTGCATTTCTTACCATCTAATTCCACGTCGTTCTTTATTCATTATATGCTGAATGTAGGCGCCAATAATCCAAGAGGTTCGCTGGAGAGCACATCTATCTGCTGTCATCTCACTTAGTTACATCAGTACATCTAACTCAATTATTTCCGGTTCAACAGATGCATCTGTGAGGTACAGTCATTTTGATCTAGTTGTTATTGTTTTGTCCCGAATCAGCCTGATCGAGTACATCTATTTTTAAAGGCAATCCATCTATCAATCCATCCATCCCTTCCGCCCACTGTTCTTGAGAAGGCTGTGGGGATACAATCCTCAGTCACCTCCTCTATAGGGTCCTATCAGAAACAACCGTTATTAGACATTCTGGGTAGATTCCCAAGCGTGACCAACTGAGATTGATTCTCCGAAGTAATGTTACTTGAGAGTGCGTAGCTCGGTGATCAGGTAGTCGTCTCTCCAGGTCGAGCCGCATTGAGAGGCCACAGCTCCGTTGCTACGGACATGTGATAAGAATGTTGCAGGAAAGAATCGCCAGAGGGATTCTCAGAGCCGAGCCAACTGGCAATGGCATACAACCTTAGATAGCCAGTCATTTCTGTTTTCTTTTTAGAAACAGTGTATCCAACACTACATCATGTGGTGGTTGTGGTGGTGGTGGTAGTAGTAGTAGTAGTAGTAGTAGTAGTAGTAGTAGTAGTAGTAGTAGTAGTAGTAGTAGTAGTAGCAGATTGCATATAGTTCACCGTCACTCAAGTATTATAATTTCTCAGATTCACTTCAGTGTTAAAAACTTTAATTTCAGAGTCTGGTGGGGAACAGGTGGTAGATTTGTTGGTTTCTTTGGTCAGCCACGCCCTTTCGTCTTTCCTGTATCAGAAGAATCATCCAGATATTCCTGTCTTCCATATGACATTAATGAAGTAAGTTGTACCGTTTTCTTCAATTAATCTTATCAAGTGAATCTCGCAACCTGTTACCTCATACGAATGTCCATATAACTGCCAGTCAAGAACAGACCAGGCATTTTCAGTGAAGCTCTATTCATGGAAGATTTCAAACTCGGAGCCTTGAGTTAGAAATCCTTGGAGTTCTGCATTGCTTTAAATCTTTCTGAGGTCGATAAAATAAAGTACCGTTCAAGTATTGAGGTCGATTATTATCGACTGTATCGTCCTCAAACTCTATGGCATTATGCCAATGTTAGAAATCAATTATGTGTGTATTCCTATTAATGGAGAAATTAACCAAAGTGCAGAACAACTGATTAAATGGTTTACAGGATTTACTTTCATCCTCCTGCATCCATTATTCAAATGTCACCAAAATTGATTTTAATTTTCATTTCTCTCAATAAAATAAATATCAGTAATATCAGTAGGCATGGCTGTGTGGTTAAGAAGTTCACTTTGCAGTCACTTGTTTTCAGGTTCAGCCTCACTACGCAGCACCTTGGGCAAGTATCTTCTACTATAACACCGGGCCAGCCAATGCCTTGTGAGTGAATTTGGTAGGCAGAAACTATGTAGAAGTCCGTCATATATATGTTTGTGTGAGTGTGTGTAACTGTGTTTGTGTTTATCCCCGCCCCTATCGTTTGACAACTAGTGTTGGTTTGTTTGCATCCCTGTAATGTAGCAGTTTGGCAAAATAGACTGATAATATATGCGCTAGACTTAGAAATGATTATTGGGGTAAATTTGCTCAACTAAACCCTTCAAGACGATACCCCAGCATGGCCACTGTCCATTCACTGAAACAAATAAAAGATAAAATTTAAATATATTTGTTTTTGATATTATTGACTGGGTTCTTCCTATTCACTAATCTCATTAAATTCAATACGAAGTTGTTTTCAACTCAATACCTATTTCCAGCCAGATAAATTGAGCCATTGTTTAGATGCTTTGTGAATGAATACAGTAAGATTGACGAAAATAGGGCTTTTCTACAGTAGTTAGTTAAATATAATAGAATAATCACTAAAGTTGATAAACTGATGAGAGTTTTTGGCTGTAAGCATTGGATTGAGAACAAAACCACAGAGATATAAGATGATGAGGTGTAACACTAAGGAGTGACAAATATTCCAGCCAGTCTTCCATATTCGAAGAAATGTGCAGGCCAAAATGTTAACCTCTACTTCCTCTCATGAAACAATATATACACCTCTTTATTTTTTCTAAGAACAAGCTCTGTATTTTTAGAAGGGGAAAGTAAATGGAATGTTGTGATGATCATGTTTTTTCCACCATGTTACTTTTGATATCTTCAGCAGAGTCCACTCTGTTGTGAGTATTCGGATCAGATTTCTGGCCTGGGGGTCAATATCTTGATGCCCTGCTTCCTGTTGTCGCAACCCATGAGTCACAGCGATGCGACAAAAGCTACATGCCTTAATCCCAATGCGACTGAATTTGCCTTCGAAATTTGTGAGATAACCATATAACCACCACTCATTTGGAATCGATTTTCTGGATATTACCTCCATTAAACTTATATGACCTTGCGCTAATAAATCATTAATGTGTTTCACAATTTTAGCAGCCAACTAAAATTGCCACAGAGAAAGTTGAGAGAATGTTTCGTGGAAATGCTCAAAACCTGGAATATCCTTTGGTTTTTAACAACGAGAGGTAAATTTGAAAAAACTTTTGTTTGTGTTTTTGCATGCATGCATGTATGTATGTATGTATGTATGTATGTATGTATGTATGTATGTATGCATGCATGCATGCATGTATGCACGTATGTATGTATGTATGTATGTATGTGCGTACCAGGGGTGCTGAAAAGTTCCTGGCTTTAAAAGTATCACGAAAGGCCTGGTTAGAAGCCCAACCTT
This sequence comes from Octopus bimaculoides, assembly GCF_001194135.2. NCBI lineage: Eukaryota > Metazoa > Mollusca > Cephalopoda > Octopoda > Octopodidae > Octopus > Octopus bimaculoides. The sequence continues at coordinate 41,938,262 of NC_068984.1, read as the reverse complement.
TAAAGGCCTTTGAAAATCTGAAGAACTGCTGTAAGTGTGTGAATCTGAGAGGGGAATATGTTGAATAAAAGCATAATTAACTGATTCTCCCGTATGTTCTTTTACTCATAGAACTTTTCAGCACACCCTTGTATGTATGTATGTATGTATGTATGTATGTATGTATGTATGTATGCATGCATGCATGTATGCATAAACTTCACAGGATAACGACGGTGCGTTCCCGTAAAGCTGTGACTGCCATACGAGTTTGATTGTCAGTTGAACCACTTTACTCTAATTGCTTCTCCTGCTTTTCTCTTTGGTTCATCAAGAAATTCGGTAAAACAAAATCCGATGATTCAGTCTGAAACAATGCTTCATATCGCTTTTTTATTATTATTTTTTATTTATTTACTAGCTTATGATGGCATTCTGCTACATATAAACAGGTAATATATGAGCAGATTTCTCAAAATTGCTTGAGGATTATTTCGGTTAATACGGTTCTCAGAACCGTGTGGTAACGAAACATTCGGCAATTACACAGATTATCCACCTCTTATATAATTAAGATCTATCAAACCATACTGGTTGTTTACAGCAAGATGGAGCATTTTGTTTAGGAGTCAAGTGTTTGGGTAATTATCACAATGCAATACCGTTGACAAGATATAAGATATGAAAACCTTCGATTATCTATCAGACACAAATAACTCAACCAACTCTACGTTTCTGTTAGATCTTTTTCGTGTTCCATAAATGATAATATTCGGTATCGATTTCCAATTGAATTTAAACAACTCTACTTTCGATGCTAATGTCTTTGAGGAGGGTTTGAACATCATTTTGTTTTATTTAATCTCACTCTACTTCATTTTATCCTTGTAGCAATGTGTTAAATAATGAAATTTCACTTCTCTTCTTTACATTTTTGTGGTAATGTGCTAAATAATGAATCCCTTTTATCCTTGTGGCATATATCAAATTATGAGATCATCATACCAAAGTCTTTACGTTGTCGAGAGAGATTCTAACAATATGCAAATCTTTGAAGTGTTGTACATACTGTTTCCTATGAGATATTTTTAGGAATACCATTATTTTCTATCGTCGATATACGGCCATAAATTTGTAGGGATGAGACCTAATCGATTGAATTTATCCAAATACCTTACTAATCGTTGGCACATCAGCAGAAATGATTTACGGTATACCTTCTGGCTCTCTATATTTTGAATTCGAATGCAACGGAAGAAGGCAACGGGAAACCATTCCAGTATTCACCCCAAGTCTAGTAATGGTAGCGCCGAAATGCCAGTAGTTTACTTAACGACGTCATGAGCAGGTATGGGCCATCCTAGCTCGTATAGAGAGTGCTGGAGAATGTTCACTTGCACAAGACCTGTTGAAGGACAGACCAACACAATACGTGATTTTACTAATATTTTATTTATCGATCTCCCTGGAAGGATGAAGAGGAAAATTCAACTCCTGTCAGACATGGGCTAAAAACATAGAGATAAAGAGGAGCAACAACATACTACAAAGCTCTCCATTAATTCTGCCAGTTCATCTGTATTCTTCAGATGAGGGCACAAAGCGTTGAAGGTGTGAGAAGTGTGGCTGTGTACTATTTTCTAAAGCTTGTGTATGTCAACCATTTGAAGTCTCATGAAAGAACAACTGTATACAGCATCCTCCCTCCTGGAACAGGTGATTCAATGTGTGTATTATGCGGAAAAATATGCAAGTCGATTTCAGGTCTGAAAAGACATATGCACAAAGTGCATATTCCACAGTCACACGATCGAACCAGTAGAAGTTACGATTTTCGTCTGCGCCTCAAACAATACAGGCCTACAGCGGGATTGAATAGTCATTTGAGAGGTCATAAATAGAAAGTTAGAAATACCATAAGCCATGAGGAAGCACAAAGAGACGGTAATCACCGCTGTAATGGAATATCCAAACATTGCTCACCAACCAACTGTTTTATTCTTATAAATTTGTGATTATAAACTATCATCTCAGCCTGAGAGTAATTTTTCATCCATATACAAATAATGGTGAATAATTATTATGTTTAAAGTAGCTTCTGTCATAAAACGAATCAACTGGTACCCCGCCAAGAAAATTGCTACACGGTCAACGCTACTGTTTACAATAAGTATTTTTGGCATACATGTTCACTGTTCTTACGTAAGTAACATGTAACACTGTTAGCTTGTATATGTCGATCCACACACCACCAAATAACCTGTTCTGTGGTGTTTGTTATTGGATATACTATATTGAACCGATGAACGTCAGGCACAATAACTGTCACAATTCATGAGAGTTGAAATCAATGTCAGCGTTGGTATTATTCAAAATGCATCAATTATTCAATATAACGGAAGAGAAATATTCATTATTGAAAGTAATAAATCTTTTGTATATTTTGGGTTTTGGTTTTCTTTATTTATTTTTTCTACGATATTTAAAGTGAAGTGCATTCGCATGTGACTAATTGGCAGTTATTCTCGTTACTGTTATTAATTTCTCAAGGTGGAAACATTCCTGGCGACAAAATGATAAATCAGAAGAAGCAGCATTGACGTCTGACGAATTCGGTCATCCAGCAGAGAAATTCTTTACAGCCCTCGTAAAACCAAAAGTATGTTTCTAAAGCAATTTCTCAAACCCATTGTACAAATAAACTTTCTTCTTTTGAGTGAGATATGCAGTGATAGAATATATTGCATGTTTACTTAATCCTAGCACATGAGTCATGAAGTCAGAAACCACATAACAGTTGTATATATCACACTATAAATAGCGAACATCCCTCTCATATTTAGGTGACTGCGATGAAGTGACGGTAAGCTTCTAGCATACTAAAACAGTATTAAACTAACTGAAATAGTGAACATCGTAAAGGAAACGGTTAGCACCCAGCAAGGGGAGTCCCAATTCTCCTCACTTTAATAATGAAACCTTAATGAATCCTCGTTGAACAGGATTCAGGGGAGTTACCTGAAGCATTCTCTTGGCTAGCAGCTTCGAAAAAAGTCGATATGCAGCAGAAAATATCGTGAGCGGCCGTCACTTAGAGATGTTCATGAGATCATCCGTCCCTTTCGGAATCAGTACAGATCTTCCCACCTTCAGGATATCGGGGACTTTCCAGGCCAGCAACATACAGTTAACTATATTAGTGAGGACCATTGGGTCCATGGACCTAATCTCTTCATTTCCATTTGATTCCTAAACATATATGATGTCTGGTGAAAAGAAAATCAATCGAAAAGTTACTTAAATAAATAAGACAAAAGAATTTCTTTTTAACCCTTCTTCCTCGGAAAGCTCTATATTTCTCCAAGTTTTCAATTGTTCAATAGTTTATCGGTTGTTCTAATAATAAAGGATTCAGTTTTGTTTATTGAGGATATCGTTTTACTTACTTTTAATTTAGTTTTATTGTTGTTTTTCATCAAGGCATACAAGCATCATTTGAAAACATTAATACGAGGAGAAAAAGGAGCAGATGCGGTATTTCGTTCGTTGCCGCTCTACAGAGTATGTATGATTAGAATATGCCTTGAAAAAATTGCTGTATAAAAACTTTTCGTGTGTGTGTGTGTGTGTGTGTGTGTGTGTGTGTGTGTGTGTGTGTGTGTGTGTGTGTGTGTGTGTGTGTGTGTGTGTGTGTGTGTGTGTGTGTTACTTCGCACAGTCACTGATCGGGGTTATTATATAAAATATGTTTATCTTAAATTGTTCAACGAATTTTTCATGGAAACATTTTATTTTTCACTCTTCATTCCTTCAATATTAGTTCCGTTGTTATATTGCTCTGTTACTGTTTGTTATATTGCTTATCGCTTTCAGTTAGAAACACCAAAGGTTCCACGGACACCCGAATTAACAAGAACTACGTATGAAGATAAATGCAAAAACATGTACACCACGAGATACATGAAGGTACATCCATAATCTTTATGTCTTCTGTTGAATAAATGCATTTATTAGTAAAACCAGTGGTACAGCTTCAGTGTGTGCCCGCCGCGGAAGCACTAAATATTGATTTCAAATTCTGGCACAAGGTCAGTAAGTTTGGGGGAGGGGTTAAGTCGATTACATCGACCAACTGCTACTTATTTTACCGACCCCAAAAGGATGAAAAGCCATATCGACCTCAGCAGAATTTGATCTCAGAATGTAGCGATGGACGAAATGCTGCTAACCATTTTTCCAGGAATGGTAACGATTTCGCCAACTTGCCACCTTATGAAGCACGTGATATTGCCCATCTCTGTTCCCCTATACAACTTACATTGCAAACCGACAAGTGCCGTCCTCATAAAAGCGCTGCTCGGGACGGGGACCGTTCTCATTGCCCTCCTGCAGCTACGCTATTGATTAAAACTTCAAGTTCTTGTTATGACTATCTGCCTCGTAGGATAAGAGTTTAAACTAAAACATTTGAAGATTTAATGTATTATAAATGCTACGCACTGATATAATTGAACACTTTCTTGTCATAGAGCGGCCTTATCAGGGGTGACCTGGGGACTAAACAATAATTACATCCCACAACTTGTAGATCAATAATGAGTGTGTTTTTTTTCTTTGTTTTTTTTTTCTTTCTTGTTCTTCCTTTTACAGAGAACTTCAAAGGGACGTTGTTCAAGAAGATCGATTGATGTAAGAGGATTCAGGCAGGTAATTAATGACTTTGATATATTTGTGACGCTGAAGATAACAAAAAAGTAGTAAATATCTAACACTATTTAGTATTGTAGAATTTAGTTTTAATTTTGTACATTGTAAGCTTGAACTCCACCAGTGTCGACTTCTCTCTGGATTTGATAAATCAAGCGTTATACCGACATTAATTCAATAGGTAGTATCCATCCTCTATAAACGTTGGTGGCCTCGGCTACATCAAAACAAGTAATTGATGCCTATAATCGTGCTATTTTTATCTGAACGCAGAAAGCTGGAAGTTATCTCACCTGACCCTTTAACAGTTCTGCCAATCTACCGCTCTAGATTGGAACTTTTTTTATCGACCCCGAAGGAATATGAACGGCAAAGTCGACCTCGGCGGGTTTTAAACCCAAAATGCAGAATCGGAATAAATACCGCGAGATATTCCATCCAATGTTTAAACGATTCTACCATTCCATAGAATTTTTTTTTTTTTTTACTTATACGGTCTGTCTGATGATGGTCCATGTCACATGCAGCCCACTTCCCGAAACAAGAAACACATGCCTAGTGTAGAAGCTAAAGGTTTCGAAGCAGTTGTCTGTAGTTATTCTCTTTCTCAATGGTTTTTAAGAAATATTCACATCTGCAAGGCAACTGTCCTCTACGACAGTACAAACTTTTCCTTCTCTGTCTCAAACAACGATATCCAACCTGTTGTTTACACTTGGTAGAAGATTTGATGGGAATGTTCCTCCAGCATTCTCTGTGTTGATGTTTATGTATGTGTTCAATAGAAGGAGGATTCTGTATATTTATCCAAGGAACAGTCCCTTTTATTAATTTTTTTTTCGAATGGTATCGTATATTATTTAGCAACAACTTCATGTAGCATTAGGAGGCAGCACCTTGATGACATTTTGGTGCAGCTGCTGACCAAGTGTAAGATGTCTTCCACAGAAATGTGGCAAAATCAACGTATTCGTCTACATCTTGGGGGTTTGAGGGCTTCACTGTCTCTTATGTATGTATGTATGTATGTATGTATGTATGTATGTATGTATCTATCTATCTATCTATCTATCTATGCCTGCTTGCATGTGTGTACACCAATGTTTTATAAGTATGTACTTTTAAAGTTCAAAATTATATCTTAATATCCGTAAAATCACATTAACGCACACATGTGGGAAATCTCCAAGCCAAGATGAGACTGGCGTCAACTGGCCTTGTTCCTATATTAGAAGCTAATATTTCTTAGAATTCAAGTTTCGGTTATTTTTTACAAACAAAACACAACCCAAATTAGATTTTCAAGATGGAAAATCCAATAAAATGTAATAACAAAACCAGTCTAAGATTACTCATGTTTAACAGTAAATCTAATTCTATAATGTACTGCTTATTATTTTGTTATTTTTTTTTCTTTCCAGTAATATTTTAACAATATTTTCACCATAAATTTCCTAAACATTTATTCGCCTTTTATATTTTAGGTGACAACTAACTATTTACCAAGTATTCGCAAACTTTCAAGAGTCAGTTTTGATGTTCCTTCTCATAGCTCAAATATATTTTCCTAAATATTTCACAAATCTAAATTTATGAATTATGACTAATGAATGTACGATATGAAAAATAAAAGACTAACACATTTTTACAGCCTATTTCCTTTCATTACTTTTTTCTTCGCGTTTTGTCTTTGAAAAACCCTTGCATTATTTCCTTTAAATTTTTCTCTGTTTTCGTTCTTCACTTAACGATGTGAATTAGGAACAGTTTTTGAACGCCAAAAACGAAAAGGTGAAAGCGCGTGTCCTAGTAATTAGGGTTTTGCACTCACAATCGCAAAATCGTGATTTTTATTACCCGATCGAGTAATGCTTTATTTTCTTGAGCAAAACACTTCATTTTACGTTGATCCAGTTCACTCAGCTGTAAATTAATAATCTTGCTACGGACCCCTCTTGTCGTTCAGGGGGAAATGCTGTGATCCTGGTCATTTATACACCAGAGAAACTGAGTAACTTATACGCCATGGAAACAAAGGAAACAAATGTCTAGGGATGACGACGATGATGATGATGATGTTGATGATGATGGTGATGATGATGATGATGAAAAATGAAAAGTGGATCCTTAAACCTGAGAATCTTCCTGGCTGCAAAACAAGCTTCTTAACCACACAGCCACGCTTTATTTAGAAAGTAGTCTTATCACCTTACTCAAGTTTACATGACTCACTCACCTGTTCATCTTATGCTATCTCAATGCGTTTCTTAGTCAAAACCTACGCTAACTAACCTATGAACCGATTCCATCTCTACATAGATTTTCTGAGAAGGTATTGACCTGAAGAAGTTCTCACTGAAAACCAATACACAGACATGCATTGATAATTGCCAGGGAGGGAAGGCTCGCAAAGGCTATCAGTACTACTTCTCCTTTTGGAGGTGGGAAACATTTTCAAAGTATGGATTTATAAATTTTATGAATGCTAATTGCTATACAGCTTATTCAAAACTGTTGCATAAAGAGAATATGTAATATGTCAGATATTTACCATTTTAAATATGTATATAAGGCGTGGCTGTATGGTAAGAAGCTTGTTTCTCAACCACATTGTTCCGGGTTCGTTTCCACTGTGTGTGAGTGTCTTCTACTGTAACCCTGGGTTGACCAAAGCCTTGTGAGAGTAGATTTGATAGACGGAAACCGAAAGAAGCCTGTCGTGTGTGTGTGATTATGTATGGGCTTGTTCCCGTTACTTAGCGATTCGATATAAAAGACAGAATAACCAACAGGCTTTAAAATAAGTACTGGGGGTCGATCCTCTCGACTAAAAGTCTTTGAAGACAGTGCCCCAGCATGGCCGCTGTCCAATGGCTGAAACAAATAAAAGATGTAGGAAACTTGTCATAGCAGTGATGGTGGCGACAACAGCGACGACGATAATAATGATGACGACGGTGGCGATGACGGACAGCTGCGTCCGGAACGAGGAAGCATCTTAAACTGCAAATCATTAACGATTTTTTTAATAGGCAGATTTGAAATCCTTATTAAGCAATTCATTCGACTCCAGTATGTCTGTGATAAAACAATTGCAGTATTAACTGAGGTAGGATAATATGGAAAAAAAAAAAAAAAAAAAAAAAAAAAAAAAAATCCAACTGTAGTAGGATAGAAACTCCGAAACACTCTGAAAGATGACACTAATTCCAAAAACCTTTTGAAGTTAAAGAATTGAGAGTTATCTCCCGTTTTTAATCATGGCGCAGTCCATGCAGAAAGTTTATAGCAGTATTTGGGACCAAGTTTTATCTCTTTTATTTGAACATTCACCACTTAAAAATAATGAGGAGAATTTAAAAAAGAATACGGTGATATATCGTAGAAGCAAACGACTTCGTAATGGCGATGCGATCATCCCACGTGGCCGACTATCTGATATATCTTCGGAGGTAATGAAATTTGATGTTAATACACGATTACAATGTTTACAGTCTGTATCTCCTTGATTTACCTTACTAAATGCCAACGCTTAATGTTTCCAACTATGATAATAGGCTGTGTTTAAGTTAAACTGATCTACTTGTCATTATGGTTAATTATTACAGTAGCCTCCCATGTTTATATGTTCTTGTAATGTTGTTACTGGACTTATTGGTTCCGGTTCAATCTCACCGCATGGTATCTCGTGTAACTCATTTTCTTTGACTTCTGGACGAAGCCATAGAAAATAACAATTTCTCGAGATATCTTGTGACTAAAATTAAGTTGACAAAACTATGTATAGCAGCCGTTCAAATGGATCGTACTTGCAATTCAAAGATACAACCTTTTCACGCTGATTCTCTAAAGAAATACGTTAATGGTACACGTGTCTGTGCAATGCACATCTAATTCACTTGTAATACACTTGATCGAACGACGGATATCCGTGTGTAAGGGAAGACCCATATAACTAAAATAGAAGTTTTCTATGGCTTGGATTACTGGTCCCTCTTGATTCTTTAGATAATTCGATAGCAATAATTATATATCTATTTTCTGTCACACTCCTGTATCGTAGACGACTAATGATTACTTCTCCATGAAATTCTTTGTTATTAAACTAGACCATCTTTCTGCGACCAAACAGATCCATTCCACCGTCACGGATGTGTACCAGGTAGTAGGTCGTGGGGCGGGTACTGTCGCCTCTGGGCGCAGATGTCGAGGAACGCAAAATTTCTTCTAATTTTTCATGTCTGTTAATTAAGATGGGAAGAGCCAAAAGTTTATTTATCTCCATTTAGAGCTGGCAGAATCGTTAGCACGCCAGGCGAAATGCCTAGTGGTATTTCGTCTGCCGTTACGTTCTGAGTTCAGATTCCGCTGGGGTCGACTTTGCCTTTCACCCTATCAGGGTCAATTAAATAAGTACCAGTTACGCACTGGGGTCGATGTAATCGACTTAATCCCTTTACCTGTCTTTGTTTGTCCCCTCTATGTTTATCCCCCTATGGGCAATAAAGAAATATATCTCCATTTAATGAAACCATTACTACGACAGACCTACCTTAAGTATCAATTAAGTAAAAGAAAGAATTGGAGTCATTCATCCACTTAACACAATTAAGCACCAAGTTTTTTATTCCTTTCTTTTTTTAGTTCCCCTTTGCATTAGTGTAGCGAGTGGAGTGGTTTGCTCCGAGGAACGCTTTTGTGGGGCCGGCGCTTTGGGGTCTGCTATATAAGTCTGTATAGACACGAGGGCTCATGGTGGTGGGCACTTCCAAGAGCTGTCCTGTGCAGCACACACCATAGCTACCCAACTATTCCTTTGACAAGAACAATTTACAAATTTTATTGACATCTCTTAACCCGTCTGTGACTTGGCAATATTTTGTGGGATAATACGATGATGATGATGTTGATAAAGACCCGAAATTTTGCAACTTCCACAATTATGGTCGGCGCGGTGAGATAACCCATTTGTTTACATGCCAACACCATGGAAACAAAGCACGCGATTGCTTGATTGCATGCAAGCAATGCAATATATACAAAATAAAAAGCATTTAAAATGTTTGGGGTTAATGCAGTTTCGCACCTCACCTTGAAAAATGCATTTTTTGGAAAAAAAAATTCGGGTTCCTACGTTTTATATGTCGGAGATTAAGAATATGCGAAAAAATGTTTTATAATTTCAACCCCCTACCTCTTCCGCCTCCCCCTCCCCAATTTAAAATTTTAATTTGCTTACTTTGAGATCTAAATCCTGAGGCTATTGTAGATTAGTAAATAATCAATAAAAGATTAAGTGCTTTAATTTTTATTGGTTCCATACAGTGGGCTATGTGAATATTGAAGCACCGCTATGTTTTTCTTTTTTTGTTAAACTTTGGGAACTAATTACCTCCCTTGCACATACAACTAAATTTACCAAAAGCTCTCTCAGAGAGAAAGTGTGTTTTTT
>NC_068984.1:41912132-41927881 GCF_001194135.2 Octopus bimaculoides | reverse complement strand
TTTAAATAAATTACTGGTACATTATTTACAATTGACGGATATTTGTCCTCATCTTGTTTGTTGTTAACACGTTTCGGCTGATATACCCTCTAGCCTTCATCAGGTTAAGAGCGTGGGCTACTAACCCCAAGATTCCGAGTTCGATTCCAGGCAGTGACCTGAATAATAATAATAATAACAACAACATCGAAAAATACCTTAGGAATGAGAACCCAGGTACAAAATTTCCCCAAGACACCTGATGAAGGCTGGAGGGTCTATCAGCTGAAACGTGTTAACAACACACAAGATAAGGACAAATATCCGTCAATTGTAAATAATGTACATAATTCCTCATCTCTTAAATATAGAACTAAATTACTGGTACTTATACACCTATATTCCTATCTGCTGTCTTTACCTAAATTTCCTCGTTTTATTTCTGTAATAGACTTTGTACACTTATTGGAATCTTAACTCATCTGTATTCGGCAACTTGAAGTTTTAAATGTTTACTGGCATTAAATGATTTAATGCACAATGAGAAATGTATAGTAATAAGATTGAATACTATATAGGACTCCATATAATGTGAGAGTTTATCTTAAGATTTTGTAGCTTTAAATAAATAAGAGGAAAATCTCATTGAATAAAACATTCCTTTCTGTCTATTATTCCTTGAAAATTTAGTACCACATCCCACATCTACGTGAGCTAACATTCACAGAATTTACCCAGTATCAACAAACAAATTTGCTGTAAATATTCAAATACCTTTCTCCACTCAACCATTTAAAAAATAATTTATTTTTTCCTTTTATTTTCATTTTCTCATTTTTAATTATTAATGTTTTTACTAGCAAGACCCATGCATATTTCACAGAATTAATGGTAAACTTAGGTTATTTCTGTAAACTTTATCCAAAAACCTGAATGCATAGCCTGTGTTGTATCTGTATCAAAAGATAGCTGCTCATCTATTAATCATTTAAAAGTGGAGGAAATTGGAATACGATGATTACTTAATGCACTTTATATATATACTTTATATACTTTATGCACAATTTTACATGCTTAATACACAGCACTCTCCTTTCACTCTCACTCTTCATCTTACCCTCTTTTTCTCTCTCCTTCTTCTTTCGCTCTTCACCTTTCCCTTCAACTAGTCATGTGAAAGCATTACAGATGAGCTAAGTAATGGAGGTAAAAAACTTAGTTAAAAAAACAATTACACATTTCACTCACTACCACCTCTCCCTCCCCTCCTCTTCTCACGCATCCCTCATTCACCCCACCCTCTTCTTTTCCCTTCAACTAATCACGTAGAAGCATTACAGACAGGTTAAGTAACAGAAGGACAAACAGAATTATTATAAGATTATTAATGGTTAAGTCAGAGAAAGACTGGTTCTGAAATTGGTTGTGGGAAACAAAGGAGAGAACTGATGACTCAAGAGTTGTATAAGTCTGCATATCAACATATTGAATAATGCTCAGTCAGGAAATCTGGTCAGAATGGACTCTGCTAAAGACGCTCAAAGATTATATGTTGGCACTGCAACAGGCAATAGATTAGGTCTTCCATCTAAAAATGAGTACACTCTGACAGGCTTTGAACAGTTTGTAGTTACTCAATTTCACTCACAAGGCTTGAGATAAACTAAAGGTGTTGTAGAAAGCACTTGTCCATGTAGGACTGAGCCCAGAAATACCTGTTTGTGAAGTGAACATCTTAACCACGTGACCATGCATGTATTCATTTTCCTTCTACAAAAGTAAATAACTCAGGAATATGTTTTGCTCAGAAGAGCTAAACTATTTTTCATTTCACTATATCTAATAAAATTTGAGAAAGTTAATTAAAATTCAAAGGAAATTTTAAATTAATATTTATGAAAATTTATTTCTTCTAGACTTGGCAGCATATATATTCTGAGATTGAGACAAGAAGCAAAACATGGTCAATACCTGTGACTTGTGGTCAACCAACAAAGGAAGCTGTGGCAGTTTTTCACCTTCAACGTCCTCATGCCTTTCAACATGTTTTAAAATTAGTTCAGATGCAGGGTAACCAGTATGGACTAATATCAGACAGACAGGGCTACAACATATTTGTCAACTGTAGTCATATCAACACACAGCAGAACAAATCTCTTGATCACCTTGAACACATCCGAGAAATTATTTTATTAGATCACATCATGAAATTATTGACTGCCAGTGGGTATGTAGAGTATTATTGTCCTTTCTGTGTAAATTTTATTTTATTTTTGATTTTGTGTGTAAAAGAAAACTGAATCTGTATCAACTTTTGTTCTCTAAAGACAAGTATGATCCTACTCTAGTAGAATGCAAATCATGTGTAGTCTCATTTTTCATGCTTAATATGACCTTTGATATCAGGTCCATATATTTTAAGTTCTAAATCTGCTATAAAAATAAGATGGTCAATGTCTTAAATACCAACAGAGCAACTTCCTTAGACATCTTACTTTCTTAGTCTCTGGTAAGCTGGGGACTTGGGAATGATAAGCAAGATTAGTGTGATCATGCATGATATTCTTAATTAGGCAAGGTCAATTTTTTCTTCAAACTATATTGAATATGCTAAAATGAGAAAATAGTTTGGCCATTCTTAGTAAAATGTATTTTCTAGATGTTGAATGGATATGTGCATGGCCTTGTCATTAAAAATTTCAGTTTACACTCATGTGTTTGTATTTTTAATTACTAAACAAATTGTTCTTAATTTGTAGATTAGAAAGTATATGTGAAGAGAATTCCAGAAGCATGTAGTTTTGAAAAGTTATACCTGGAGTGACTGTATTGGTAGTAAAAGAGAATAAATATTGTTAAAATAAGAGAAGAGAGAGAGGAGAATGTAGTAACATCAGCAGTGATGAATGGTATGCAGATTAAGAGTTTGTTCACAAAACTGTCTAGTTTGTTGGGTGTTTTGTTAGCTTACATTACTGATTGTTAAATGTTAAATGAAGAGGGAGAGAGATGTCTTAGCTACCTTTTTAACCTAAATTAAAGTCTTGTATTCTTTTAAGATTCAGCTGAAACCTGCACCCTAGATACTTTCAATATGAATAGTTTTACTGAATGTACATTGCATAATCTATCAAGTCTTATAGTTTCTGATTTGAAATTTCTTTTTGTTTTACACTTGTAAAGTTATGAACCAGAGTTAACATAGCTTTCAAAATGTTTTTCTCTCATTTCCAGGTACTCTGTAGCAGGGATTATTTCAGACTCTAATCAGTGGGATGCAGAGTTACTTCAGATGTTGAATGCAACACACATTTCCCAGAAAATTGTTGATGCTTCTTTGCCATGTGGGTCATCTGCAGTACAATCAACCTTGTGTCAGGCAGCCAACAAGTCCAATTTCAGGCATCACTTTTCCACAAACAGTGCAGTCACATCAAATAAAGATGATTTTGTACAAAACCATATAGTTTTAGATTTAAAAAATTACTTAGATTCTGAAGAAGGAAAATGTGAGAGAATTAAAGGATTTGATAAAAATCTTCATTTAGTGAAAGGTAATATTCTATTACAATCAGAGAAAAATCTTATTTTATTGTTGTGCAGTTTTCATAGATTGGATATTTGAGAGTAGATCATAGAAGATGTGCCATAGTTTTGAACTATATTGCATAGTCCACTATGTTGTACTAGTTATGTTGCATTGTAGCATCTTCAAAATTTTATTTCTTAAATTGAACTAGTAGGTAATGGGACTTATCAAGTTTTTGGCTCTGCTGGTTTATATGGTTGGTTATATTTCTATTTATATCAAGATAAAGCAGTATAAAAAAAAAAAGTTAAATCGTTAACAAAGAATTAGCAAGTTTAAGACTTTTAGGAAAGAGTGGGGAAAATACTTAATCCAAAAGTCATTAACAATATAAGGAAGTGAAATGACTTCAGTCAAAAACCAAGAGCATGGTTCACTTGGAAAATAACTACATCACTAATAGAAATAAAAATATTGCTTGCAATTTTTGGCACAAGACCAACAGTTTTGGGAGAGGAGCCAAGTTGATTAAATCAACCCCAGTGCTCATCTGGTGCTTATTTTATGGACCCTGAAAAGATGAAAGTCAAAGTCAACCTCAGCAGAATTTCAACTCAGAACATTGAGATACACAAAATGCTGCTAAGCATCTTGCCTGGTGTGCTAACAATTCTGCCAGCTCATCACCATGATGGAAATAAAAATATTGATGAAGGATTATATGCTAGTATAAGCAGTGCCAGTTTGTTTTTTTTTAAAACTAGAGAGCTACAGTAAAATGCTTCAGCCTGTCAACCAATAGCAATATTGATGGACCCTGTGACACGAAGGGAGTTAATTTGTGATTACTAACTGAATAAACATTCAAAAAATGTTTGAAGGGAATAAAAAAAAATATATGATAAAATAATGTACTAGACTGTGTAGACATGCAGGAATAGTTGTAGGTTAAGAGATTCTCTTTGCAGTCAAGTGGTTTGGGTTCAGTTTTACTATATGGCACCTTTGGAAGGTATCTTCTCATACATACTGATCAATGCTTTATGACTGAATTTGCTTGGCAGAAACAGAAACAAACGTGTCATATGTATGTGTTTGTATATTTATGTAAAAAGCACCATACGAGTGTGGTTGATGCCAGTGCTGCCTGACTGGCTCCCTTGCCGGTGGCACATAAAAAGCACAATTCGAGCGTGGTCATTGCCAGTACTGCCTGACTGACTACCGTGCTGGTGGCATCTCAAAAGCACCATTCAAGCATAGTCAATGTCAGTTCTACATGACTGGCCCCCGTGCTGGTGGCACATAAAAATCACCTGCTACACTCTCAGAGTGGTTGGCGTTAGGAAGGGCATCCAGCTGTAGAAACCTTGCCAGATCAGATTGGAACCTGGTGCAGCCTCCTGGCTTGCCAGTCTTCAGTCAAACCGTCCAACCCCTGCCAGTATGGAAAATGAACGTTAAAAGATGATGTTGATGGCACATGTATGATTATGTTTGTGTCTTTGTCGTCTTAATATCTGTATACAAATTGTAAACAGAACCAACATTCATACAAACAGTGTCATTTGTTTGTAGTGTTGTGTGACAAAATAATATCTGCCCCAGATATTATTTTGCTTGGAAACAATTGAGGGTTAGCAACTGGAAGAACGAACTTCCAGCCATAGAAGACCTACTTCAAGAAGTTTCATCTGATTCATGCAAGCATAGAAAATGGACAATAAAATGATGATGATATAAGGATATCAAAGAAGGAAGAAAATTGGAGACCACCTAAGAAAGTTGCTGCTTCTCCTTGTAAAAATCAAAACTGAAATACCTACATTTTTATTCAGGCTTGCAGATCATGTGTTTATTAGTTATTAATTAACCCTTTGCCTGCCCCAAGCATTTTCATATGTTTGTCCTGAATGTCCATGCTTGTTTCCAGACTTTCAGTTTGCTGAGTAATATAAACTTCCCTTTCTCTAAGTCCCAAGTTGTTCTAGTAGCTGAAATAAAAATGGAATTATGTATCATGTGATATATGGACACATGGAAAAATATATCCTGTATATCAAATGTGAAACAAGTAAAAGGTTAATATAAGAAAGTAAAACAAGTAAAAGGTTAATATAAGAAAGTAAAACAAGTAAAAGGTTAATATAAGAAAGTAAAACAAGTAAAAGGTTAATATAAGAAAGTAAAACAAGTAAAAGGTTAATGTAAGAAAAATACATAACTTTCATGACATTGTGTTACATGAAAATAAAAGAAATGATTTGTTGTTTTTTAATAATATTACCAAAGACTGAGTCTATTGGGTTTGTTTGTTATGTGTTCCTGATAATATCATTTGTTGGTTCTTTTCTATGCCCTTCTTTGAGAGAAAGTAGGCCTAATAGGGTAAGATTAAAGATTTTTCTTAATTTCAAATTATTATAAGATACTACAAGTGAGATACATGAAACATCTTGACAGACTGATTGTACAAAGGATAAAACTATGGCACTATTCTAGACATTTATGAGGCAAGAGAGATTCTATCCTCTGAGATTATCCATCACAATGATATCAATTTCATGCATAGATATCTAAATATCATCTATCACATGTATGCTTAAGAATGTTAATATTCTATATTTTTTACCTTGAGTCGTTTATCTAATTTTTTCAGTCACTGAAGGTGATGACCCAACACTTCTAATGTTACGGGTGTCTCAACTTGAATCCTGTTCTAAAGTTCTACAACAAAAGGTCAGTAAGTAAACCTACTTCATGTTTAGAGATGTTGAGTTACACACACATATACATACACACATACATACACACACACACATACATACACATACACACACATACATTAAATGTTTTTAAGTCATAGCAAAATATGAGAAATTTCCAATGCTAATGGATTTGATGTCAAACTACAACTGACCAGTCAATCTTTAGTTCAAACCTCATAACCACTATAGTAATAAAACTTGTGTTCTTAATTCAGGGTATATAACTCTGCTTGTTTCAGTTTGGTTAAAATTTTAATCTGACCTTGAAGCATAACTGTTTTCTCTTCACTGTGTAAGAATTGTTTATTGATCAGATTTTACATCATAACTACATTGAGTGTGATGTAACTTGGCTGCTATTTTTGGTGTAGGTGGCGTCCTTGGTTATTTATCCTTTAATGATTCTCTTATTACTAATGTGGCGATTATAGAAAAACCTAAATTCCACTTAGAAAATCTAATAAAACTGAAACATGTTCAGAATTGTCACCCTTCCTTGCCAAGATCAAAGTTAAATAGACATTTTTAGCTATTGTGTTTTTCTCGTCATCATATATAATTATTACTAATTATCATGGCACTAATTATTTAGTGCCATGAATACAGTCATGATATATCACTGGCAGAAAATTGATTCCACTTCATCTTCACATTGAGTGATTAGTAGGACAATTTTTTTTTTTAATATTTAAAATTGCTTGATTTTAACCTTATTTTCATACTTTTTTAAACTTAATTCACAGATTTTAACCTTATTATTATTAATAAATCCTTAAACATTAGGGAGTTCACTATAGTTTTGATTACTTTATGATACACAAGTATTATCAAAACAGCTTTAAAACAATATTGTGGAAATTTATCATTGTACAATATGATATAATGCTTTATATTTGTAAGCAAAAAAATTCCTATCTTTTGCAACAAATTTTTGAGCATTGAAAACTGTTTTACAACAGCTGATGTCATTTATGCTTTTCTGTATCTAATAAAAAAAAAATTATTTTTAGTGAAATTTAATTTTTTAAAACCTTATTTTAACTTTACTGTATGTATGATTATAACTTTATTAACTTTAAAAAGTGATTAATTACAATGACTAATCATTAAAAAAAAAGCTTTTTATATTTGGTTTTAAATTTGAAATAAATGTTTCTATGAATTTTAACTTTTTGGCAAAAAATTGCCTTAGTGATGAGCAATAAGGGTAGGTAACTGTTAAAATACTTGTTTCAACGAAACCTTTCCTAGCTATATAAGCATAGGAAAATGGATATAAAAGAAAGTTGAATCAGTAGATAAATATAATGTAAAATTGTTCTGACATGTCTCCTTTTCATCATAGGAGGATCAGCCTGTTAGGTGTTGTATTCATCTTGTACCATCTTCTGAAATATATGTCCAGCAGCAAGTCCATCTCATTTGGAAAATCCTGTCAGACAACTGTAAACAATTACAGCAGGTAAACTGTTGGATTACACTCAGTTTTTTTTCTTCTTTTTTTTTTTGATAAATCAATAAAGCTTCTAGGATTTAAAGAAAGAAACATTACATTTATGGAAATTAAATTTTCAATGCAAATTATTACCATTGTTTTATGTTTGCTTTCTGTGCCTGTATGTTTATGGTAGGTCATCATGATCCAAGTCAATTCTGCCTTCTGATTCATGGCCAAGGGACCAAGTCTCTTTTGCCCATTTTCACTTGACATGGTTTCTATGGCAGGATGGCCTTCCTAACACCAACCATTTTGCAGAGTATACTGAGAGTGTTTTTTTGTGACACCAGCATGATACCTGTCAAAGACTAGTATTTTTTCATTTTTCTGGTTAGTATGTGAAGCAGTGAGGAGGTTAGAATTATATGACAACTAGTCTAGAGTCGCTCATCATACTTCACTGCATAAATTGAAAGAAAAAATAAATTAATAGAAATTGCCTATTAGGCCAATGTTCTGTGATAAAAGCCACTGTGTTTATTTGTAGTTATGTTCACTTCACTAAATATACCGAAACTAATTTCATAATGTATTTCATATTAATGTAATCTCAAAATTATTTATTCTCTAAACAATTGTATTTTTTGGAGAGGTGGGGTGTATTTAATATAATTGAGGCAGTTTAGACTAATGTGATTTGCTGAGTGGGGTATGGAGAAAACAAGATTTAAATTTATAATCAGGTAGTGCAGGACATCAATCTTACAGACAATCCCCTACCATTTTTTTTTTTCACTTTATTAGTAGAGAAGAATATTATTATTAAAGGAATAGTTTCTAGAATAAGAATAGGAAGGAGAAAGTTCAGGGAGCAATAACCTCTGTTAGTAACAAAAGATTTCTCTCTTGGAGTGAAAGCAAGTTGTATGATACTTGTGTTAATATTTGTGAAATGTGGGCTCCAAATTCAAGGGACATGTGATGACTAGAATGGAATGGAATGAAGCTAGTAAGCTTCAAAGGATGTGCAGTATCAGTATGCATGTATAACAGCATACAGATCTGTTAAGAGAAAAATTTGGCATAAGAACAATCAGATGTAGTGTGCAAGAGAGAAGACTGCACTCGTATGGTCACTTGGTGCATATGAATGACAGCTGTATAAAGAAGTGCCGATCAATAAAGTGAATGAAACTTTTGTAAGAAACTTGCATTAGAGGGAGACCCAGGAAGTTATAGAACAAAGCAGTGAAGGCTGATCTTAAAATGTCGAGATTGATGACAATGTCACTGAGTTTGATAAGACCCAACAATCATGGTGAAAGTGAAGTCCTAAAAGCATTGTATTTATGTCTATACACTCAAGTTGATAAGGAATAAATCTTACTCCAGATATCTTAGGCAACATGCTCAACTAATCTTGTGCCTGTTCCTGATGTCTAAATGCAGTGAGAGATTTCATGCATTACTCAGATACACAACAAAACATCTGTAAATTTGAATTTGAACTCAAGACTTTTGAACTTAAGATCATGTACCATATCTACTTTACCATTTCACTTCTCCAATCACTGTAATTATCATCATCAGCAGCAATATCTTCATTTTCACATCCACTTTTACATGCTTGCAGAATTTGCACATACTTTATCCACTTTGTGCTGTGAGTTTCTTCCCCATCTCCTTGGAACCACTTCTTTCAACATCCATCCCTCATTCTCAGTATTATCCCTTCATCATATTTTCCACTGATCACTCTCCAGTTATCTCTCTCTACAGTTATCTCTCTCTACAGTTATCTCTCTCTCTCTCCTCTGAGCTACATCTTAGAATTGCCATACCTCATCTTTAACACCCTCACCCATTTGCTCTCATTCTCTGCACCCTTTCATATCATCAATCCTTCTCAATGCTTTCTCATATCTGCCATTGACACCCACCCACCTATCTTTGTTTCCACTCATTATAGCCACTACTTTATATCCCTGACTTCCATCCCTATCACTGTACATCTTTCTCTCTCCTCTACTCTCCTACCTCACACATCATCTCTTTTTTTACTGATCTATCCACAAGTTTATCATAATGCTGCTCCCCATCCTTCCTGAACGGTCATTTATCACATTCCTTAGCTATTTCCTTTACTTTCTCTCCTATGCTCATATTTACCATCGACCACACCACCACCCTTGTACATCATTCTCTACATTAACTTCTACCTCCCTTTATAACCATTTGCCACTCTCCGCTCACTCTTATGAACTTATCTACCCACGTTTCCTGTTCCTCAGTCTGTATTCTCTTTTAAACGTCTTGTACCTTGAGAGTACCCTCTGACACCTCATTGACCACTGTTATATAATTTTGGATAGCCATGTATCTTTTGCATAACAAAACACCTGGCATAAAGCAACCTCTCACCCTGTTACAACCCTATTCAGTCAAAGAGGATTCTCCTTTTCCTTTGTCTTTCAAGTTACTTGACAACTTTACTAATGCCAGTGTCACAAAAAAAAAAAACAAGCACCCAGGACACTCTGTAAAGTGGTTAGCATTAGGAAGGGCATCCAGCCATAGAAACCATGCCAGAGTAAACAGTGGAGCTGAACATAGTCCTCTGGCTCATTGAATCCTGACTAACAGTCCAACGCATGCCAACATGGAAGACAGATGTTAAACAGTGATGATGAAGATGATTGTATCTTCAATCCTAATTGTTTATTCTATGTTGAATTAAGATTAAGTTGTCATACTATCAGAGTTAATAAAATAATGTATATTATACTGAGATGATGACAGAAGTTAAGATTCACTGCCTTTATAAAAGACTGTACAAAATGTTTGTTGTATCTAAGAAAATATGTATCCTGTTGATGTTTATTCAATTAGAAAAATGTTTGTTCTTCATTGTGAAGTGAATGAATTTTAATGAGGGCAAGTATTGGCAGAAACAGTAGAGTTACTGTCAATTAAATTCATACTTCTGCATTTTATGTTCAACTCCAAGACTGATTTTCCTGTTTATTCTTCATGGATCTATGAGACAAAATATCCAGTGTTAGTAAAATAATTTTGTATCATAGTTGTGTAGTTACTGGAGTACCCAACTTATGTAATTATTCGAATGTGATATAAACTAGAGTAGCTTCCTGTTGCATGTGAGCTAACAAAATCATCATCATCGTTTAACGTCTATCTTGCATGCATACATGGGCAGAACTAAATACTTGTCAATTTTCCAAGCTTACTTATGGTACTTTGTGATGTTTGCTCAGAGCATATGAATTTCTAACTTTTCAGCACCACTTTGATTTAGTTATATAATGGGGTCAGTTTATCTCCTAATGTATATGTAATGTGCTCTATAGTGGTGAAGTAAGCATTTAGAAAAACTGAACCCACTTTTCATTTTGAGTCCTAAATGTTGCAAACCAGTGACAGATCTTCTTCATAGCTACTTAATTTGCTTGAAACAATAGCCAAATCTCCTCAAATCATATTCTGTTAGCTTAAAACAAGGGCAAACTAAATAATGTAGTCCTAAATACACTGTGTCTGAAAAAGTTGGGATAATCATTACTAGATCACTTGTTTAATCTGAGCTGATCTGGAATGAAACAGCAACAACAATCCTATTTGTTATTCCACTAGCATTTCCTATGTCCTTGAATTGGTCACAGTCTCATTTTGTCTCCTCCTCAACAGATCAATTTATCCCCAAAATGTAAATAAAATTCAATATAATTTAAATGATTTTATTTTTCCCTACAAGGCACATGTTGTATTTGGTGGAACCACCAAGAGAAAATCTCTCAAAGAAGCTATTGATTGTGTAACAGCTGAAGAATACATCAGGTATATACATACACGCATTTATGTGTCAGCTATTTATTATGTTTATGAATATTATTGAGTTTTGTTGTTTAACACTGTTACATATGGGTAAATGTGCATATATCTTTGTGCTTTGCTTACAAAAGTTTATGTCAATGTTAATTTGTTTTAATCAAATATGCTTTATGCTTCCATGCTGAAAATGAATCATACTGATTATGTGCATTGATGTATAAAATATCCATCATATTATACAAGCTTCACACTTTTTATATTGTTAATCACTGAAACATGGAGTAAAAACATTCTACTATTGTCTATGTACAAGTATAATAATCCAGTATGTGTAAGCCTTGACGATTGATAAATGTAAAATATGTCTACTAAATACTTAAACGAGTTCTAAACTTCTGGTACTAGGCTTCAGTTTCATGTCTTACATTGAAGAAAGAGAAATCTTGCCCCATATATCTTAGGCAGCATGCCTAAATACTCTTGTGCATATTCCTTACATCTAGATGAAGCAAGTCTCAAAGAATTTAGTGTACTGTCCAAATACACAGCAAGACACCTGCAGCAAATTTGAATTTTAACATAAGACTTTTGAACTAAAGATCAAATACTAAATCCATTTTGCTATTTCACTTCTTCAATCACTGTAAAATGTTTGAAATCATATTCATGTGGTTACACTTACAATTAACCTTTTAACATTCAGATTACTCTGTCAAACGTAATGCTTATTTATCCACATTGTTTTGAATTAATCATACACTGTCTCATAGTTTCAAGATTTCAATGGTATGATTATTTATTTTTAAGATGACATTGTAGCATAAGTTTAAGAGGCTGGATCTGGCCATTTTGAACATAAAATTGGTAGAATATTTTGGCAAGATATGACTGATTTAAATGCTAAAGTGTTAACCATACCTCTAAGACATCAAACTTGCTTTAAGACAAGAATTAATAATTATGTAAAGAGTGTTTTTGTTACATGTACACCTAGACATATACCCACAAAAATGGTGTTCATTTCTTCATTTGTTTTAACATCCATTTTTGCATGCTGGCATGGGTTAGATAGAGAAATATCAGCGGTAGGATTTTGATGATCTACTGTTGCTGGGTTTTTTTTTTTTTTTTGATATTTTATTCTAGTGGATGATTTGTTGACAAATATTGTCAACAAATGTGACCAGTTGCAGCCCATTTACAAACAGTGACTTCGCTCTTTGTAACCCAGTGCAGATTCACTTAGGCATTTGCACACACCGCAATACATTTGCATGCATACACATGCGTTTGACTGTGTACTATAGCCCAGAGTTGACTAAAGCCTTCTGAGTAGATTTGGTAGACACAAACTGAAAGAAGCCTAATATTTATTGTATGTGTGTGTGCGTGTGTGTGTATGTATGTATATTTATATATCTATTTGTGTGGGTGTGTATACCCTTGTCTACACACCATGATGGTTGTAAATATACATTGTCATCATATAATTGATCATTTCCTATCTTCCATGTAAATCATGTCAGCTATGGGAAAATATTACCTTTATTGGTGTTGTTGTTACAGTTGTCAATATAATAGGTGGAGCAGGTGTGGAATGAGAAGAGGGAAGAGCAATCAATATTTACAGTCATTGGTATGAATGACTTCGACAATGACAAGTGAGTATCTAAGTCATTTGAAGTGTCTGACAGTGAATCAAGACTGGGTTTCAAGTCATGATCAAGGCTGCAGAGATGAAGGAATTGAGAAAAGTGGAGTTTGATGAATTGACTGAAAATTTGGTGCTCAGTGTAGTGGGTATCTATCCTTGTTGCCATAACCACCCCAGTTACATGAGAATAGTGTAGTAGTAGAGATACCAAATGCAGAAATGGTGTTATAGTTGAGAAAGTATTTACCACTACTGTGAGGAATGTCAATGTCAGGTAATTTGATACCTTTAGTGAAAAGGAGTTGGGAGAGAAAGAAGAATTAAATGATGAATATGATGAATATAATTGGTTTCATAGACATGAAAGTAGCCGGTAGCAATCAAGGGTGAAAGAATTTGGATTGAACTCTGTCAGGCATTTGTCAATGAAAACTATGAGCTAGCTGTAAATTGTTAAGCAGTTTGGGAGTGGGGTGGAAATACATAATGTAGGTACAGAGTGCATGGACCTTGAAAATTAGTGGTCGTGGCTGAAAGAAAGAGAAAGACGTGTGTTGGCTTACAGAGTTATTAGTAGCAGTGGATGCAGTGGGGAGTAGGGTGTAATTTGCAGTGAAAAGAACGTTAAGGAGTTGGTGAAACACTTCAGCCCCATAAAGGTCAGTCTGCCATACCAATACAGCAAACAGTCCAAAACACAAAAATATTCCTAAATTTTTTTCCTTCATTCAAACATGAAACTAATACATCAACTTTGTGTTTCTGTCATTTGTTTGTATCATTTTATAAGATACTCCTGTAGAGCAGGATTCATGACTGACAAACTGTAGACAGAAACTTTGCTGCATGCTAGCTAGTAAGTTGGCCAGCAGCAAAACAAAAAGAACTCCCAGTAGGAAAAGCAAAACAAAAGAATGTCAACGGTGAGTGTGAAACGAATCTGAGTGAACTAAACAGAAATAACTGACGACTTAAGCTCTGATGTGCGTAAAGTAATGAACCTTTGATAAATGTATTCTCATCACCACTAGTTTGCTTGCATATAGCTTAACAAAGCTATAACTGGTCACCCCGACGATAGAATACCAGCTCTCACTATCGAAATAAACATGGCTAGCAACAAAACAACACTGAGGCTACCACAGTTCATGCAGACAGAAGGTCAACTCGATGTAAACAAGGTAACAGCTGACCAAATGAAGTACTTGCACATTGTGGCAGCACTAGAAGACACAGCAACAAGGGTGCAGGACACTTTAACCCATCCCCTACCTATGAAAAAATACGCCATATTGAAAAATAGGCTAGTGGATGACACAAAACTCAGCTTGCGAAGACTTATTGGAGTAAGCGAAAGCGAAATCGGGATGGCACCTGAAATCAAAACCGAACTAAATTCGACGATTGGCACCCATGCCAACGTCGTCTCCTTCATTGGACACGAAACTCAGCTTGCAAAGACTTATTGGGGCAAGCGAAAGCGAAATCAGGATGGTACCTGTGCCCAGCGTTGCCTTTCTGGCACTTGTGCTCGTGGCATGTGTAATGGACTTTCGAGCGAGATCGTTGCCAGTGCCCCTGGACTGGCTCTTGTGTGGGTGGCACATGAAATACACCATTTGAGTGTGGCCGTTGCCAGTACCACCTGACTGGCCTCGTGTGGGTGGCACGTAAAAGCACCCACTACACTCTCAGAATGGTTGGCATTAGGAAGGGCATCCAGCTGTAGAAACTTTGCCAAATCAGATTGGAGCCTGGTGTAGCCATCCGGTTTCACCAGTCCTCAGTCAAATCGTCCAACCCATGCTAGCATGGAAAGCGGACGTTAAATGATGATGATGATGATGATGAAAGAGAAGCGGCAGCCAAGATACTGGAGGAGGAATTAGGTGATTCCAAGCCTTCAGAATTGATAAGTGCAAACTATGTAGCTTCGGGACCCCTTCACCAGTGACTCAGGGAAACTCCAGGGCTGGGCGCCATTGAACACCCTGGTAGCCAGCAGACATGACTAGACGCTCCTCTATGTCCACGATCGCAGCTCCAGACGCAGGTTCCTAATCGACGCAGGAGCAGAAGTCAGTGTGATCTCAGTATCAGCAAGGGACCTCTGTCATGGAAAGCAGAGCCAACCTTTAACAGCCACCATCGGGTCCACAATCGAGGCATACAGTCGTTGCACTCTTTCTCTCAACATCGGCTCACAAAAATACACATGGGCATTCACCATCGCTGGTGTCCATCAGCCCATAATGAGTGCAGACTTTCTTCAGACACACTTGCTACTGATTGATTTGTGCAGAAGACTCCTCCTCAACAACACATTTGCTTCCGTGCCTCTTGCAACATCTGCACATGCTGCCCTGCTGCATAGCAACCATCTCGCAGACCAAGAGCGAATTCTTGGATCTTCTTGTAAGTCACCTCAATCTCACCACTCTGACATTCTCCAAACCTACAGCCCACCACAGGGTGACGCACCACATCCCCACACAGGGTGACGTGCCACATCCCCACCACAGGGTGATGCAC
>NC_068984.1:41899882-41911908 GCF_001194135.2 Octopus bimaculoides | reverse complement strand
AATCCAATGGAGGTTATCAACCCTGCAGAGATTACTGCTGTCTCAATGCGGATACAACACCTGACCACTACCCCACTGCACACATACAGGACTTTTCAGCATAAGTAGCTGGGTGCTCAGTTTTCTCCAAGGTTGACCTCATCCTAGGATACTACCAAATACCAGTACAAGACAACGATGTACCACAAACCGCTGTGATCACTCCTTTCAGTCTGTACGAATTCCTACGTATACCCTTTGGGCTGAAAAATGTGGCAAGATCCTTCCAACACCTGATGGACACTGTGCAGAGATTTCGATTTTGCCTTTGCATACTTAGATGATATCCTTATTATAAGCCCAAATGCAGAGCTACATAACAAGCACCTAGTGACTCTTTTTGATTGGCTGGAACAGTATGGTTTAGTAATCAACCCCACCAAGTGCGTTTTTGGTGTGACAGAAATCGACTTCTTGGGACATCAAATCACAAGTGCCGGTGCTACACCCCTGCCAGGTGGTGGCGGTGGTGGTGGCAGCGGCGTCATCATCATCATTGTTTGTGTGTGTGTGTTTTTTTTTTTTTCACTATTATGTATTGACAAAAGGTATAACATTCTTGAGAAGGAAAAAAACCCCCAGAGAACAGAAGTTTTATATTTGTCCATGGAACCTCTCCAGTTCACTTTTATGACTTTTACTGTTATTTGGTGTTGAATTTAGGCTTCGAAAGCTACAGATGGAAAATGCTACAGCATTGAAATATGGGGATAATGTGAGCAAAGGTTAGTTAAATTAGTACCTTTTTTTTTTCTTTTTTGTCAATTATTTTCTTTCTTATGTTATATTTTGTTAAGAGAGGGGGTAAAATTAATTTTTCAGTAGTTCCAATTATTAAGGGCTTTTGTGCTTTATCATAAAAGAATTATTCCTATTTATAAAACAGCTTTTGTTTTATTCAATCCGCTTTTATAGATTTACAAAATTCCCTTCCCCACTCTCTCTCTCCCCTCAAACATACACACAACCCCCACACACATTTATCTATGATAGTAATAGGTAACAGCTTTTCTGTTAGGCGTGTTAAATACAGTTTCAATTTCCTCCTCTAATGTCATTAATTAATGAAGGTTCATCCTGTAACCCAATTAGGTCATTAGAGTACCACTGCAGGTCTAGAGTTCATGTAACCCAAGGAAAGGATATCAAAATGATTTCTCTTTTGCTGCAAAGTGAGAGACTTGGAGATGCAACTATGAAAGGTTGCTAAATGAAGAGAATGAATGGGAGAAAGTGAGTCTGCCAAATGTCAACCCAACAGAGGGACCAGCTATGCAAATTGACAGTACCTTGGTAGATAAAGCAATGAAGAGTATGAAGACAGGGAAAGCCCCTGGCCCATCACGAATCACCACCGAGAGGCTTAAAATATCTGGCAGTGTTGGCTATAGTCTAGTCACTTGTATAGTCAATCAGGTGATATACGAAGGAATCATACCCAGTGACTGGTGTAGCAGCACCATAGTCAACTGCTACAAAGGTAAAGGTGATGCATTAGGTACGAATAATTACAGTGGTATCAAGTTATGGGATCAAGTAATGAAAGTCACGGAGAGGGTCATAGCCCAGCTAATTAGGGAGAGAGTTAGTTTAGACAAGATACAGTTTGAATTTGTGCCAAGGAAAAGCACCACTGATGCTATATTTCTGGTAAGACAGTTGCAGGAGAAATACCTAGCCAAAGATAAACCTCTGTACCTGGCTTTTGTTGACATAAAGAAAGCCTTTGACAGAGTCCCCTGATCCCTTATCTGGTGGTCAATGTGGAAACTAGAGATAGACGAGTGGTTAGTGGGAGCTCTGTAAGCCATGTACAAGGATGCTGTCAGTAAGGTGAGGATTGGCAATGAGTGTAGTGAAGAATTCTGGGTAGAGGTAGGGGTCCACCAAGGAACAGTTCTTCAGGCAATAACAGAGGAATTCAAGACAGGATACCTCTGGGAGCTTGTCTATGCTGATGACCTTGCTCTAATAGCTGAGTCACTATCAGAACTAGAGAAGTATCAGGTGTGAAAGCAAGGTCTAGAATCAAAGGGCTTTAGAGTCAATCTAGCAAAAGCAGACAAATCACAAATCCCTTCAGGTAGATGGCCCTGCTCAATCTGTAGAAAAGGGATTGGTAGAAACTCCATAAGATGTACCCGGTGTAAGTTATTGACACATAAGAGATGCAGCAATATCAAAGGAAGGCTAACTGGGAAGATAGTTTTCATGTGTGGCAGATTCTCAGGGGCAATAAACACTGAAAATGTGCAGAAAACAGCTTCAGTCACATGCCAGGAGGGAAAACTAGAAGTAGTTGATAGCTTCCATTTCCTAGGTGACTAAGTCAGTGGCTGGGGTGGATGCTCTGAGAGTGTAGCTGCTAGAATAAAAATAGTCTGGGTAAAGTTCAGAGAGCTCCTACCTCTGCTGGTGACAAAGGGCCTCTTGCTCAGAGTAAAAGGTAGATTGTATGACACGTGTGCAAATAGCCATGCTACATGGCAGTGAAACATGGGCCGTAACTGATGAGGACATGTGTAGGCTTGCAAGAAATGAAGCTAGTATGCTCCGCTGGATGTGTAATGTCAGTATGCATATATGACAGTGTGTAAGCACTCTGAGAGAAAAGTTGGACATAAGAAGCATCAGATGTGGTGTGCAAGAGAAACGACTGTGCTGGTATGGTCATGTGTTGCGTATGGATGAGGGTAGCTGTGTGAAAAAGTGTCACACCCTAGCAGTAGAGGGAACTTGTGGAAGAGGTAGACCCAGGAAAACCTGGGATGAGGTAGTGAAGCACGACCTTTGAATGTTGGGCCTCATAGAGGCAATGACGAGTGACCAAGACCTTTGGAGATATGTTGTGCTTTAGAAGACTCGGCAAGCCAAGTGAGATTGTAACCATGACCTATGATAGTACAGCATAACCAGCCCATTTAATAGTACTTTTCAATCATTGGACAATAAACTGTGCTTGTGAAGACCTGTTGAGTTAAATGAAGTCATTGTCGTGGGCACTTTTAGATGCCACCAGCACAGGTACCTGCATGAAACCATTATCTGCCATGACTGTGATTTTACTTGGCTTGATAGGTCTTCACAAACACAACATAATACTAAAGGTCTCAGTCATTGCCTCTGTGAAGTCCAACACTCAAAAGGAAATTTTCATGTGCCACCAGCATCAGCCACTTTTCCTCCATGTGGCCCAACATTCAAAAGCTGCTTTTTACGTGTCACTGGCACACATGACACCAGCATCAGCTACAACTACAATTTCACTTGGCTTGACAGGTCTTCTATATACACGCACACACTAGGTTACTTGTACTCATAGACATAAACATTCCCACACACACACACACAGGCCCAAGCATTTGCACACACACATACACACCAGTACGTGAAATGCACATCTTTAACTATATATAAATATATATGAGAGAAAGAGAGAGAATATAAGGACCTTTGGTAAAAGGAATGAATGTATTAAATGGACTCTAATAAATTGCTAGCAGGATGAGAATGTGAAACAAAAGAATGACTTTCATGTTTAAAAAATAGTCCAACATTTTATTGTTTATCCCAACCATTTACTCTATGGTTGCATTTAATATTCTGCTGCAAGATAGAATGAAATTAAAAACATTGCTTTCATTCTTTTATAATTTCTTATCTGCTTCTCACTTTTTCCCTTAATTTACAGGCATTGAATGGGACCACATGATAAAGAATCTGACTGAAGCTTGCATGAAGTTCGAAATTCTCAGCACTAACTGCCGTAACCCAGTAAGAATAACTTTATAATACGGCCCTTTTTATCACAATAATCCTTAGCTTAAAATATCTGGATTTTTTTTTTTTTGTTTTTAATCTGTTATGATTTAGACAGATCTTCGGTGCAGCAATTTTTCTATACATTTCAATTTTGTATCCTTCTGTTTATGAATCTGATATTCTTTGATATTTAACCATTGATTTCTTTTGATTAGACATGAGCTAAATAATTTGATGGCCCTTCCTTTCTTGATGACACAATATTAAGGGGAGCAATAATGCAGTAGTAAAGACTTCTCCATTGTTAACTGACATTGAAGCTTGGTGCAGTCTTCTGACTCACCAGTTAACTCATGTCAACATGGAAAACAGACATCAAATGACAATGATGACTCAAAATCAGGATTATACTGGATTTACTGAATTAATTTAACATCTTAGCATTCAGATTACTTTGTCAAATGTAATTTTTATTTATTCACATTGTTTTGAATTAATCATACATAATCTTGTGGCTTTGAAATTTTGATGAAGTGATTGTTTTTTTAGAATGACATTGTAGGGTAGGTGTGAGGGGCCAGAACTAGCCAGTTTGAATATAAAATTGGTTGACTATTTTGTCTAGATATGGCTAGTTTAAATGCTAAAAAGTTAATGTACCATGAGATTGTTAACGATCAGCGTTACCCTGAAGAAAGTATCTAATTCACTGTGCCACTGCTGTAAACAACTTTGTCACTAATGAATATTGGTTGGTATTTTTGAAAATTTGTTCCTTTGCCATTTTGTTGAATTGAATATTTCTAGAACTGAATGTTTTTCTCACTAAACCTATGAAGTAGGTAATACTTCATCATGATTTTAATACCACTTTTCTTTGCTGATATGAGTTGGAGAAGTCTATAGTACTGCTTTACTGCTCTCCTTAATCATGTATCATCACATAAGGGAGGGCCAACAAATTATAATTTAACCTCAATATTTCATTTACCTTAAGGTGACAGACTGGCAGAATTGTTAGCATGCTGGGCAAAATGCTTAGCGCATTTCGTCTGTCTATGTTCTGTGTTCAAATTCCGCTGAGGTTGGCTTTGCCTTTCATCCTTTTAGGAGCGATAAAATAAATACCTGTTAAACACTTGGGTCGATGTAATTGACTTACTGCCTCCCTCTAAATTGCTGGCCTTGTGCCATAATTTGAAACCAGTACTTCATATACCTAGGTTTTCTTTTTGCTATCTGTATCTTCATCTCCCACTGTTATTCAGTATGCAGGTGTGGCTGTGTGGGTAAGAAGTTTACTTCCCAGCCACATGGTTTCATGTTCAATCCCATCGCATGGCACCTTGGCAAGTGTCTTCTACTACAGTCCCGGGCCAACCAAAGCCTTTTGAGTGCATTTGGTAGATGGAAGCTATGTGGAATCCCATCATGTGTGAGTGAGTGAAAATGCGTACGTGTTTGTGCCTTGTTTTGACATTGCATGATTGTTGTAAATGAATGCCACAGTCATACAAATGATAATATTCATTTCCAATATATTCTGTGAAAATGTGCCTGACCAGGGAGAAATACTATAGACAGGGGTTGGCAACAGGAAAGATACTTGGCCTTAGAAAACCTGCCTCAATGAAATCTGTCCAACCCATGCAAGAATAGAAAGCAATGAAGACAGTGACAGCAACAACAACATTGTGTATCATTCATGTGTTCATACCATCGTGTCTACAACTGTTGATTATATCAGCTGATCCCTTTCACACCCTGGCACTCTCTCAGGCCATTTGTGAACCAATATTACCTTTCAAATGGACCATTTCGAGTGGTTACTCTCCAGCCTTGGCTGTCTCATTACCATGCTGTATCTCATATTCTTTACATAGGCTTCATACCATCTTCCTTTTTGCATGAGCAGAAATTTGTTGTTGTTGTTTAGGCCCAGATCAACTCCAATGAAACAGACCTATGATTGAAGGCATTGCAGCCATGACAAACTTGTCTGTATATCAAGAACTACAATGTCTAATGTGTCCTTTCATTTTTTATGGCAGGTTGTGATTTGGGAGATGTTTGGCTGTTATTTCTTGCAAGCCAAGTGGCTGTGTTAGAATCTCCGTCATGGCCAAAAATGTAATAGCATTTTTAAACCTCTGCCTCATTTTTTCTTTCATGGAATGTCAACATTCTTCAAGTTGCACATGTATTAACCCTCACTTGTGATCTCTCTCTCTCTCTTACATAAACACACACACACACACACACACACATACACACACTATAGGCTTCCATACAGTCTTTGTCTACCAATTAAACTCAGCTTGAGGCTGTAATAAGAAACTTGCCCAAGATGTCATACAGTGAGATAAAACTTAAGAACTCAAAACTGTGCAGTAGAAAACAAACACCTTATTCATGCTGCTATACCTACATCTATTAATCTTGAAGAATACAATCTGTAAGATTTGACCTCACCAGTCTAAAAGGGCCTGCAAAGTAAAAATCCATGTGCACTTCTGCACCACTTCAGTCTAACATATCAAAAAACAATTTCAAAACTTCTAAAAGACACACTATACATGATAATGTAATCTAAGATGAAGAAATTATATTTTCTCTCAACAGCTCAAGTTAAACCTGTCTGATACATCAAAAAATATGGAAGATCATGTTGACAATTGTGGTGGCCCTTTTGTCATGTATAATTGTGCTCGTCTAGCAATGCTTTTTCGGAAATTTGATGAAGATGTTAAAAACGGTGAGCATTATTATTTTTGTTGCTGTTGTTGTCATTTATCATTAACAGTGGATTGGCAGGACTAAATGCCTTGCAGTATTTAGTTTGATAAATATAGAGAAGCAGACAAGTTAAAATAGAGCACCATCAGTCAAGATACTATAGTTGATATAATCCATTGTTCCTATGCCCAAAATTTCTGTCCCTGTGCTTCTGTAAGAAATTATTATTACCATTGGTAAAAAGCACCACTAAAGTGGTTGCTCTTAGGAAGGCATCTGGCCATAGAAACCAAGCCAAAACAAACTATAGAACCTGGTACAACTCCTAACCTTGTCAGTTCCTGTTAAGCCATCTGACCCATGCCAGCATAGAAAACAGCCGTTAAATGTTGATAATGATGATTATCACTCTCACATTACTAAAGATTGGGTCTTCTGATTTTTCTTGTGTTACATTCTTAGCAATAACATGATAATTTCTTCCATACTTTCCTTTGCTGTGTGCATACGTTTTTGTATATGTCTGCATACTTGCATATCTGTTTAGATGTGTATGCATGTCTGTGTATATCTATGTAGAAGAAAGAGTAATGTTTAAATAATTTAGATGATTGTATTATGTGTTGCCAGACATGACAAAGTTACATGCTTTCTTATTTTGTGCTCAGTTTCATCATACTTTAATTTTCCACTTCAGGTATTTACCCTAGTTTGCCTAGCCTGTCGCAGTGTGATATGAGTCTTCTTAAACTTGAGGTAAGTTATTGCTATTGGTATTGTCCAACCCGGTGAAAGTGCATGGCTCAGTAGTTAGAGTGTCAGGCTCACAATCATGAAGTAGTGAGTTCGATTCCCAGACCAGGCTGTGTGTTGTGTTCTTGAGCAAGACACTTTATTTCATGTTGCTCCAGTTCACACAGCTCTAGAAATGAGTTGTGATATCCCTAGTGCCAAGCTGTATTGGTCTTTGCTTTTCCCTTGGATAACATCAATGGTGTAGAGAGGGGTGGCTGTTGTGCATGGGCCACTGCTGGTCTTCCTTAAACAACCTTTCCCAGACTTGTGCCTCAGAGGGTAACTTTCTAGGTGCAATCCCATGGTCATTTATGACTGTATGGGTTTTTACCCTTTTTTTACTGTTTAACCAAGGTCAGTTTCATAGTTTATAGGTAGCTATCCACATGAACAGATGTGACCCTCTGTATGCTAGAGATTCTGGTAGTGACAGCAGGAATCTCTTCCTTTGTATATCTTTTACTTATTTCAGTCACTTGACCGTGGCCATGCTAGGGCACTGCCTTGAACGATTTTTAGTCAAACAAATCAACCCTAGGGCTTATTTTTTTAAAGCCTTGTGCTTATTCTCTTTTGTTGAACTACTAAGTTATGGGGATGTAAACACACTAACACTGGTTGTCAAGCGGTGGTGGGGAACAAACAAAGGCACAAACACACACACACACACACACACACACAAAATAGGCTTCTTTCAGTTTGCATCTACCAAATCCATTCACAAAGCTTTGGTCAGCCTGAGGCTATAGTAGAAGATACTTGCCCAAAGTGCCACAGAGTAGGACTAAACCTGAAGCCATGTAATTGGGAGGCAAGCTTCTTACCACACAGCCACACCTGCACCTCTGTCTGTATAACTATAAAATCAGTACTACTCTAGTGATCCAGAACAATACCTTATTGTTTAATGTATAATTGGCAACCCCACCCATTTACATATGTCAGCTATATCATCTAATCATAGTTTCCTTATTTAAAATACAAAAAATAATTAAATAATAAAACAAATGCATGAATCTTTTATTCAATATTTCTTGTTTGTTTTTGTTTTGTTTTTTTTTTACTTTCAGGAAGAATGGACACTTCTTTATAATTTTGTGGAACCATACCCCAGTTTGATACAGAGCACTGTCCCTACCATTGGAGATTGTTTATATTTAAATATTCAAACTCATAAGGTAATTTAACAATTATATTTGATAATGGCTCTTCTTCTTTTACACACCAAGTCAGATATTAATAGAAATTACTTTCTCAGTCACAAAGATATCAATAGTAAAGTTTTACTTGGCAAAATTTGAATTCTGAAGAACATGGTACTGAATTAGATAAACCTATTTGTGAAAAGCACTCATCCTTCTTTGAGTTTCAGACAATAATTCCGTTATTCTAACTAGTTCAGAAGAATCATGAATCTCAAATGTTGACATAAAAAAACTTACCATCCAAGAATCCTTGTAGTGATTTCTCTATGAAAAACATGCATTCTGAGATCTCTTTTCCAGATTTAGTGCTAAATCTTATAAATTTTATCTGCTTCATTCATTGAAGGCATATCATTCTGAGCACTGATATTTCCATAAGTTTCCATGGTCAAATGAAATATGATTTTATTCTCTCTTCCCAGTCTATAAGTGGATACTTTTTGTGACTATTTGTGAGGGAATACACAACTTTGAGGAATATTTTTTCTCTCCCAGAGGTCGAGGCTGGATGAGACTCTAACTAACTGAATTCAGCTAACCAACAAAATTTGATTGACATCTCTCTGGGTGTCAAGTTTCGAATCCAGTTTTGTCATGGTTAATGTTTATTCTTACCACTATTTTTTATTTCACTGCTGCAAGCTAACATAAGAATCCCTTATAATTTAACTGTTAAAAAAAACACCAACCACCCATCATCCCCATCTAAAAGATATTAGCTTACATTGGTATATTTCACATTCCAAAGCATTTCTTGAAGTAGAAGTTGAATTGAAAAGTATGCTGTGAGGTGATCATTAACTTCCAGAACAGCATTATAATTTAGTGAATGCTGCTAAGACAAAAAACTAATCTATTTATCGACGATATGTATTTAATCATGTTTAATTCTACCAAAAGAAGAAGAACAGGTGGAAAGGGTAAAAGTAGTATATAAACTATTTTAAGATTTATAAGAATGACCTTCAAATTTTGAAGCTTGGCATCTTGAACCTGATTTATACTGATATCATTCTTTGCTATTAGTGTGTAAATATGTTATTTTTATGAATTACTGTTATAGTAGAGAGGCTCATTTTTATTATAATTATTATTATTATTATTATTATTACTATTAAGGTGGCGAGCTGACAGAATTGTTAGCATGCTAAACGAAATGCTTAGTGGTATTTCACCAGTCACTATATTCTGAGTTCAAATTGCACCAAGGTCTACTTTGCATATCATCCTTTCGGGGAAAATAAATTAAGTACCAGTTGTGATACTGAGGTTGATCTAATCGACTGACCCCTCCCACAAAATTTCAGGCCTTGTGCTTTTAGCGGAAATAATTATTATTATTCTTCCCCCACAAATTTCAGGCCTTGTGCCTTCAGCAGAAAGGATTGTTATTATTCTCCCCCCCCCCCGCTCCTAAATTTCAGGCCTTGTGCCTTTAGCAGAAAGAATTATTAATATTCTCCCCCCACCCTCAAATTTCAGACCTTGTGCCTTTAGCAGAAAGGATCATTATTATTCTCTCTCCCCAACAAAAAATTTCAGGCCTTGTGCCTTTAACACAAAGTATTATTATTATTCTCCACCCCTCTTAAATTTGAGTCCTTGTGCTTCTAGCAGAAAGGATCATTATTATTCTCCCTCCCCACCAAAAAAAATTTCTGGCATTGTGCCTTTAACACAAAGGATTATTATTATTCTCTCTCCCACAAAAAAAAATTCAGGCCTTGTGCCTTTAACAAAAAGGATTATAATTAATCTGCACCCCTCGTAAATTTCAGGCCTTGTGCCTTTAGCAGAAGGGATTATTATTATTCTCTTTCCCCACCAACAAAATTTCAGGCTTTGTGCCTATAAGGGAAAGAATTATTATTATTCTCCCCACTCCCAAATTTCAGGCCTTGTGCCATTAGCAGAAAGGATTATTATTCTCTCTCCCCACCAAAAAAATTTCAGGCCTTCTGCCTTTAACACAAAAGATTATTATTATGCTGTCTCCCCCCCAAAAAATTTCAGGCCTTGTGCCTTTAACACAAAGGATTATTATTATTCTCCACCCCTCCTAAATTTCAGGCCTTCTGCCTTTAGCAGAAAGGATTATTATTATTCTCTCTCCCAACCAAAAAAATTTCAGGCCTTGTGCCTATAACAGAAAGAATTATTATTATTCCCCTCACCTCCTAAATTTCAGGCCTTGTGCCTTTAACAGAAAGGATTATTATTCTCTCTCCCCACCAAAAAAATTTCTGGACTTGTGCCTTTAACACAAAGAATTATTATTATTCTCCCCACTACCAAATTACAGGCCTTCTGCCTTTAGCAGACTTGATTATTATTATTATCTCTCCCCACAAAAAAAATTTCAGGCTTTGTGCCTTTAAGAGAATGAATTATTATTATTCTCCCCCCTCCTAAATTTCAGGCCTGTGCTTTTAACACAAAGCATTATTATTATTCTGTCTCACACCCAAAAAATTTCAGGCTTTCTGCCTTTAACACAAAGGATTATTATTATTCTCCAGCCCTCCTAAATTTCAGGCCTTGTGCCTTTAGCAGAAAGGAATATTATTATTCTCCCCCACCTCCAAGTTTCAGGCCTTCTGCCTTTAGCAGAAAGGATTATTATTCTCTCACGCCACAAACAAATTTCAGGTCTTTTGCCTTTAACACAAAGGATTATTATTATTCTCCACCCCTCCTAAATTTCAGGCCTTGTACCTTTAGCAGAAAGAATTATTATTATTCTCTCTCCCCACCCAAAAAATTTCAGGCCTTGTGCCTTTTACACAAAGGATTATTATTATTCTCCACCCCTCCTAAATTTCAGGCCTTGTGCCTTTAACAGAAAGGATTATTAATATTCTCTCTCCCCATCAAAATAATTTCAGGCCTTGTGCCTTTTACAGAAAGAATTATTATTATACTCCCCACTCCCAAATTTCAGGCCTTGTGCCTTTAGCAGAAAGGATCATTATCATTCTTTCTCCCCACCAAAAAAATTTGAGGCCTTGTGCCTTTTACAAAAAGAATTATTATTATTCTCCGCCATCCCCAAAGTTTAGGCCTTGTGCTTTAACACAAAGGAGTATTATTATTCTCTCTCTCCACCAAAAAGATTTCAGGCCTTGTGCCTTTAACACAAGAGATTATTATTATTCTCTCTCCCACCAAACAAATTTCAGGCCTTGTGCATTTAAAACAAAGAATTTTTATTATTCTCCACCCCTCCTAAATTTCAGGCCTTGTGCCTTTAGCAGAAAGGATTATTATTATTCTTTCTCCCACCAAAAAAATTTCAGTTTTGTGCCTTTAGCACAAAGAATTATTATTATTCTCCCCCCCCCTCCTAAATTTCAGGCCTTGTGCCTTTAACACAAAGGATTATTATTATTCTCCACCCCTCCTAAATTTCAGGCCTTGTGCCATTAGCAGAAAGGATTATTATTATTCTCTCTCCTACCAAAAAATTTCAGATTTTTGCATATAGCACAA
>NC_068984.1:41897712-41898958 GCF_001194135.2 Octopus bimaculoides | reverse complement strand
AACAAAGAATTTTTATTATTCTCCACCCCTCCTAAATTTCAGGCCTTGTGCCTTTAGCAGAAAGGATTGTTATTATTCTCTCTCTCCACCAAATAAATTTCAGGCCTTGTGCCTTTAACGCAGAGGGTTATTATTATTCTCTTTCCCCCCAAAAAAAATTTCAGGCCTTGTGCCTTTAACACAAAGGTTTATTATTATTCTCCACCCCCTGCCTTCCTAAATTTCAGGCCTTGTGCCTTTAGCAGAGAGGATTATTATTATACTCCCCCTCCTCCTAAATTTCAGGCCTTGTGCCTTTAACACAAAGGATTATTATTATTTTTCCCCCCCTCCCGCCTTCCTAAATTTCAGGCCTTGTGCCTTTAGCAGAGAGGATTATTATTATACTCCCCTTCTTCCTAAATTTCAGGCCTTGTGCTTGTAACAGAAAGAATTATTATTATTCTCCCCCCTTCCTAAATTTCAGGCCTTGTGCCTTTAACACAAAGGATTATTATTATTCTTTCTCACACCAAAAAAATTTCAGGCCTTGTGCCTTTAACAGTAAGAATCATTATTATTTTCCCCCCTCCCAAATTACAGGCTTTGTGCCTTTAACAGAAAGAATTATGAATATTCTCTCCACTCTCAAATTTCAATCCTTGTACCTTTAGCAGAAATGATTATTATTCTCTCTCCCCCTAAAAAAAATTTCAGGCCTTGTGCCTTTAACACAAGGTTTATTATTATTCTCCACACCTCCTAAATTTCAGGCCTTGTGCCTTTAGCAGAAGGAATTGTTATTATTCTCTCTCCCCCCAAAAACATTTCAGGCCTTGTGCCTTTAACACAAATGATTATTATTATTCTCCACCACTCCTAAATTTCAGGCCTTGTGCCTTTAGCAGAAAGGATTATTATTATTCTCTCTTCCCACCAAAAAGTTTCAGGCCTTGTGCCTTTAACAGAAAGATTTATTATT
Organism: Octopus bimaculoides; assembly: GCF_001194135.2. Lineage (NCBI taxonomy): Eukaryota > Metazoa > Mollusca > Cephalopoda > Octopoda > Octopodidae > Octopus > Octopus bimaculoides. The sequence continues at coordinate 41,897,997 of NC_068984.1, read as the reverse complement.
ATTCTCCCAACTCCCAAATTTCAGGCCTTGGGCCTTTAACACAAGGGATTATTATTATACTCCCCACTCCCAAATTTCAGGCCTTGTCCCTTTAACAGAAAGGATTATTATTATTCTCTCTCCCACCAAACAAATTTCAGGCCTTGTGCCTTTAGCAAAAAGGAATTTTATTATTCTCCACCCCTCCTAAATTTCAGGCCTTGTGCCTTTAGCAGAAAGGAATATTATTATTCTCCACCCCTCCTAAATTTCAGGCCTTGTGCCTTTAGCAGAAAGGAATATTAT
>NC_068984.1:41896257-41897569 GCF_001194135.2 Octopus bimaculoides | reverse complement strand
ATTTCAGGCCTCGTGCCTTTAGCAGAGAGGATTATTATTATACTCCCCATCCTCCTAAATTTCAGGCCTTGTACCTTTAGCCGAAAGGATTATTATTATTCTCTCTCCCACCAAAAAAATTTCAGGTTTGTGCCTTTAGCACAAAGGATTATTATTATTCTCCACCCCTCCTAAATTTCAGGCCTTGTGCTTTTAGCAGAGAGGATTATTATTATACTCCCCCTCCTCCTAAATTTCAGGTTTTGTGCCTTTAACAGAAAGAATTATGATTATTCTCTCCACTCCCAAATTTCAGTCCTTGTGCCTTCAGCAGAAATGATTATTATTATTGTCTCTCCCCCCCAAAAAATTTCAGGCCTTGTGCCTTTAGCAGAAAGGATTATTATTATTCTCTCTTCCCACCAAAAAGTTTCAGTCCTTGTGTCTTTAACAGGAAGATTTATTATTATTCTCCCAACTCCCAAATTCCAGGCCTCGGGCCTTTAACACAAAGGATTATTATTATTCTTCCCATTCCCAAATTTCAGGCCTTGTCCCTTTAACAGAAAGGATTATTATTATTCTGTCTCCCACAAAAAAGTTTCAGGCCTTGTGCCTTTAGCACAAAGGTTTATTATTATTCTCCACCCCTCCTAAATTTCAGGCCTTGTGCCTTTAGCAGAAAGGAATATTATTATTCTCCACCCCTCCTAAATTTCAGGCCTTGTGCCTTTAGCAGAGAGGATTATTATTATCTCTCCCCACCAAAAAAATTTCAGGCCTTGTTCCTTTAACAGAAAGAATTATGATTATTCTCTCTACTCCCAAATTTCAGGCCTTGTGCCTTTAGCAGAAAGGATTATTATTATTCTCTCTCCCACCAAACAAATTTCAGGCTTTGTGCCTTTAATTCAAAGGATTATTATTATTGTCCTCCCCTCCTCAATTTCAGGCCTTGTGCCTTTAGCAGAAAGAATTATTTTCTCTCCCCACTAAAAAAATTTCAGGCCTTGTGCCTTTAACACAAAGAATTATGATTATTCTCCCCCCCTCCTAAATTTCAGGCCTTGTGCCTTTAGCAGAAAGGATTATTATTCTCTCTCCCCACCTAAAAAATTTCAGGCCTTGTGCCTTTAACACAAAGAATTATTATTATTCTCCCCACTACCAAATTACAGGCCTTCTGCCTTTAGCAGACTGGATTATTATTATTATCTCTCCCCACAAAAACAATTTCAGGCCTTGTGCCTTTAGCAGAAAGGAATATTATTATTCTCCCCAACCTCCAAATTTCAGGCTTTGTGCCTTTAGCAGAAAGAATTATTATTATTCT
>NC_068984.1:41874238-41896111 GCF_001194135.2 Octopus bimaculoides | reverse complement strand
TATTCTCTCTCTCCACCAAAAAAATTTCAGGCCCTGTGCCTTTTACAGAAAGAATTATTATTATTCTCCCCCCTCCCATATTTCAGGCCTTGTGCCTTTAACAGAAAGAATTATGATTATTCTCTCTCTCCACCAAAAAAATTTGAGGCCCTGTGCCTTTTACAATAAGAATTATTATTCTTCTTCCCCCTCCCAAATTACAGGCCTTGTGCATTTAACAGAAAGAATTATGATTATTCTCTCCACTCCCAAATTTCAGGCCTTGTGCCTTTAGCAGAAAGGATTATCATTATTCTCTCTCCCCACCAAAAAAACTTATGGCCTTGTGCCTTTAGCAGAAAGAATTGTTATTATTCTCTCTCTCCCCCAAAAAACATTTCAGGCCTTGTGCCTTTAACACAAATGATTATTATTATTCTCTCCTCCCACCAAAAAGTTTCAGGCCTTGTGACTTTAACAGAAAGAATTATTATTATTCTATCAACTCCCAAATTTCAGGCCTTGTGCCTTTAGCAGAACGGATTATTATTATTCTTATTTTGGAGGCGGCAAGCTGGCAGAATCACTAGCACGTTGGTAGAAATGCTTAGAGGTATTTTGTCTGCCTTTATGTTCTAAGTTCAAATTCCACCAAGGTTGACTTTGCCTTTCATCCTGTCGAGGTCAATAAATTAAGTACCAGTGAAACACTGAGGTTAATGTAATCACCTAGTCCCCTCCTCTAAAATTTCAGGCTTTGTGCCTATAGTAGAAAGGATTATTATTATTATTATTTTGTCTTCTCTCCATAGCCTTGTCTGAAAAAAGAACATGAATGCTAAATGTTTCACTTCAAATATCTAATATATACTTCAGGTTGCTGGTTTTTTGGTGTCATTAAGTCACTGCTTAAGTTCCTACTACAGTCGAGTTCATGTTCTTGGGGTAAGTATACTTGTTTTGTACCTTGCACTAATTTGTTTACTACCTCAGGGATTTCATCATCATCATCGTTTAACGCGTCCATCTTCCATGCATGCATGGGTAGGACAGATGCCAGGAGCCAGCAAAGTAGAAAAACTTCCCTAGGCTACTGTATCTGTTTTGGTAGGGGTTTTTCAGTTTGATGCCCTTCCTAACACCAGCCATTCTGCAGAGCAGACTCAGTGCTTTTTACGTGGCAGTAGCACAGGCAGAGTTAGTTTTGACAAGATTTTTACAGCTGGATGTCTTTCCAGACGCCAGCCACATTACAGTGTGGACTGGATGTTTTTTAATATGGCACCAGCACTGGCAGGGTAACCAAGTAAGTCACAAGACAAGGGATTATGAGAGGGGCAGGGCATTTGAGGAGGGGAACTTGTGTCAGAGGATGAAAGGTTAGAGTGTGACAAAGATACGGAGAGACAGAAGCAGTTGTCTTGCCACAACAGAGGGGGCTTTAGAGGAGCTGATCCAGTATCAAATGGTGAAATGTTAGAGTGTAACAGAGAAATAGAGAGGCAGAAATAGGTGTCTTGCTATAGAGGAGGTACATGGTTATACAGTGAGAGAAAGAGGTCAGAAACAAATGTGCTGATGTAAAGGAGATACTTGGTTACCTAGTCAGAAGGAAAACCAGAGGAGAGACAGAGTGACAAAATGGAAAGTTTTGTGAACAGGTTTTCTCTAGCATCTCATATCACCAAACATTTTGGTCCACTGTTATTTCCTCCGTGAGGCCCAACATCCTAAATCAGTCCTCACAACTTCATCCCATGTCTTCCACAGCACCATCCACTTTCAATGACAGATACTTCTGTATACAGCTGTCTTCACTCATGTGCATCACATGTCCGAACTGACGCATCCTCCTCTCTTTCATACCAGATTTAATCCCTCTTATGCCCAACTTTTCTCTCAACACAGTTGTGTTTTGGTGGTCATGCACACTGATGTTGCAAATCCAACGAAATATACTACTGTCATTCCTCTCCAGCCTACACATGTCCTCTGCAGTCAGAGCCCATGTCTCACTACCCTGTAACATAGCTGTTCTCACACAAGCATCATACAATCAACCTTTCACTCTGAGTGAGAGTCCTTCCTCCACCCTATTCTTATTCTAGAAACAATACTTTCAGAACATCCACCATCATTACTAATTTGGTCACCCAAATAACAGAAATTATCTACTACTTCAAGAGAAGCTCCTGGGCATTTGAGAGAGTTTAAGTCCCTCATGCACATCTGCCACACACGAAAGTAACCTTATCTGATAACCTTCCCACTATTTCACTGCATCTCTTATGTGTCCATTGCTTACACTTGGTGCAGCAAATGGAATTACAACCCACACCTTCCCTACATATCAAACATGGCAGTTTGTTTGTAGTAAAGAATTGCACAATTCTGCAACAATATGGAACTTTATAAACTGATTTAGTATTGCCAGGGATCAGATTTACGCTTTATCAAAGTTGTCAGATGTTTCAGTTATTTTAGCATTATTTAAGGACGATGGATAACAGAGTTAGAAAAGTATCAAGCCAGATGCTTATTTACTTAAGGCCTTTTCTCCCTATGGAGTATAGGCTATCAACAGCTTTTCTCCACTGTTTTTGATTCAGAACTGTCTTTTCTGTTTCTCTCAGTTGGATCCCTGCCTTTTGTAGCTCTGTCTCATTATCCTATCTCCACTTTTATTTTTTAGGGTGTGCTCTCTTCCTCCATCCTTATGGGTTCCAAGTCAGGATAACTCAGGGTCTGTGAGTTTCCTTGGTTACCCTGGATGGTATTTTCTTCCCTACTGGGAAATTTGATTTGTCATAATTCTCTTGTTTGATATCATTGTTCATATGTTTATGTAATACCCCACTGTTGTTTGTTTTTGTAATATTCCAAATGTTTTTTTATAGAATTATTATTATCGCTATCATTATTATTATTATTATTATTATTATCATTTTCATCTTTATTATTATTATTATTATTATTATTACAGGAGCCACGTCAACATCTTTTACCTTTGATGTATGCTCGATTACATCTTCTTACTGCTGTTCATCAAGTTATGTTAAATGGCCTGCAACTGCTCAACATTGAACCAGCTTCACAATTGTAACACTTGGCAGAAAATCCAACAGATTGTTTGTGTGTGTGTGTGTGTGTGTGTGTGTGTGTGTGCACGTACCTGCATGTGTGTGTATGTACTCAAATATCTTTCTCACTCTCTCTTTGCTTGGGAGTCTATCTAAATAATAAATATTTATATACACATAAAGATGATGATGTTTGTTACAGTGTAAATGCAAATGCATAAGAAGTATCATTTGTTTCCTATATTGTACAAAAGCATGTCCAGCCATTGGCAAATATTACCTCACTTGTAAACAGGTGAGGGTTGGTGATAGGAAGAACAACCGGCAGTAGAATATCTGCTTCAATAAACTTGATCAAACCCATGCAAGCATGGAAAAGTGGACATTAAAACAATGATGGTAATATAACAATATATCTTTTAATCGATAATTTGAATGGCTATCTCCAGTTCTAGCACACATAACCTTTTATACATATATATATATATATATGTATGTATTAACTATTAGTGATGTGTACAGTATTAATACAAAAAGGTAATCACTGTATCCAACTTATTATAGATGTTATGTTAAAACACCATGCTAGCATGGGTTGAACGATTTGACTGAGGACTGGCAAATCAGATGGCTGCACCAGGCTCTAATCTAATCTGGCAAAGTTTCTACAGCTGGATGCCCTTCCTAATGCCAACCACTCTGAGAGTGTAGTGGGTGCTTTTACGTGCCACCAGCACAAGGGCTAGTTAGGCAGTACTGACAATGGCCACGCTCAAATGGTGTTTTTTACGTGGCACTGGCAACAACCTCGCATGAATGGTGCTTTTTACATGCCACCGGCACGGAAGCCAGTCAGCTGCTCTGGCAACAATCATGCTCGGATGGTGCTCTTAGCACTCCACTGGCACAGGTGCCAGTCATCAAATTTGCGAATTTGATTCAATTTCGATTTCACTTGCCTCAACAGGTCGTCGCAAGCAGAGTTTAGTGTCCAATGAAGGAAAGGTATGCATAAGTGGGCTGGTTACACCCCTGGCAAAAGCCACGGGTTATGGTCTCACTTGGCTTGCCAGGTCTTCTCACACACCTCATATTTCCAAAGGTCTCAGTCACTAATCATTACCTCAGTGAGGCCTAGTGTTCGAAGGTCATGCTTCACCACCTCATCCCAGGTCTTCCTGGGTCTACCTCTACCACAGGTTCCCTCAACCGCTAGGGTGTGGCACTTTTTCACACAGCTATCCTCAAGCATATTGTATGTATGTGTGTGTGTGTGTGTGTGAATGAATAAGTGCATGCTCATTTGCATGTGTGTTTGTGTGCGTATTTATGTACTCATACACATATACATGCGAATTCACAGTTTGTCTTTAATATTACAATACATGTGATAGTATGTATTTGTTCAAAGCTGATGATGCACACTGTAGGCTCAGAGTAAACTATCAACTTTGATCATACTCTCTACACTTTCTTCTATCCATATGTATGCCTATTTCTTTTCTACTTTAGGCACAAGGCCCGAAATTTTGGGTGAGGGGGCCAATTGCTTAAATCGACCCAGTACACAACTGGTACTTAATTTATCGACCCCGAAAGGATGAAAGGCAAAATCAATCTTGGTGAAATTTCAAGTCAGAACTTAAAGACAGACGAAATGCCATTAAGCATTTCACCCAGTGTGCTAATGTTTCTGCCAGCTCGCCACCTTCAAATGTATACCTATGTGAATGTGTGTACATATCATCATCATCATCATCATCATCATTGTTTGGCATCTACTTTTCCATAGTTGGATGCTTCAGAGGGAATTTGTTGATGCAAGTTTTCTGTTGTTAGAATCCCTTCCTATTACTAGCCCTCACCAGTTTCCAAGTAAGGTAATATTTCCCCATGGAAGAACTGGAAACGAACAACATCATTTATATAATGGTAATGCTCATTTACACATGTTGTCAAAACAAGGGTACACACACACACTCTCATGCATTTATATATAGTCATAGGAATTCATGGTTAACACATTCATGTGTAATCAGACGTGATAAAACTTATTACTGCAAGAATAGTCCTGGCAGAAAATTCTCCACCTAGAATTGTGTAAACACATTTTCTTTTGAGTCGTGAGTCATGTCATTGGATTGTAGGGCACATGTGTTTCAGCATCATTCTGCTTTGTCAGCTTCAGAAACTAAAGTTACTCACAACATGATATATATATAGGGTTATACTTATGAAAACAGTGACAAATGCACAGTGCCAAGTGGGCCACTTGCTGGTGTGTGAATCACTTAGTTAAGCTGGAATTGAATAATTAATGTTGCTCAAAGTAAAATGTGTATTTACACAAGTCTCTGGTGGAGACTTTTCTCTTGGGATTATCATCCATTTATAACACTGGGCAGCAAAAAAATTTTTTTTTGTCTGGTGCCTGGAATATTTCAATGGATTCTTAAGTGATTGTGCCTGCCAAATTCAAAAATAACTTCAGTTTTTCTCTATCAAGTCTAGTTTTCTGATAGAGTAAGTAGTTTATTCATACAAGAGGCATATAACCTAAATCAATAAAGAGAGCATAACACAAAGCAAAACAAAGTACAAATAAAAATTCAAAATTGAAAATGCACATTGGCAAAGATTTTTAGCAGAAAATTCAAGGAATAAATTTATGCTTCATTGTGTACCATGAATGTTGAGCAACAGGAGTATCTCGTTTTAAACACCAGCAATAGTCTGCCATCGTTACCACATCCCGACATTCTTGGTACCAAGTTTCCATCTAGATGTCCTGACGGAATCATTCACCTTGTTCATCGCTATCTTCTCTGAGATTTTCAAGAAAACGATCAAGATGACTAAAAGGATAATGCATTTTGATGCTCATATTTGTGCCAATATCACGAAAAGTTGATATCGAGTTGGTAACAAGGTCTTTATAGTTTTCACTTTTTGGATCACTAGAAAAAAAAATCGTCTATGCAGGTTGTTCAGCAAACCGGTGACTCAGTAAAGCATTGCGGAAGTCTCAGTTGTATATGTATATAAATAATTAGGTAGGAGGTTACATGTTTGCATACATAATTGGATATACATATTCATCACGACATATTTACAATAATAAATTTGCTTGTTAACTTGTGCACTACACTATTAATGTCTGTTTGCAGACTAGTGATTTTTCTTTATGCACCTTTAATTATACATTACATTGTTAATACTGCAAATTACCTGAAGATTCACTTCAATACCTTAAGAATTTACACACTAGAACATATCTTACAGCAGTCTACATAACAAATATGCTGCAGAATATTATTATTATTATTCTAGTGCATGCTAAATTAGTTAGCAGGTAATTTTATCTTGAGGCTTTGTGTTAAATTTCCTCAAATCTCAAGGATCTTTCTTAGGATTCTTGCAGAATACAGGATGATACTTTCCTGCAGGTCGACAATGCGAGTTTCAATTCCAATGTCTTTCAGTCTTTTAGGTAGCATTTTGGGTCTTGTACCAAGTTTACCACTTACCACAGGAATAATTGTTGCCTTGGTCTCTCACAGTCTCCTCAGCTCTCTGGCTAGATCCAGGTAATGATATGCTAAAATTACAATAATTTAGGACAGCTATAACTACGTCTCCTCACAAAATTCTCAAAACTTCTGGAATGTACCTCGTAACTTATGGAACTTTGAGAGTTAAAAAGAATTAAATTAATTAAGTATATTCTTTTGACATTAAAACTAATTCGCAAATTTCCTTTTCTAATCATCCAAATTAAACTATTCATGTCATTACCATTTACGCAGTTATTATCATTTGAGATGGGTGGTCTTTGTGATATTTAATTACATCCCGTTTGGTTTCAAATTTTAAATCTCATCCAAGTTAACTCTGTCTTTCATCCTTCTAGAGTCAATAGAATAAAGTACCCGTGAAGAATTGGGATCAATAAATTTGTGTTTCTATACAAAAAAAAAAAATCAATGTTATTTACAAGGTCTCTAATCCCATGTGATTTCAACCATTCTCATACATTTTTTTATTATATTCATCTATGGGTCGATATGTTTTGTAATATTTATACTGCTTAATTTTTTCCCAAAGCATTCACAATTAGGCTTCCATTTTCTGTTTGCAGATTTATGTCTCTTTTTCTTCTCATATTTTCCCTTCTCTATCAGATGTGCATTTGTCTGAAATTCTTTACATCATGTATTGCCATACATTTATTGATACATGCTGTATTTAATCATTAATTGACTTGTTAATTAATTCGTTATTCACACAGCAATTAATTTATAATATTCATTTCTGTTTAATTACAATTTTGATTATATTCAGCTTGTCATTAACGTGCTCAACTTTGTCGTTGGATTAATTATCTATTTAAATTCAATTATTCTTGTATTCGGTTTAATTAATGATCAACTGAATGTATATATTTACTAAAGCACCAATAATATTGGACCTATTCATTGTGTTAGTGAGCTTTCTTTGCACAACACTTTTTGATGTTTTTCTTTCTGAAGATTACAAAGATGTTTTGCTGCAATCCATGCATATTTTCACAGTGACGTGACATATGTTTTATATTGCTGAGAATAAGATGTTCTATACAAGACAAAATAACTATGGTGGTGTGAGCATGTGATATGTGTAAAAAGGGCAGCTGTACATAGAAGTACTGTGCAAATGGTTAGAAACTAGAGATGAGCTAAGAAAAGAGAAAGGAATGAGTATGTATATGCAAGTATTGGGATATAACAATGTCTGGAAGCGAGAATAAGAGAGAGGATCGCCGGTATTTATTTTAGTGTAGTCTATATATGTGAGTGTGCCGGCTCGTGGCTTAATGGTTAGGTTGTTGAACTCATGGTTATAAGATTGTGATTTCCATTACTAGACCGAGCAATGCATTGTGTTCTTGAGCGAAACACCCCATTTCACGTTGTTGCAGTTCACTCAGCTAACAATAAAAACCCTGCTGCGTCCCGCCCAATGGGGAATATATACACCAGAGAAACCGGGAAACTGGCTTTTTGAATCTATATGACTTGGTATGGAGCTTTATCCTTTTTTTTTTAGCATTATTTATGTGTGTACAGATGTGGAAGTACCGTAATGTACGAACCCTTACCCAAACTCTAATTCTAATTGGACTATGGAAGGATTTTGTGGGTGGAATAAGAAAGCATTACATACATACATACATACATATGTACGTACGTATACATACATACATATGCATGTGTGCACACGTACGTACGTTTACATCCAAATATATACGTACATATGTATACATCCATACATACGTACGTATACATCCATATCCTCTAGAAATTCCACATGCATAGCAGATTGCTTATGCAACAACAGGCTGCACTTAACAAAACAGCACACAAATGTCACAATTGCAAATCTGATGAAGCAAAACACTAAACAATAAACACTCTGCTAAACACTGATGATCAAGTTGTCGTGGGAAAATCTATATAGATATAAGTTGCCCTTAAAAGAAAGGACAGCACAGAAGCCAAATCCTGAAGGTAAGCCTGGAAATGATGAAAAATATGAATTTGGGTACTTCATTGTTGTAAATGAGCTATACGGGCCTGATATGGAGATACAAGTAATCTTTAATTTAAAAAAGGATTTAATTTAGGGCATAGTCGTGTTTTCAATATGACATGCTTAAAAGAAAAACTGCTCACCACATATAATATACATACATACATACATAAGGTGAAAAAGCACAGATAAAGATTATTTAATACATTACAATATGTACAGAGTCCACCGGTTTCGCTTCATTAATCATGACATAATGTTATGAAATCATAACAAGTTCTTGATTTAATCTTGCGTAGAAGCAGGTATGATACAGTTTTGCAGCTATACGGGAGAATATAGTTCAAGGGGGATAATCAGTGAATATAATGGACTTTAGCCAAAGGGATAATCAGTGGATATATTTCTTAGCTAAGAGGGGGTAAATCATTTTTCTCCTGTTCTGGTTGGGTTTTTTTTATTTGTGAAGTCCATTATATGTTCATGGTAAGTGCTGGTTTGTATTTTTGAATAAATGTAGTCGTACTTTATTTAGTCATAGCGGAGTTGAGGTCTTCTCCGTGCATAGGTGAAGTGGGAATATTGTGAACTGTGGATGGCCTTCCTTAGCACATCTGTTTATATGACCACTGAGTGGTATTTGACGGTATTGAGGGCGGGGTATATTTGTTGCCTGTGTAGTGTAGACCTACGTCTTCGAGAAATTCCTGTTGAACCTATATAGTTCCTACTGCAGCAGGAACATGTTATGACGTAGAAAAAAGTTTCAGAGGCGCAAGTGAAGTCAGTTTTAATTTAAAATTTTTGTCCTTGTTTAAAATGGAATTCTGAGCCTTCTATTAGGTTGGGATGTGTTCCACAGTTCGGTCGTCCACATTTTTTAACTCTTGCTTCCGTTATTTTCGAGTATAGTTTTGCACTTGTGAGTATCTGCTTTAGTGGTTTTGGTTGTTTGTTGCTTTTAATAATTTTATGGGTGCGTAGAATTTCATACAGCTTAGGATCCTTATGTAGCATTGGAAAGTTTTGGATAATAGTGTTATATACTTCGTTGTTTCTGGGGTTGTATGTGGAAATATAAGGTAATATTTTTATAGTGGGTGTGTTTTGCTTGACCTCTCTTAGTATATGTACATTAATTCTTTTCGTAAGTTTAATCCCATCATCTATAAGCGAAGTTGGGTAGTGTCTGTCGACGAGTATATTTTTAAGTTCTTGTAGTCTGAGTTCTCTGGTGTTTTTTTTCCGACACTATATATATTTCCAGCTAGAACTGAATTGCTTCTAATCCATAATAATAGGAGATATTAGTATACAGGTCTACAACATCAAAGGAGACCATACGTTCTTTTTCCTTTACTCTTTTTTGGGAGGCGGTTTAATATGTCCAAATCCTCTTTAATGTAACTTTTAATGTTACACAATGTTTAATTATATATATATATATATATGCATATATGGGTACGGACGTCACCAACTGTAAACAACATGAATTAGAAAACAAGCGAGTTAAATACGAGAAAAAAATTGAAACAGGACAAGTATCACAAAGAACGACCCTTCATCAGTTGTCGGCTGTCTATTTATCTACTCCTCATTTCGAGCATTCAACAACAATATGAGTCTTCGAAGACAGTTGCTCCCATAATTTCCAAAATAAATTTTGGATTTTATGGAGGATTAAAGTTGGGAACAAAAACAGAACAGTGGAGGCATACAAGGAAACTGAACGAAAACAAACATGGAGGGTCGTTAGAACAGAATGAGGGGAAAGGTAGTGAACGCTGGGAGAAATATTTTCTTTGAAAAGAGAAAAGATAGAAGAGAGAGATAGAAAACGTACAGTCCTTAGAACGTCCGTGCAGGAAAAGAAAGATGGTCACGTGACGGAAAGAAAGATGGACGATGGTCTCGTGTGAGCAATGAGAGAGAGAAAAAGAGGAGAGGGAGAGTGAGAGAAAACGGTGAAGGGGAGAAAAGGGAATTTATTTCCATTTCCAAGTAAGTTTATATATATATATATATTTATAATAATAATAATAATAAAGGGTAAATATTGAAAATATAATTCACTCCCTGATAGTAAACTGCAGTTTCTGCGGGATTACTCGTAACACACGTGGGTGACTGGGGAAGAACGCGAGTTCTCACTCGTCTGTATAAATTCGGAAGTGCTGGTTTTGGGATATTAGCTATTCGATGTCGCTTGGTCGAATACGTATTTAATTATTAGTACTCTCAAATTTACAATTGAAATACTACACTGAAGACGGAAATAAGTGAGTAAAAATAAAATGTTACACCTCTTTAATCCAGAAACGCGTATGTAGTTGATCAAAACCGAGTGGATTCGTTATTTTTCTCTTTACCTACGTGAATTGAGAGTATTGCTGTCTGGGAGATATCTTATGGTAGAGGAATAGTATTTAACTACTATTTAAATATATCGGTCTGTGGTGAAACAATTTGCTGAACCCTAATTATAATTATGTTTATAATTATAGAATTTATATATATATATATATATATATATATATATGCTCGCACGCGCGCGCGTAGGTGTGGCTTCGCATGTGTGTGTGTGCACGCGCGCGCGTGTGTGTGTGTGTGCGTGTGTAAAGGTGCGTAGTGTAGTTGTTGAGCTCGCGATCATATGAAACATGGGTTCGTTGCCTGGACCGGCGGCGCATTGTATCCTCGAGTATTTCATTTCACTCGATTTAGGTGGAAAGGAGTACCAGCTGTTTATGCAACCTTCTTTCCCACCATCTGTCACATTCGCAATCTTCTATTGGGTCGAAGTGAGAATGCCAAGAGGGTGGTTGTGCCTGCTCGCGACCTCAATGACATCTAAAACAATTAATAAAAGTATGGTGTATGTTACCAAGCTCGCGTATGACGACTAACTGTGTTGTACTATATACTCATGTGTCCGCTGGTGTGTCTACTTTATAACGCCTAAAAACATAAGAATACATACACGGGCGCAGGTATGTGTGTGTGAGTAAGAAGCTTGCTTCCCAACTTCGTGATCTTGGGTTCAGTCTCACTGTGCGGCGCCTTTAGCAACTATCTTCTAATGCAGTCCTGGGCCGACCAAAGCTTTGTCGGACCAGAATGAATATCATAGACGGAAACTTAGACAAGCCTCTGTGTGTGTGTGTGTGTTCTCTTTTTAATTTTCAATAAATTTTGACCGGCCACCAACTTGGTTGCAAGGTTGTGAAGGAAAGCATCCTTTAAAGCTTAAGGTTTTGCAGGTTTTTATAGTTCCAGATATCGTGATCATTTGTAGTGTATGAATTAAGGATTTGCATTCTTTCCCGAAGATTCGAAGTTCAGTCATACTTTGCTCCAGACAGATTGGTATATATCTTGTTGCTCCAATAATTATAGACATGAAGCTGAACGTGTATGTTGGGTACTGGATTTTCAAACTCCTTATTAATGGCCCATAGATGTCCTCTTTCTCACGTATTTTTCTGCCCAAATTGATGTCCAGAGGCAGCTGATTTCCACAAGAGAACAACTTTTCTATTTTGTCCCACAACAATATCTTACCGGTTGTGTTTTAACTTGGGGGCTGTTTCAATTTTTAAATTCTACCAATATTCTTTTAACCCTTTCGTTTCAATATAGTAAACATCGACTGTAGATTTAAAAAAAAAATTTTTTTTTTTAGTTATCCTGTTCCAGACTCTTCTGACCACTGCATCATCCCGCATGAGAAGATAATATCTGGAAGACATTCTTTTGCAGTTGATGTCTTCAATCTTAGTCTTGCACAACCTACATTTGTTTTCTGTCAACGTTTTCTGTCTTTTATATTGTAGGCATTTGGTAGGGATCTCTTTTCCTTGAATTGCGCGCTGGTGGCCTTCGAAGTGGGATGTTAAAAACATGTCGGTACTCTAAACCAAACTTCTGACATGATCAATCCCTACTGTTGTTTGTGTTTTTCGTATCAGCTACTCATGTACTATCTTATTAACGAACTAGTCCAGTGAGGAGAGATCTGTATCTGTTCTTATTTCATACCTTACCTCAAGTTCATTAGCTATCCTAATTATGTTGTTAATTTTGTGGTCACAAACTTGGGCAGCTTAGTTACTAGTTGCTTTCCTCTGCTGCAGAATGTTGTTTCAGTGCCACAATACGTGCTTTATATTGCATCAATACAGATTTGAGATCACAGTCACCATTCTTGCGTGAGAAGTATAGCCTGTCAGTATCTCCATTGATGTTGAAATTTCCTGTGTCCTGAACAGCTTGCAAGTTCGAACATCTCTCATTGAGTTCTTAGAGTGACCAGTTCAGAAGGCCAGACGTAGGTGTGAGGATGGGTACTGTAAAGATGTTGTAAGACAATATACTTGTTGTAAGTTGAGAGTTCCGATGACCATATTCTCTTGAGGTATTCATTCCTGGTCCACTCCTTATTTATAGATCCATTATATTTGAATTTTTCCTCCCCCCGACCAAAAAAAAAAAGGAGCTGGTTTCTAACAAAGATACAAAGCTCTGTCGTTGGAATGTAGATAACAAAAACAATGTCACATTTTAAACTTGATGTAAGTCTTGCATATTTTTACTGTTTCACTTACAGATTGTATTTGTAAAGTGCGAGTTGGTTGATTTTTGTTTTTTACTGAAAACTCTAGTTTATCCAGATTGTCGCTGAGGCGTTTGTTTGTTTATATGTACGTACGTACGTATATATGTATGTATGTACGTATGTATGTATGTATGTATGTATGTATGTATGTAAGTATGTATGTATGTGTTTATGTTGTGTCTTTCCTCCTTCACTATTTGTAGATCAGCGTTGGTTTGTTTACGCCTCTGTAACCTAGTGGTTCAGCAAGAGAAGTCGATGGGATAAGTACTAGACTTAAAAATAATTACTGGGGTTGATTTGTTCGACTAAACCCTTAAAGGCGATGCCCCAGCCTGGCAGCAGTCCAATGAGTAAAACATGTAAAAGATAAAAGATATACAGACTACCACTGGTTTCATGCAAACAGCAGACTCAAATAATTAGGGTTTGTGGTTATTTAACGTTTGTTAGGTCTGGATAGAGAAACAGACATGAATAATTAAGTTATACTGATTATAAAATAAATATTCATCAAAATTGTTGGCGGGGGCGTGAGGAAATCCAACACCTTCAAGTTGAACAAAGATAGATAATGATGGTAATGATGATGATCACCACTACGACGACGATAACTAGGACAATAACGGATGTGTGATCAACGTTGTCCATCACTCCATTTAATTATTTCTATTGATCAAATGCGAATATCTCCAGCTGCTAGTATTTAAATTTTCATACCATACACGCATACACCACACATACACACGCACGCACGCACACATAGATACGTATTTATTGAAAAACCACCACACCTGCAATTCTGTCTCTTGTGAACAGCTTGGGATTATACTCAAAATGTTTATAAACATACCAGACACCAGTTTGTCACACATGACGTTCACTAGTTGATATCTGAGAAACAGTCCATTGTTATTTTACTTTATTTTTATTATACATCCACAAGTGCCAACCACTAGAGAATACAAGCAAAACACATTCACACTGGAATGAAACAACGGTAAGAAATTTGTTTTTGTCTTTCATTTAATCATTAATATCAGTTATTTTATTTACTTATTTTGTTCTTTTTTAACTATACAATCACCAGTCAATCAATATTCAACTATCGATACAAATATATATATATATGAAATTGTGTTGCAAGATTCCTGGTGTGAAAGCGTGTGTTGAAATAGATATTGTTGTATCTCGGGATGGTCATTTTTTCTTTTTTTTTTGCCAAATAAACACGTGGACGGAAAGTGTCGCTGAAGAGGTCACAGATGTGTGACGAAAGATTTTCGGACGATGGGCATAAGTTAGAATAAGAACAGTAATAAATGAGTGGAGAACGAATATATAGAACACGTGTTTATTTGGCAAAAAGAAAAAGAACTGACCATCCCGAAATTCAACAATATATATATATACACATACATATAGGCACAGGCGTGATTGTGTGATAAGAAGCTTGCTTCCCAACCACATGGATTCGGGTTCAGTCCCACTGCGTGACACCGTGGGCAAGTGTTTTCTACTATAGCCTCGGGCCAACCAAAGCCTCGTGAGTGAATTTGGTAGACGGAAACTGGAAGAAGCATCACACATACACACACCCATACACATATATACACATGCATAAACACACAGAGTATGGGCGTACACATTGCTTCATGCATGTACACGCACATATACATACACACGCACACACACACATACACACGCATTAGCTTCCTACACACACGTACCTGCCAGATCACTGTTGTTCGCTTTGCCACCCACACCTTAAGCCCATCTCTTCCACTTCCGATGATTTCAGCATTTGGTGATCACCTAACAGAGATATGCTTGTTCTTTATTATTTATATTTTTCTAACCTCATCTATCCGTTCCGTAGTAGAGCGTAGGTACGAAACGTTAAAGTTCTCCTCCAGTTTCCCTTAGCGTCAGCCTAATACATCGAGTTTATTTACTTTTTTTATCCTGTTTTCATGATTTTTCTTCAAATTTTTATACCAAACACACACATACACATATATAAATGTAAATATGCTTATGTATGTATAAATGTGCATATTTGTTTGTATGTGTATGTATCACCATATATATGTGTTTTTCTGTGTATTAATATATATGTATATCTTTATATATGTGCATCTGCATATATATTTTCTTATATACATATATATACATGTGTGTGTGTATACTTATGTATGTATGTATGATTGTATGTATGTATGTATGTATGTATGAATTTGATAACTGATGAAGAATTAGGAACCTTATATGTCAGTCTTCCGTCTGTTTATGCCCTCAATATACGTTATATATTTTTTACTGGTCGTTTGTGTATTTACAATACATTCTTTCATGTAAGTATGTATGCCTGTATGTATGTGCATATGTGTATGTCAGTGTGTGTGTGTGTGTGTGTGTGTGTGATATTCTATTTGAACAAAACGCAGATTATGACTTCGGATTTTCAACAAAAACTCATGAGAGAGTTTGTCAGGGCAGTAAACTACAGAAGGTACTGTCGCCTTGAATTTCTGTTTAGTTAGATATTTAAAATGTACTGCTATATTAAAACCTTTTCAGTTAATGTTAGTAGTTGCTTTCAAATTAATTTTAAAACGTTTACGTCAAATACACACACACACACACACATACATACATATTATGCATACATGTGTGTGTGTGTGTGTATAAGCTAAATTTAGATTCAGTAGAGTATATAATACCACTTGCTTAAATATTGTGCCTGTAACGGTGTGAACTTGCTAGCCACCTTATCATTACGTTATTAATATCATTAATAAAGGTAATAATACATCTTTATACATACATACATACATACATACATACATACATATAATATTATATTCATGCTCGTTCATACATTACAGAAAGGAGGAAGAAAGATTATTTTGATAGACTGGACATATTTGTTTATTCAGATGATTGCACTTATACTTCGTATTCAGGCAACTAAGTAAAGGCTGGACTATTCATAAGAGACACTGGAAGTTAGTCTTTCAATTTGCATCTAGTTAGCCCCAGTACAAAGACGGAATCTAATTGTATGAAAGAAAATGTCAATCATATACTCTCCTGACAAACCTTCTTGTACTAAAATCAAGCATTATTGTTATATATATATAACAATGAAACGTATTTCATCCTATTCTCAGAGAATTCTCGTTTATCGTTGCAAACATCGGCAAAAACATACCTTTAGTTCCTATAAGTGGTTTCTACCATTCTATAAAATTCGACCTTTGACTGTCTTCTTACATTTCACTTCCACTAAATATATCTACTTCGATGCCTTTAAGCATTATTCCTATTCACATATCGTTCTATAGCTCTCCACTATTAGTTTTTTGCTAATTTCTTTCTTTCTCCTCCTTCTCTTTCTATAAACTACTTTTGACGTTATATCTACTGAAGGTTTAAAAAATAAACTTGCTAGCGTTCCCTTCATCATATATGCAGTCATCACATTCTGTTAAAATGTCTTACTGGTGTGTTTGGTTTCTTTCTTTTCCTGATGAGAATATTGCATTGTTTTTCACCATTTTATTCCTTCTGGAATAATACCAATGTTTTATTCAAAACATATGTCGGAAGTAAAAAGATTTGAATAACACCTGCGTTTAACTTCATTTATTTATTTATCTATATTATACAAAAACATTTCAGCTAAACCTGGAGTTTCTACATTTATAAGTAGGCTGTTACATCCTTGGTATTAGTGTGAATTTTGGCCACCCTGGTAACTATTTATTTTTTTTTTCTGTGTTATTTGCAAACATTGAAAAAATACACATACATTTATATACACTTCAACCAGGTTTCCATATAACCAGCTAATAAAATAGTTACCACGTATAGAGTTATTTGATATAAATGCATCTCTTCAGGATATACCCATTCCCCCAAGGAAGGTTTTCCTTAAGCAACTCATCAGTAAGACAAACTCCTTTATTAACCGTATTAGATGGCTCACCTTTTTCTTCGATAATGAAGGCATTAAACAGCCCTCTAACTATCCAGCTTCTGAATTCAAAAAAATTGTTTAAATCTAAAAACAATCCTCCACCTAACCCAAGATTGAAACAGTTTGAAGACGATCTCTAGTCTATCGTGAGGAATGTGAAATTCCACCGTTCACTCTTAAGGAATAAACATCTGCGGTATCTTCACAATATCACTAAAGAAATTCATAGCATGGATGGGATACTGGTTTAATCGGATAAAACAGGCAACTTATACAGGCTTACCAAGGATTACTACTTAGAATTGCTTAGAAAAGAAATACAAAAGAATTATAGGATTACCGGTAAAAGGGCAATCAAGAAAGGCAACCTTGAGGCTAAGAGAATTATGCAGAAATATGACTTACAGACGAAACCAGAACCCCTTGATCCTAAACAACCTGGTTTTATTTTAAAAGATCACAAACAAGTTTTTTTTAATGACCCAACCTTACGACTTATTTGTCCTTCTAGCTCCGACATCGGTGTACTTAGCAAAAATATTCTAAATAAATATATTCCTACCTTAGTTAAAAAATTAAAACCTAATTTATGGTCTAATTCGTTCCAAGTGGTCGACTGGTTTAATTCTATTAATAACAAGAAGTGCACAAAGTTTATCCAGTTTGATATTCCGAGTTTCTATTCCTCTATAACCTAATCGTACTCAACAAGGCACTCTGGCTCGCTCACAACAAAGCAGGTCTTACCAGGGATGAAATTAATGTCGTGTTTGCCGCCAGAAAATCTATTATTAAATTCGATAACAAGCTGTGGGTCCGGAAAGATACACCCGACAGTTTTGATGTCACGATGGGAAGTTCTGGTTCAGCACAAATCGCTGATTTCGTCGGTATATATATATATATCCTTTATGAAATGGCTGACCAATTCCCAAACATCAATGGAGGTCTATATCGTGATGATTGTCTACTCTACCTTCAAAATGCTTCTAACCAAAAATTACAAAGGATTAAGAATAGCTTAGTTAGATTTTTTTGTCTGCTTGGTAACAGTGAAATGTATTTCATCCTGTTCTCAGAGAATCCTCTTGTAAACACGTTTATAGAACGCGTTTATCGTTGCAAACATCGGCAAAAACATACCTTTAGTTCTTATGAGTGATTTCTACCATTCTATAAAATTCGACCTTTGACTGTCTTCTTACATTTCACTTCCACTAAATATATTTACTTCCATGCCTTTAAGCATTATTCTTATTCACCTATCGCTTTATATTTCTCCACTATTAGTTTTCTGCTAATTTCTTTCTTTCTCCTCCTTCTCTTTCTATAAATTGCCTTTGACGTAATATCTACTAACGGTTTAAAAACAAAAAAACTTGCTAGCATTCCCTTCATCATATACGCAGTCATCACATTCTGTTAAAATGTCTTATTGATGTGTTTGGTTTCTTTCTTTCCCTGATGAGAAGATTGCATTGTTTTACATCATTTTATTCCTTCTGGAATAATAATAATAATAGTACATGGAACAAATAGGGGCTGCAATAAGGGTGGAGTAGTTGCAGAAAACAGCACTACTTGGAACAGCTCGAATATTCCGGATGGTGCTCGAAAAATAAGGGATGTTACCTTAGTTCACCGATAGTGAACAGCTGACACTGTATTACATCTCCAGCGTTAGAAGCTGTGAAAAGACAAAATAATAATAATAATAGTAATAATGATAACAATAATGGTTTCAAATTTTGCCTCAAGGGCAGCCATTTGGGGGGAGGGGATGAGTCGATTATATCGACCCCAGTGTTCAACTGGTACGTATTTTGTCGACTCCGAAAGGATGAAGGGTAAAGTCGGCAATAATATTAATAATGATAAAAGGTCAGAAATTTTAAGTGGAGGGTTTGTTAAATACCATCAGCCCCAGTACTTGACTAGTACTTTATTAATATTAACCCAAAAGGATGAATGACAAAGTCGACCTCGACAAGATTGGAGCTCAAAATGCAAAAACCGGAAAAAATGCTACTAAGCATTTTAGTCTGGCGCACTGATCAGCGCGTACCCCACCACAACCTCCACTACAATTACTACTACTACTACTACCACCAAAACCACCACCACCACTACCACCACAAGGAACAGAGTCCTGTCTACACCCATATGGTGCATGCTGTGCAACCTCCTCAGTTCTGAGCCCGCCAGGCGACACGCTGTAGCCACAACAGTCTGTACATCCCCTGCCACTACCAGCCAGGGATTTTTCATCCTGGTTAGCACACCTGCCTTATTCTTTTCTGAAGGCACAAACACTACCTGTAGTTTCAAGCCAAATTCACTGGCCAGCTCTCTGAGGATTCCTAACCGCCGCTTCACTATCATTTCCGCGCCTCCCTTGTGTGGACTCTTCTTTGATTGCTGATCAGTGATGCTACCCACCAGCACTTCCGTCCTCAGGGACTCCCGACAGGAACCATCCACTCTCCCACTTCTGCCTTCACCACAGCTTCAGCTCAAAACCAGAGGTCAATTTGAAACCTCAAACAAAGATATATTTAGCAAGCTTGTTGTTTCGCACCTTGTTGATCCCGACTGAAGACATTCCAACAGTGACCACTCCATGTTTTTCTCGTGACGTATTTGATTCCGATACTATATTATCTAAGGTGTCCTTTTTCATGTCAGTTTAGACGCTGAGAGAGATTTGTCTACTACTTTTAGCAGATAAGTAGACTACGTAGAGGCGAAGCACTCCTATTGACGATGTAGACAAATTTGCAGGCTTCGGTATTGGGTGTTCCCACGTTTTAATTCATACTTATTCATTCATGTAACCTAAAATACACAAAATTACCATCAAATTGCTCGTTCTTCCCTCTTTCTGTATCAGTTAATTTAGTTTTCTCACTCCCTCCCCGTCTTACACACACACACACACACACGCACACACACACACGTACACTTATGTATGTATATATATGTCTATGTTTATATCTATCTATCTATCTATCAATTTACCTATATATTTATGCACATACGTAAATAGATAAAAACCGCATACATTAACAAATACGTGTGTATGTTTGTTTGCACAGGCGCCGGTGTATGCGTGCATATGTACATGTTTGTCTGTGCCAATGTTAGCTCACTTATACATTGAAGCATATACGATCTTTTATCTTTCTCTTAAGTTGTTTCAGTCGTTAGGCTGCGCCCATACTGGAGCACCGCCTCAGAAAATCTTAGTCGAACGAATCGATCCCGGTACTTATTTTTTAAAGCCTGGTGCTATCGGTCTCTTTTGCCGAATTGTTACGGGGACGTAAACACGAATACCGGTTGTCAAGTGGTGGGGAGTGGGGAACAACGACAGACACAAAGATATACACACCCCACACACTCACACATA
Source organism: Octopus bimaculoides (assembly GCF_001194135.2). Taxonomy (NCBI): domain Eukaryota; kingdom Metazoa; phylum Mollusca; class Cephalopoda; order Octopoda; family Octopodidae; genus Octopus; species Octopus bimaculoides. The sequence goes on along the minus strand of NC_068984.1, from coordinate 41,875,478 downwards.
TCATCATTATAAATCATAAATCCGAAAGAGAAACGCACTCTAATTTATAGAGCAGTAGAGTATTTAGAGAATGTTAGTTATGGCCGGTTCATAGGTTTACACAAGGTTTCGCGTTCACAAAGCGTTTAGCTTTACACACGTCTCGTCAGACCCTAATGACTGGTGGCCTATAACTGTCGAGTGCGCTTTTCTTGGGAGGCGAGTTCCTGTTTTTCTTCCGCTTGCTTCATCCCCTTCCGCAGTATTTGTCTCTAGTGAGGGCGATCACTTGCGACCTCTTCCCATCTCAGGACGTCCAGATCAAGCGATTTCTGTAAGAGGGATATGAAGTTGCTTGATCTGGACGTCCTGAGATGAGAGGAGGTGGCAAATCATCGCCCACACTAGAGACAAATACTGCGAAAGGGGATGAAACTAGCAGAAGAAAACCAGGAACTCGCCACCAAAGAAAAGCACACTCGACGGAAAGAAAAACCAGTAGCACCGGCAGAGAGGTCCTTCAAATGCAGTCGCTGTATGCGTGACTGCCATTGTCGTGTGGTCCTGTACAGCCACACCAGACACTGCACCACTTTTAGCAGCTGACACGATTTCTTCGGGCGCAGATCCATGCCCTCTCGGAACCGACAGATGACTACTACTACTAATAATAATAATAATAATAATAATAATAACAATAATAATAATAACAATAATAACAATAATATATATATATATATATATTAGGGAAAATGGAATTCACGAGACTCTTAATTAATCACTACGATCGTTTCGACTGATCGTACATCGGTCCTCGGTGATGAATTTCTGTACAAATAGCTGTGGTGCATCGTTCGGTGAGGATGTGCCTGATCAGGTGGCTTGTCAAAAGGTACCTCATTCTTTAATCTCCGTTTTGCTTATTTCAATTAAATAAATTTCGGTATTTGCCTGCTGCTGCTGGCACACAGGAGTCTGTACTCAAATTCAAAATTATTACTTTATATATATATATGTGTGTATATATATATATATTGCCCTAACTCTTCGAAACGCTTAGTTTTAGAATGGTGGCAACTGATGAAAGAAATGTTCTCTATGTGGCCTGTGTGTTTTCTGTACTCTGTTTATCATTTTGTCCACGTGTTTTTGCAACATCCTGTACCCAGATATGCATCTATATATACATGCAGATGTAGGTATGTACATACATGTACGTATATATATACTCATATATTATTTGTATTATACACACATATAT
>NC_068984.1:41869325-41873805 GCF_001194135.2 Octopus bimaculoides | reverse complement strand
TTTTTTTTTATCAAGTATAAAATATTCTGAATTCTATTCCGTTTTTCTTTTAAAAATAGATAGTGCTTAGCGAATTGTTTCGTGTGTTAATCTGAATAGAATACCTTTCTAAATTACAATTTGTATATTTCAATAATGGGTTCAAATTTTGGCACAAGTCCAGAAATTTTAAGGAAAGGGGTAAGTCGATATTATCGATCTCAGTGCTCGACTGGTACTTATTTTATAGACCTCGAAAAAATAGAAGGCGATGTCTACCTCCACGGAACTTGAACTTAGACTATAAATCCAGAAGAAATACTGCTATGCATTTCGTCCTTCGTTGCTAACGATTCTGCTAGCTCGCCGCCCTTTCGCTTACCTTAATAATATAGATGACAAGATATTAAGAATGTTGTTAGGCAAACTTTGATCATTCAAAACAATGCTTAAAGATATTCCATTCGTGACCACCACATCCTGCATTTGCAGGCGCATGTCAGACTGTGTCCTTTTGCTTTTAATTGTCAAATGTGTCCTCTTGCTTTTGAAACGGTAAGGAGTTATGTACGAGAGTTTTACCTTCTATTTCTAGGAGATTGACCGTTTACACAGTATCTCTTTCGTTCGCCCGAGGTATGTGACACTCAACTGTTGAAGAAGGTGACTGGAAACGACAACTATTGTTACTATAGTTAGTAATGCTGTACAGGCTTTGGAGTAACAGAAACGGTAGAGCCCCAGACCTGTTAAGTAATGTGCCGTCTGAAGCTTGTAATTCTTTTTAGTTCTTTAGTTATTTTAATCATTATAGCTAAGTATATGTACTACAGTCAGGCTCTTTGTTTTATTTTCATTTGTGTATTACACATATTCCTTTTGCTTATTCGTTTATTTGATTAAATAGCAGAAATATCCGGCGTTGCCCGGGTTAAAGTCAGTAATGAAATTTAAAAACACCGTCTAGATTATGCAGGTGTCAACTGCTAGTAGCTGAGATACCAACTTTGTACATTAATAACTCTCCAAGCCATGCCAGCAGGAACATAGACGTTAAGCGAAATGGTTAAAGAAAATTTTCAACTTATATATGTATATAAAATAGATACGCGTAATTCAAAAACACGTTTTGTGTAGCTTATTTAGAAACCAAAAAACAGGTACAAATTATAAACAACGAAAGGCGGATTTTGGCGATTCATTTGACAGAGGTAGTAGAGAGCCAATCCGATGATAAACCTGACCTTGGATCTTGAAAGTTTGCATGAATCTTGGCTCAGTTAAATCTCTTGTGGCGCCAAATGATGTCATCTGCAGTGCAGCGTTGTATTGTCTAATTTTGTTTTGAAAATGCTTGGAATCTTGGTGAATTGATAACAACAGTTTCTTCAATGGGTCTGGAGGTTGGCGGATTGCAGGGTGTTTAACCTTTCCAGCACTACAGTGCAGTGCAGGTGTCTCTCCAGGCCACTTCCTTGCTTTACAATGTATGCACTCAGTTGTCATTGCACCAATGGAAACTCTAGTGTCATCTGCATAATGAACTGCTGGATCATAATCGAAAGCTGCTTCATAGAAGTTGCTTCTTTGAGCTGTTGAAACTGCTCTTCGTTCTGCAGTGGAGATTCCTATTCCTTGTCAGCTGTGCCTACCTCTATTCCTCACTTTGAGATGCTCAGGATTTTGTAGGGCACAGTTTATTCGTTTCTTGGTATGCTTCCCTTTCTGCAGCTGTCTCTCTTTCCCAGGACAGATATGTTATACACGTATACAGAAATACACGGGTGCAGATGATTGTAAACAATGAGTAACCAAGAATTCAGTGGAAATGGGCTTGATTAAATCAGTGAACAGAGTATTCACCTGGTGGTGTATCTGTAGGGGGTCAAAAAGGAAGATGCAACAGACATAACGAAATATTTGAAAATATTTCTGTTAATACAAAGACAATGTAGATTGTAGTTGTATGCTGTCAACTTAATGTGACAGTCCCCTGAAGGGAATAATACTACTGTTGGTTAGACCTAGGAAGCTGCACCGCTTCCTGTCGGCCTTGATACATTTCCTGTGTCCTTATGTTTACAAGGGGGAGACAAGCACCTCCACCCAGCTAAGCCTGCATCCAGAGACATGTTTCTGAGTCTTTGCTCGTCATCAGTCTGGAGTAGCATGACTTGCTAGTCGAAGATGCCCGTCAAGCTCTTGTAAACATATAATAATTCTAGTGAAATACATTCATAAGGACACAGGAAATGTGTCAAGGCCGACAGGAAGCGGTGCAGCTTCCTAGGTCTAACCAACAGTAGTATTATTCTCTTCATGGGACTGTCACATTAAGTTGACAGCATACAACTACTTCATCGTATCACTACTGCATAAATCTCTCTGAGAGATTTAGAAATGTATTATTTCTAAACAATGTAGATCGTGTACTAGAAGTATTGGAACAAGGAATGAAAGCTACCGCAGCTGAATGTCTATTCTATGTGCGGAAATAGGTGGCAGGTTAGCGGAATCGTTTGTTTATCGAACAAATATGCTTCACGCTATATCTTCTGGCTCTCTACGTTCTGAGTTCAAATACCGCCATGGTCAGCTTTGCCTTTCATCCTTTCAGGATTGATAAAATAACTACCGGTCAAGTACTGTGGTCGATGTAATCAACTAACCTTCGGCCACTAAAATTACTGGCTTTGTACCAAAATCAAAAAGAATATCAAGAACAGGTTGAAAACCGCACCCAGAGTGATATATTCATCAGACGTTTGAAAACAAAGACAATCTCCTTCACAAAATAAAACTGAAACTGTATCCGAATTTCGATTGTATGTACAGTAAAAAATGCATAGAAAAACTTTGTGACAAAATTTGTGGTTAAATGTATCGTATACATCATGGTACATTTATCACACACAACTGGGTATTTAGGATCGTAGCTTTTGATATGTAGAAGCTATTCGACTGTGAAAAATTATTCACACTAGAAATTCAGGTTTTTATCAAATGAGTGAAAGCCATTACTGGTAGGTTGGGAGAAAGTACTGTAACCTGAACTCAACGAAAATGTTTCGTTGCAGATAAAAAGCAGGATGAGTTCCGCAAAAACTCATTTGCCACGGATCACAGAAATATAATGATACTGATATTGAACTTCATGTCATCACTCCTGACATACACAATGAATTTTTAGAAGTTACTGTCCTATGTGATCTGGATTAATTGTGACTATAAATCTCCTTAGTTTAGACTGCCTATTTCACATTTGATGCTTCAGTTGACAAAATGCAAAAGAGCAATCAATTTCTGCTGCTGAAAATTATAGACAGTCAAAAGTATAGAGCAGTCTGTACAGTCTAACGATGTTCTCAGAAACTTAACCAGTGAAGGGAACAAAATCACTGACCACATGTATAGACACTGTTGAATTTTCTGTAGAAGTAGCTCAGAGCAGAGTATCCTACGTTGAAATATGGAAGCACAGTAAATATTTGGCACTTGCATTCAAAGACGTCTGCTAGTCAGTCACAGAAATTCAGTATGATCGAATGAGCAAGAGAAACTACCGGTGTTTGTTTTCACTCGTCACCACGACAAACTTTAGAGTAGGAGCAAACAGCAACGATTATTTCATTCACTCTGGATCACTTCTCCAATTCGTTTCAAGGAAAACAGACACAATTTGTTTTGAAACTCACAGATGCTGATTTTCGAAACAAATTTTGAAACTGAGTTTCAGTCTGTTGTGAATATACAACTAACGTTCACGTACAGCGTTAGTTGTATATTCACAACAGACTGAAGTAGATCAGGGTAAAATCTCTGAACATTTCAAATGTCTTTTGTATGTGTTATTTCAAATAATTTTCTCCGACTTATCTTCTTTCCTATAACTTGCATTATTTTTTATATTTTTCCAAAAGAAACAGCTGGATATGAAGATTGCAAGTGAGATCAGTCATTTACTCTCATCAAAACCAGCACGCAGAAAATGCTGCCTTCCGTTGGACGAAGAAGAGCCTTTTTTTCACTCATGTGCGAGTATGGTGGTTAAGTATATATCTTTTATATCTTTATATCTTTTACTTGTTTCAGTCGTTGAACTGTGGCCATGCTGAGGAACCTTCTTGAAGTGCTTAGTCAAACAAATCAACCTCAATATTTATCTTTCTTTTAAGTCCTATAATATTCTATAGTGCGGAGGCGCAATGGCCTAGTGGTTAGGGCAGCGGACTCGCGGTCATAGGATCGTGGTTTCGATTCCCAGACCGGGCGTTGTGAGTGTTTATTGAGCGAAAACACCTAAAGCTCCACGAGGCTCCGGCAGGGGATGGTGACGAACCCTGCTGTACTCTTTCACCACAACTTTCTCTCACTCTTACTTCCTGTTACTGTTGTGTCTGTAATTTAAAGAAAGGGTCAGCCTTGTCACACTGTGTCACACTGAATATCCCTGAGAGCTACGTTAAGGGTACACGTGTCTGTGGAGTGCTCAGTCACTTGC
>NC_068984.1:41864000-41868788 GCF_001194135.2 Octopus bimaculoides | reverse complement strand
CCTTCCTGTTTCTGTCAAAGTTAAGAACTATATTAATTTGTATTTGTTTATGCAAACAAACTTTCTATATGCTTTCTGTGCGAATGTTGTTTTTTTTTGTTATATATATATATATGGCGAACAATCTTTACTACAAAGTATTGTTGCTGAACATCTCACGTGAGATTTAAAAATAGTAATTCTCTAATTTATAGATCAGTGACTAGTTATCACTTTGAAAACTATATATTTCGAACGGGAATTTGGCAGCGCCACCTCTAGCCGAACAATTATTCTGTGCTGATGAAGGGAAATAACATGGAAATCGTGATACACAGATATTGTCTTGAGCTGAGTGGGGGTGCTAGGTTCCCTTGTTCGAAAATATAAGGACACAGATCGTGTCGTATAGCCAGCTGGAGATGATGTCTGCTGGGGCTAAATAACAGCAACATTCGTCCTAACCAGGACTGCCATGTTATGTTGGCAAACAATCTTTACTACAAGGCTGTATTTGTTTGAACTGGCCCTGTTGTGCCTTTTTACTATTATGTACATTTGTTTTTGCTTCATAGGACTCCTTTTCTCCTTGCATACATGTTTGTAAATATCCGATATTTTGCTTGATATTTTTTTAAATAATCAGACGTTCTGTGATTTCTAACTTTTCTTTGTAATTATTGCCGGTCCTGGACCGTTCCTTGCATGCCCTTGTGTTTATAACCCTTGTGTTCAAATTGCTATTCGTATTTTCATGTGTGCTTAGCGCCCTGCAATCCCTGGCTACTTTGACCGACTTGCAGTCTTGTGGAAGGTATCTGTAGTAGTGCAGTCGAACTGCTTCGCTCCAACGTAGTAACACACTAGCGCTGCGTTCCTCTGCCCTTTAGAAGCTAGCGGCGGAAGAATACGATGACTTCCGCCCACCACGGCTGGCGCTAAAATTCAAGTGAGAAAAGTCAGTAGATGCCTAGAAGCTGGAAGGTTAAATAACGCGAAAGTCCTGAGATATTATCAATGTTATATAGTGTTTTCAGCGGTCAGCGTACCAACAAACAAATAAACAAACCGACTTTGCTTTTTATAAGGAGATAATATATATATATATACATACATACATACATACATACATACATACATACATACATACATACATACAGACAGACAGACAGTTGCATACACATACTCTCTGTAAAGTATTCTTCATTCATTTCTTCGTTTGACCTTCTATTCATTCTTTCATTTATTTATTTATTTTTTTTTTTTTTTTTTTTTTTTTTTTTTTTTATCTTCCAGGTTTTCACTTCCTTCCTCGGTCTGAATTCTTTGCTTTTACTTTCGGTGAACATATATACAGCATCACAAATTACAACTTTAGAAAAGCACTTCAATTTACGAAGTTCGCATATTGGTTTTCTTTTCATCGCTAATCAAATTGGATCTATCCTATCCCTAGCAGTGTTTATATACATGTCTAAAGACTTACACCGACCAACATTTTTAGCGTTCAGTGGCATCTTTTCCGGAATTGGATTTTTAATATGCGCTCTGCCATATTTCATTACGCCTGTTCCAAAACATAACTCCAAGCATAGCACAAGTAAGTATAATAGTAATGATGATGATGATGATGACGTGATTTCTGTTACTAATTAGAGGATGCAAGCTTGGTTTATTTGGTTCTTTCTTGAAAAATTCATTCATTTCCAAGTGTTAAATCTATATCAACTTTAGACGAAACATTCACATCCACTGGGCAGTAAAGCTATACAATAGTGCATGCCTTTTGTTCCTTGTGCCTGTAAATAATATAAGTTCTTATGTTTACACGAGATTGTTATTTTTATTAGAAGGTTTTGTGTAGATGAAACTATTCCGGTTCTAGTATTCCTTTCGATATAACCGTCAGAGCAATCCTTCCAACAGATAATATTGTACACAGTTTGGGCAATAATGTCATGTTTCAAAGGTGGTGAGCTGGCAGAAACATTAGCACGCCGGGCGAAATGCTTAGCAGTATTTCGTCTGCCGTTACGTTCTGAGTTCAAATTCCGCCGAGGTCAGCCCCTTGTGGGCAATGAAGAAATAAGAAACGTTAACACGCCGGGCGAAATGCTTAGCGGTATTTCGTCTCCCGCTACATTCTGAGTTCAAATTCCGCCGAGATCGACTTTGCCTTTCATCCTTTCGGGGTCGATAAATTAAGGACCAGTTGCGTACTGTGGTCGATCTAATTGGCTGGCCTCCTCCTCCAAAATTTCGGGCCTTGTGCCTAGAGTAGAAAAGAATAATGTCATGTCTTACTAGAAGGTAAAATCTTGCGAACGTTTTCTTTCTTTTCTTTTTCTTCTTTTTCGGTGGTGCTGTTGGGACATTACTGATGGTGTAGGAGATATCTTTCACACTCTAATCGTCCAATCGAAGTTTTTTAATACAACGTGATGTTTTGGAGTCATCCATAATTTTTGGTCTGGTATTTAGTAGCTATTCTCCTCTTGCTGATTAGCAAAAGCACATCCTTCGACATGAAGTGTATTCAATATTACTATTATTCTAAACCGGCGAGCTGGCAGAAACATTAGTACGCCGGGCGAAACGCTTAGCGGTATTTCGTCTGTCTTCGTGTTCTGAGTTCGAATTCCGCCGAGGTCGACTTTGCCTTTCATCCTTTCGGAGGGTCGATAAATTAAATACCAGTTACGTACTGGGATCGATCTAATCAGCTGGCCCTCTCCCCTAAAATTTCGGGCCTTGTGCCTAGAGTAGAAATGAATATTACTATTATTCTCAAGTTTATCGGATAAATACCCATGCAGAGCTTTCTGTTGTTATGACGAGTGTTTCTCCTCCAAATTTTTGTTCAACGTTCTGATTTGTCGAGTGCTTCTCTAATTTTGGTTTAAGTACTTTAATCCGGTTAGTTAATTTATCACACCCAGAGTACCTACTCAGAAGTTCGTCACATACCTTCAAGATGTTTTATTTACTTTGAGTACATATGTAATTAACTCATTTCTTCCTTTATTGTTCCATGAATGTTTTCTGTGTATTTCAGTTAAAGGCTGTTTGAACTGACCTTATATATCTCTGACTCCGTTCTTTCTTCTAACATAGAGCCTGTTAGTGTTATTTCCGATACGAAAGCTGTCAGGGATGATTAATACTTTTCTAGTCGTGATGTGTTATATTCATATGACTTGTTTCGTATAGTCGACAATCATTCCTATTCTGTGAAAATGTTGTGACCAGTTTTAACTGTCTCTTGGTGTCAGAAATATTACTTGAATATAGCTAGAGATAATCGACAAAAATAGTTCGAATAACATTACTTTTTCTCTCATCTGCTAATCCTTAGGTTTATGTTATGTTTATACCTTGTTTAAGAGCGAGGTTACACATTAGGATCAGCAGTTGAAGTTGTGTGTATGAATACAAAAACACATGCAGGAATACATGTATACAGGCATATAGGTATGTATGTGTGTGTGTGTGTGTGTGTGTGTGTGTGTGTGTGTGTGTGTGTGTGTGTGTGTGTGTGTGTGCGTGTGTGCGTGCGCGTGTGTGTTAGTGAACGAATGAACGAACGAGTGAATGAATGAATTATGTATATATTGCCTCTTTTTTTTTCTTTTTTTTTCTTTTTTTTTCAGATCTTATTTCAACTCTGTCCTCTACACTAAACAACTCTCGTGTTCCCTGTAGTCATGAATACGATCAACAATCAAAACATGCCAATATAGCGGGCTATTACATCATGTTGGCTGCAATGATATTCATTGGCATATGTAGGGGACCTACAGAACCAATATCAACCGTACATATTGATGACAATGTGCCTCCTGTTTCCTTCAGTTGTTACATGAGTGAGTTTAATGCCTTATTGTATCTGTAATTACTTTTGACTATGTCCAACAAAATGTGGAGGCGCGTGGCTTAGTGGTTAGGGTGTCAGCACCATGATCGTAAGGTTGTGGTTTCGATTCCTGGACCGAGCGACGCGTTGTGTTCTTGAGCAAAACACTTCATTTCATGTTGCTTCAGTCCACTCAGCTGGCAAAAATGAGTAACGCTGCGATGGACTGGCGTCCCGTCCAGCTGGGGATACATACGCCATTGAAACCGAGAAACCGGGCCCATGAGCCTGGCTAGGCTTTAAAAGGGCGCATTTATTTATTTATTTATGTCCAACAAAATACATTGCAATCTATAGTGAGAAATAAGGTGGTGAGCTGGCAGAATCGTAAGCACGCTGGACAAAATGCTTAGCGATATTTTGTCCGGCTTTACGTTCTGAATTCAAATTCCACTGAGGTCGACTTTGCCTTTCATCCTTTCGAGGTCGATAAAATAAGTACCAGTTGCGCATTGGGGTCGACGTAATCGACTTTTATCCCCTCCACCGAAATTGCTGACCTTGAATTCGTATCCTTCCATATTAGACAACTTTAAATCCATTCTATGTCGATAAACTAAGTAATGGTCAAATACTAGGAATCGATCAAATCATCTCCCAATACTTGACTGGTAGTTGATTCCAGTACAACCACCAAACTCTTTGTTGTAGACATGTTGTTTTCATTCTTCATTAAATCGATATTTTAAACTGTATATCTTGTCTTTTTATGTTTACTTTTCTAGGCATAGCAGGTCCGTTATCAGTCGTTAGTTCATCATTAGTATCCATCCTAGGAAGTTTTGTAAGCAGAGTGTATATTACCTTGCAAGGTAAGTATACAAATATACATTTTAAAGTATCTACACTAGGCCTGATCAGAATTTCTCAGAAAATTATAGAAGAAGGATTTTTTT
>NC_068984.1:41860532-41863645 GCF_001194135.2 Octopus bimaculoides | reverse complement strand
CTAACGTGCAAGTGGCTGAGCCATCCACAGACACGTGTACCCTTAACGTAGTTCTCGGGGATATTCAGCGTGACACAGCGTGACAAGGCTGACCCTTTGAATTACAGGCACAACAGAAACAGGAAGTAAGAGTGAGAGAAAGTTGTGGTGAAAGAGTACAGCAAGGTTCACCACCATCCCCTGCGGGAGCCTCGTGGAGCTTTAGGTGTTTTCGCTCAATAAACACTCACAATGCTCGGTCTGGGAATCGAAACCGTGATCCTATGACCGCGAGTCCGCTGCCCTAACCACTGGGCCATTGCGCCTCCACTGAAGAAAGATAACTGTGCATGAAACAGTATTCTCATGATACTGATGCCCGTAATAGTTCACCACATCTCAAAGCTGTTTCGTCTCGCTCAATGAAATAGCTATGAAGACATGATTATAATAGCTAAGAGATTTATGCATGCCTGATGTACAATATATCGAACATAAAGAAAAACACGATCAATATCCTCGTAGACATGACTGGAGATTCGTTTTGAGATCACATCTAAATATCCATAACTCATCAACATAGTTGCATAGTTAGTACTGAACTCATTGAAGTTGGTAATATTGATTTCAAGTTTTGGCACGAGGCTAGCAATTTTGGGGGAGGGGGAAATCGATTACATCGACCCCAGTGATATCTATTTTATCGATCCCAAAAGGATGAAAAGCAAAGTCGATATCGGTGAAATTTGAACGCAGAACGTTAAGTCGGATGAAATACTGCCAAGCATTTTGTCCGGCGTGCTAACGGTTCAGCCAGCTTGCTGTCCTAATTGAAGTCGGTAATATTCCTCTCTACTATAGGCACGAGGCCTGAAATTTCGGGGCATGGAGTAAGTCGATTACATCAACCCCAGAGCTCAACTGGTACTTACTTTTTCGACCCCGAAAGGCTGAAAGGCAAAGTCGATCGCGGCTGAATTTGAACATAGACCAGAAAGATGGACGAAATGTCGCTAAGCATTTTGCATGGCGAGATAACGATTCCGCCAGCTAGCCGCCTTGAAGTTGCTACTATTAGAAACTATTTCTGTCCTACGTTTCTGATCTTCATACTCTGCTCAGTGGTAAAACTTTAATCAATAGTAAACAGTCTTGTTACAAATATTACACTTATTTAACATATATAACAGTTTTCGGTTAAAATCGTCTGACAGTGTCTAAATGAAATATCCAGATAATCTGCAATATCCGGGATGATTGGTCATCAAAGATTTTAAATATTTTCTTTCATCTTATCGATCATTTTATCAGCGAATTATATAAATGGTTACCCTGAACATGGATCAACTTTTACTAATTTTCAAAGAGCTCAGAAGCATTTTAATCATTGGTAATCTGCAGCATTAAGCCTAATGGTCGTCATCAAATTTGTTAACATCTGAAAGATTGATAATTTTTCACACGAAACTTTAGTTGCGTATGTCGTTTTACTTTCCTGTCTACAGTTTTGAAGACATCATTAAAAAGGTACATCTGTCTTTTAAAACGTATTTCTCAACATTCATAGCAGTTGAGAGGAAATGACTCGTCCCAGGGGTAGATTCATACTTGTGCTGTGTACATACTTCGTAGCAGCTCACCGACCGCATGCTGTCACATACGATAAAACTTACCGGGCCTTTTTTCTTTGGTTATCCAAGTTATATTAACATCGACATATACCACACATGCGCGCGCGCGTCTGTATGTGGATGGATGTATCCAACAATCTATGTAGCCATCTAAGAATATTTAGTCTGAATATCTAAATTTCCATTACTTAATTGTCCTTTAGATTAATAGGAATGAGTGATATATGTAGTTGTTTTAATTGTGATAGTTTATGAACGTGAGTTCCCTCTTTAGGTCAGTCAGACAATATATACTATGACTCAAGGGGAACATGCAAACAACTTCACAGGTAGGAGAATATAGACTTATATGTATATGTCCTTCAGGATGTAAGGCAAAGTCGACCTCGGCGGAATATTGAACTCAGAACGTAACGGCAGACGAAATACTGCTAAGCATTTCGCCCGGCGTGCTAACGATTCTCCTCGCTCAATGCCTTCGGCAGTCTTAAAAATAATAAACGTAACATTAATTAATAATAATTACTGTATGTATGTATGTATGTATGTATGTATGTATGTATGTATGCATGCATGTATGTATGTATGTATGTATGTATGTATGTATGTGTGTGTGTATGCTTGCGTGTGTGTATGTATGTGTGTGTATATGTGTGTGTGTATATGTGTGTGTGTGTGCGTGTATGCTATGTGCGTATATGTATATGCGTGTGTTGTACATGTGCATGTGGTATGTGCGTATATGGATATGGGCATAATTTGAATATTTCTTTTTATTTTCAGCAACAACGCTTAAACCGAGCGACGCAGAATGGGTTGGAGCCTGGTGGCTTGGTTTCGTCATTTTAGGGATCATGATCATATTCTTCTCACTTCCGTTGATCATATACCCACGCCAGAATCCTTATGAATGCACCAAATCTATCCCACTGAAGGGTAAATAGTTTTACCACTATATAAACTCAACAAGTATGTATACACATATATGTTTATTGTGCACAAGTATGATAATACATGAATACTAAAATACACAAATGCTAATATGTTAGTGTTTAGGGTGTTGTATTCACGATTGCGAAACCGTGGTTTCGATTCCCAGACCAGGCGTTGCATATGTTCTTGAATAAAACACTTCATTTCACATTGCTCTGCGATCATTTTGTCATCTGATATGTGGCACGTTGTACACCTGTATAGGTAATATGGATTTGATGGTGGGAGTGAGCTTATATGAACACAAACATTTGATCGCCATAAACAAATCAACTGTGTGGTAGCTCAGCAACAAATTGCAGAACCCTCGTACGTAGTCTAACGACGGGAGAGTCCATGTTGTACGTGTGTGTGGACGCATAGCCTAGTGGTTAGAGTGTTGCATTCCCGATCGCGATATCGTAATTTCAATTCCTAAACCGGAATTGTATTCTTGAGCAAAAAAACTTCATCTCACGGGCTCTGCATCACTCTACGACACATGACGTGACGTGTGGTACACAGGACACT
>NC_068984.1:41858964-41860104 GCF_001194135.2 Octopus bimaculoides | reverse complement strand
TATATATATATATATATATATATATTATATGTATGTATGTATGTATGTATGTATGTATGTATGTATGTATGCGCGCGCGCGTGTGTGCGTGCGCGTGTGTGTGTAAGCCATCAAAGAGTCCATAAGTCAGGAAAAACTGCTCTCGTATGTCTGTCAGTGTGTGTGTCTCAATTAAAAGTGAACAGTATTACATATCCATTACGGCCAACCTTACCAATTGGTTTGTCACTAGGTAATAGTCCATTTATGTAACCCTGCACATTTCAGAGTTAGCGTTATAGAATGACGTATGGCAATTGCGTTCTATTGTTGGAGGTAAATAGACACGTCCGGTTTGTGGTTGCTGTGAAGAAAATGATGAAACGAAAGAAAGAAATCCAGAAGAGTATATTTGTTTATCTGGTTTGAGGAGGGAGTGTAGGATATAACATTTCGTCACTTTTGTTCTTTGTAGGTGCATGAGGAAATGAAAATGGAACCTAAAGGTGAACGATTATTTTGCTAAAGTGACGAATGGTTTAACAAGGTGTACAAGTGTTAGAAGAAACGAGGGGAAGAAGGAGAAAAGTCATAAAATTAGACAGAAAGGGAGAAGGTAGAATATTTGGTACAGTACAATTGTTTGAATATAGTGACAAAGGCTAATTAAGGTAGTGAGATGTTTCAGAACAATACTTTCAGAACAATACTTCAAAGACAAACACATATATACAGTTATAATCCTTTCTACTATAGGCACAAGGCCTGAAATTTGGGTGGGAGGATGCTAGTCGATTACATCGACCCCCCAACTCCGGAAGGATGATAGGCAAAGTCAACCTCGACGGAATTTGAACTAAGAACGTAGCAACAGGCGAAATACCGCTAAGCATTTAATCCAGCCTGCTAACAGTTCTGCCTTATATATAGTTATAATGACAGATTAAAGTATTGTGCGGTGAACAGAGGCGGACAGCAAGTTTGATAAGCACAATATCTCAATATTTCAGTGATTAAGAAATGACGTAGTTTGAGGTTGAGTCTCACTGCGCAGCACTTTGGGGGAACTTTGGGGAACTTTTGAATTTAATAGACAAAAATTGTGTTTACATTTTTTCACTTCAAAATATTAAATAATCACTCTCTCTCTCTCTCTCTCTC
>NC_068984.1:41852140-41858198 GCF_001194135.2 Octopus bimaculoides | reverse complement strand
TCTTCTTCTTCTTCTTTCTTTCTTTCTTTCTTTCATCTTTACCGATTGATGAGAATGAATTATTGCTAATAATGTAACAAAGATCAATTCAATACTTCTTCACTTGTAAAAAAAAAATTTTTTAACTTATTGAAGAACCAATATTTATTAGTTAAATTCTATTTGTTCACTGTAAATATCATTTCAATTGTAATAACAATGTGTGCGTGCGTGTGTGTGTGTGTGTGTGTGTGTGTGTGTGTAAATTAATAAAGTGGAAGCAATCCAAAATTATACGGCTGGTCGCGTTGTATTTCGACTGTAGAACTACCGTGTCCTTAGTCTACCTGATTCTAGTTATATAACGTAATGAGTGCAGCACACCACTTGAATCGGTATTGTATAATTAGCAACTGTTTCATTAGACTACTGTAGTGATTGATTGCATATGTAATTGCTTTGAACGTAAAATAATACAGCAATCTTCAATTAGAATTTAGCTGAAACTCATTATAAATAGACTACTTGAACGGCGTATTAGCTCCAACGAGCTCATTTTCCTTAGGTATATGACATATTTTATAAGAATACTTGGTGACCTAGCAAATTATACATTTGGTAATGCATGGATGGGCTTAATGAAGTTAATGTTATGGCATGAGCTGTCGTATGTCAGCCATCAAAGGTAGCCCGTAATCACAAAGTCTAGATCCAAAGACTTTGAAGAGTGAACGTCTATGTGTGTTGTCATTATTTCATTTTTGAAGAGATGAGAAACGCCATAGAGTAAGAAGCTAATTTCCAGAAGAACGGAATATGAATCAGGATGCGATTCCTGGTTGAATCTATTTCACCTTACGTTACTAAAACCCATTGGAAAATGCATGAAAGCTACTATTTTCGTTCTCTCATCAAAGATAAAATTGATTACCGATTAAGAATATCTTCATTGAAAAAGGCCAAAGCGACTACGTTTACATTCCGATGATCTGGGGCACTGTCAGTCTCAGTAACAGCAGTTCAAAGGTGTGTCTTCAGATTAGCAATGAAAATGCGAAAGTAATGACTTTTAGTGAGGTGCATCAGCAACAAGTCTGCCTGGAGAGACAAATGCTGATTTGTTCACTGTCCTTACGGATGGTAACTCAGAAAGTGATGTCGAGTGAGACAACAGTGATATACTTGTTTTCCAATGCCAGAAGCCGGTATGATCCAACTCCAACATCAAGGCATCAAAGATGCACTGCTTGTATACATCTATCATCATGCTGGCTGTGACTTATGGCCTGCAAGACGTGGAAAAAAACCAACAGATTGTATAGAACTGCAGGTGTCTTCTTCAGGCGTTGCTTTAGGAACATGCTAAGAATTTCATGATACGACCATATCCCAAATGAAGAAGTCATAGAAAAGCTGGATTCAGTAACTTAATGGATGTCATTACTATCAGGTAGCGGAAATGTTCAACCATGTGTTATGAATGCCCATCAAGAAACCAATGAGAGCTTATCACGAGTAGTGGCCAGAGAGAGGACATTGGAAATGAGATACACTTGCCTATACCTGGTTGAGGTCGGTGGAGAAAAACCTGATTGAAATAAGAGCAGGCTGATGACAGGGCTTGCATTTCTCCTGAGTAGAAATTTCTCCTCGCCGAATGCTTCTTTAGGAACTAGAGGAATTAAAACTAAAATTAAATTATTGTTGTTTAACCTCAGTTTAGCTTTAACAGGGAATACGTATGACTAAAAGTGTTCAAACCTCGACTATTCCATTCCTTTTGTCGGGGACTGCATATCTAGGACTACAAAATCCAACATGTCGCTTTCTTTTTAAGACGGTACGGTGTAGTTTGAGGAAGATTTGCTCGATATTTCTCGTTGGTGAAACGATTTCACAGAAGCTTGCTCGTTACCGCACAGAAGATCTCTTACAACCGAAGGGTGATTTGAACCGTTTTATTTAAACTAAATGATCAATACCATCTCTCCCACTTAACCTTCACCTAAAGCCAGTTCATCTGGAAACTATTCGTGAACAAATAATCTAGATTCCAACGAGTCGGCATACTGAAAATAACAGCGAAATTTCTTTCATAATTATACTATACCTCCCTAAAAAGAAAACACGTAGGGTAATGTAGTCTCAAATAGATTAACTATTAAAAATAAATAATAATGAATAAGACGAAACAAACACAGGAAAACTTTTCGTTGTAGATCAAGTTGATCAAACTTGGTCAACAACACCACCAACAACAACAACGACGACGACAACAACATTAACAAGTAGATCAGTATCAGCAAGTTCTGGCGATTTTTCAATTAAGACATAGAAAATAGACGATTACCGAAGGAAAGATATACACACAAAGAATATAATCTGCAGTTGGCATACCGACACAGGTGTTTCATACAGACTTTGTTTCCTCATAATTTTCAGAAAATGACTATTTTTCAATGAAATTTTCTACAGATACCTTTCAGTTGGGTTTGATTCTGATTACATTGGAATTTCTTATGAAAAAATGTTCGGACGGAGTGGAGAGTATTTTCGAATGATTCACACAAGTTGACTTTGTTTCCTCATGACTTTCAGAAAAATTTATATTTATTAATGAAATTTTCAACTAATAATTTTCAGATACCGTAGATTACAATTATATCGGAGTTTAATGAGAAAAAAATTGTTGGCGCGCACACATACCGACACACACAATATTTTCCAAAATTTAAGTTTCATTTTGTGATGTGTCAGTATGTATGTAGGTGCGCCCACCATTTTCTTTTTCGCGTTAAATTCCGATATAATTGTAATATACACCAAGTAAAAGGTATTTGTGGAAAATTAAATTTTAAAATATCCATTTTCTGAGAGTTATGAGAAAACAAAATCGACCAGGATAGGCACATTTGTGTAGGTATACTCTACAATAGTCATGAAACAATATTTAAAAATGCCTTGATAATGGATCTACCCTATAATCTTTTATTTTACTGATATTGACCGGCATTTTTTAAAAATAATTACTTTTTAAAGTACTAATTCTCATTAATCAATCATATAAAGAAGGTAGATAATTAGGCTTCTTGCGTTATTTCAATTGTTTGATTAGTTCACTTAGTTCTTATTCACTCTCTTTCACTCTGTAGTCGGCCATTTTATGTGTTTGAATCGAAAGGTCACCTAAGAATGGATTCTGTGAAGAGAGGTGACTAATCACTGTCATTTCTTAACGTCAGATCTGCCCTCGTTTCAACACACGAAGTTATTTTATGAATTTAAAATGTACTCATTTCTCCGAATTACAATAAACAGTTAGAAAATGCATATATCAAAGTATTTAAATTGATTAATGACAAGTTGAATTTGTCAAACGATTAAGATTTGTTTTTATTTAATCATTTCATTTATTTATGTGTATTTTAATAAGCAAAAACCGGATTAATTTAGTTACGTTTTGTTCCTGTGTAATAATCTGCAGAATTTGTAAGCTAAATATATTTATCTCCCCTGCATCGAGTAACTTGTTTATTTTTTACTCTATCTACTTCGAAGAGGTGTCATTAGAAATCGGCGTAAACTGAGCGGCGCTTTGAGCATTTCAATCGCAGCCCACGCCTTTTAAGGGATTTGAACTCAATACGAAAATAGTAACGAAACACTCGTTAGATATATATTGTTTTCAGCGATTGTTCTAGAGCAATATGAAAATTCACGTTCGCATCGGACTACTGAGCACAAGAGAATTTTATGAGGGCAGTTCTTTCTTATCTAAGGACTGAGCTGCACGCAATTGACATGTTTCCTCGGTAGCGGTGAGAATATTCTCACATCCATGACATTGCACTACCGCCACTTCTGCACGTCCAAGCACACGGAAGATGTTTTATAATTAGAAGCAGTCACAATTCTCTGACCGTCCCTACCACGTGTGTGTGTGTGTGTGTGTGTGTGTGTGTGTGTGTGTGTGTGTGTGTGTGTGTGTGTGTGTGTGTGTGTGTGTGTGTGTGTGTGTGTGTGTGTGTGTGTGTGTGTGTACGTGGGTTATACAAACGCAAATGTAGTTATAACGTTTTTATTAATAAACATAGGTTGTTCAAATGGCACATCCAAGCATGCAGAAGATTGTATATTGATTAGAAGCAGTTACAATTCTCTGACTGCCCCCAACATGTGGGCTGCAGCCCTTGTTGAAGCGTAGCTTAATGGTGACTGAAACTTCTGTGAGTTACAGACGATAGACCTGTCGTTGTTGTGGTCAGGGTATGACGCATTTGCAACAATGAAAGACCGTTATTCTTCAGTGGTAGTATTAAGTAGAATCAGCCGTGATTCTCCAGCCCTTTGTTGATGTCCTACAAGGGCAAAGTCATTGTCTTCCCTGATCCTTAATAGACGAAATGATAATTTTAGGCAACTTCATTTTATTTATAAACACTGTTAGCAGTTGCTAAAACATCGCTGTGACATCGTTCTGTATGGAACAGCCATGTTGAAGTGGTAACAAGCATTACTTTTCAGTATTGTTACTACTTGCATCTCCTCTAGAGATTTTAGAACTATATACTTTGTTTGTTGCAAGATTAGCGACTGAATGTCGCTTATCTTTATATATATTGCGAACAAACGACTGCCATGTCTATCAGACTGGTGTTTAGTGCTGAGGAAGGGTGAGATCTTAAAACTATTTCTGGTGTA
Source organism: Octopus bimaculoides (assembly GCF_001194135.2). NCBI lineage: Eukaryota > Metazoa > Mollusca > Cephalopoda > Octopoda > Octopodidae > Octopus > Octopus bimaculoides. The sequence continues at coordinate 41,853,518 of NC_068984.1, read as the reverse complement.
CTTGTGCTGTCACCACTGGAAGGGAGAGCTTCGCTCCTTTGCTTGCAGTGTATTGGACAGAGGTTTTGTGCCGCTAACTGGCTGGAGATGTCCTCCTGGGGTTAAAAAAGTGTAGTAACATTGTTCTGTACGGAACCGCCACCTTGAAGTGGCAACAAACATTACTTTTCAGTGGAGATACTACTTGCGTGTCTTATAGAGATTTTCGAACTAGCTGCTTTGCTTATATATATGTGTGTGTGTGTGTGTGTGTGTGTGTGTGTGTGTGTGTGTGTGTGTGTGTGTGTGTGTGTGTGTGTGTGTGTGTGTGTGTGTGCACGCAGCATACAACACATACACGTATATATATATAATGCATGTGTGTGTTAAATTTGTTATTTATGTGCGTCAAACAGTATCTGTGACAATCTATTTAGAATTCTGTAGGATCCATTTCCATCCAAATTCCACTCGGAACGTGTAATCATGCTATTATACATATAATTTTCTAACGTAAAGTGCCGAGGCTGTAATACATACACTATACGTAATGATAACAATATATCAAATAACATACAACGTAAACATCTCCGTCTTTAAAAGATGTAACATAATAACCAATTGGCAATTAAGAGCAGCTCCACTTGAGAAGGAGAAGTAATCTCAAGAATCAATGGTTCTCCAAAATTCACATGCCGTTAAAGAAAAGGACAGTTGTGAGAACATGTTTCAGACTCAATAGCCGTCGTCAGTACGTCATTTGTCCGACCTCATCTCCAGAAACCAAAAGGTTTAGGCTTATACAAAAAAGAATAGAAAATATTTATGGCCTAGGTAATTTGCATGGTTTAAACAAAAATGAGCTAATAGATTTAACTCAAAGTGGAAGTGATTTGAATTGTCATTTGGTAATTATGATACATCTTATCGAGAGGGAAATAGTCTTAATAAATCGAGAATTTTTGCTTTATATATATGTGTGTGTGTGCGTGTGTGTGTGTGTGTGTGTGTGTGTGTGTGTGTGTGTGTGTGTGTGTATCTATGCATGTATGTATAGATGCATGTACATATAAATGTATGCACATACACGCACGGGCGAGCGAATATGATGCTCAGTCTCTTTGGAAATTTAATAAGAGATTTTTCTCTTGAAGGAACCATTGCTATATTTATGACGACACTTGGCTCAAGTATATGCAGTTCAATAACAACTTATGGAGAAATGGACACAAGGCGCTGTCTGAGAATTTCTGTTGCATTGCAATTCCTGGAGATGGTAGTTGTGTGCATGTGTCTTAACCGGTATTGCGGAGAAGAAACATTTGTTACCACGCACAGAAAGAACAAGTGAGTCGAAATACAATTTAATACATTTTACACACAAGATGTACATGTATGT
>NC_068984.1:41848903-41851861 GCF_001194135.2 Octopus bimaculoides | reverse complement strand
TACTACCCACAAGGGGCTACACACAGAGGGGACAAACAAGGACAGACAAACGGATTAAATCGATTATATCGACCCCAGTGCGTAACTGGTACTTATTTAATCGACCCCGAAAGGATGAAAGGCAAAGTCGACCTCGGCGGAATTTGAACTCAGAACGTAGCGGGCAGACGAAATACCGCTAAGCATTTCGCCCGGTGTGCTAATGTTTCTGCCAGCTCGCCGCCATATGTGTGTGTGTGCCACACAATGGGACTGAACCGGAACCATATGGTCAGTAAAAAATCTTCTTACCATACAATATGATATACATAACACATATACTACACACTGACACACACTCACACATGCATTACATACAGGCGTAGATATGTGATAAGAAGTTTGCTTCCCACCACATGGTTCGAGTTCAGTCGCACTGCTTAACACGTTGGACAAGTGTCTTCTCCTAAAGCCGCGGGCTGACCAAAGTATTGCGAGTGGATATGGGAGAGAAAACTGAAAGAAGCTCGTTATATATATATATATATCGGACATAGCCGTATTGCAATTTCAAATTTTGATATAGAACACCTTAATTCTTATCAGCGGCCATTAACGCCTGGGGTTAAGCTGAACTTCTGTCAATCATATAAGAAACACCGTTTAAATCGTATGCTGATTTACCAAACGGTAAAAGTGTAAACAACAAATTAAAAGGGTGGCAAAATTAATAGAAGTCACAAAAGGGACGGCGGGTGCTAGCCAGCACCGTTTATGCTAAGATTAATTTAGTGCTTTAGTGGCTTTAGAGTAATTTTAACTCTTATCTTAGCATAAACTGGTACTATCTGGTACTGTTACTGTATATCTCCTGCCCAGAGATCAGTGACTGTATGTCGCTTAGAAAATATATCGTATTTGCAAGTGGAGAAAGCTTTCGTCACTAGCTTGTGGTTGACTCACATAGAGGACGGATAACATCCAGAAACCTAGGTCTGTGAGTATCACGTAAGGCTAGAGATGGGAGCAATGATCACTCTTGCAAATGCTATACGGACACAAACTGTGTGTCGATAGCCAGCTCGGAAAAATGTTTTTCCTAGGGCTAAAACAACAGTAATATCGTCCTTTATAGGACTGCCGCATTCTGTTGGCATATAGACATTACAATATGTATGTGTGTATGCATCTATGTGTGTGTGTATGTATGTGTGCGTGCGTTCGTGTGTATGTTTGTGTTTGACCCCCACCCCCACCACCACCGCTCGACAACCAGTGTTGATGTGTTTACGTCTCCATAACTTAGCGGTTCAGCAAAAGAGTTCGAAAGAATAAATAGTGGGTATAAAACCAAAAGTACTGAGGTCGAGTCATTCGACTGGAATTCTTCAAGTACCAGGGTGGCCACAGTATAATGACTGAAACAAATAAAAAATATAAGATAAAATATATATTGTGTGTGTGTTGTGTGTGTGTGTGTGTGTATGTGTGTATGTGTGTGTGTGTGCACGCGCGTGCGCGTTAAGCTGTGTCTACTTTCTCAGTTCGTGTCACTCTTATCAAACACATCAAACTCGCATTACCTGTCAAACCGCAACCATGACATTGAAACTCAAACCTATTTATGATACCACTACCACACACTCCATCCTATTTACACACCCTTCGCACACCCTTCACACACCCTTCGCACACCCTTCACACACCCTTCGCACACCATTCACACACCCTCCACACACACAAAAACACATATACACACATACACATACATTTCTCTGTTCGACCATTTCATCCGCATATCCTTCACACGCTTATACACACACACACACACACACACACGTAGTAGTAGTAGTAGTAGTAGTAGTAGTAGTTGGCACTTCGTCGCTTACGACGTCGAGGGTTCCAGTTGATCCGACTAACGGAACAGCCTGCTCGTAAAATTAACGTGCAAGTGGTTGAGCACTCCACAGCCACAGACACGTGTACCCATAACGTAGTTCTCGGGGATATTCAGCGTGACACAGTGTGACAAGGCTGACTCTTTGAATTACAGGCACAACAGAAGCAGGAAGAAAGAGTGAGAGAAAGTTGTGGTGGAAGAGTACAGCAGGGTTCGCCACCATCCCCTGCCGGAGCCTTGTGGAGCTTTAGGTGTTTTCGCTCAATAAACACTCACAACGCCCGGTCTGGGAATCGAAACCGCAATCCTATGACCGCGAGTCCGTTGCCCTAACCACTGGGCCATTGCGCCTCCACCCACACACACACACACATACGTACACACATATAAAAACACACACATACGCAAACACGCACACACACACATGCAAACACATGCATGCATGCACTTTGCATATACACACAGCATACACACACACACATGCATAGACACACGCATGCACGCACTTTGCATATACACCACTCACAGCATCTACAAACACACACACACAACACACACACACACACACGCACACTCCATCCTTTTGCGGTTCTTTCAAAAGCTCTACCCTCCCTTCAGACACTCACTCTACATATACATATTCTCTTTCTCTATCAATTTGTCCTACATACACACACACAGACGTGCTCACTTGATCACTGAGCTAAAAGAAACATGATAGAATCACGTATGTAAACTGTATACAAACCAGCTTGACTTATTACAAATACATAAAGTCACTATGACTCACTTACGCACACACGCGCGCACGTACAAACTTCGGTTCCCCCCCCACCACCACCACCACCTTCTCTCAAGAATTTGGGCGATAGGCATTTGTTTGTTTGCTTGTTAGCTTGTATTTTTTTTTTCCTAACCCAACCTTCTATTTGTCTTTTATCTTTTATTTGTTTCAATCATTAGACTGCGGCCATGCTGGGGCACAATCTTAAAAAATTTTAATCGCACTTAATTTTTTTTTTTGTTTTGTTTTGTTATAAAGCTTGGTATTTATTCAATCGGGTATCTTTTGCGGAACC
>NC_068984.1:41847104-41848639 GCF_001194135.2 Octopus bimaculoides | reverse complement strand
TGTAAGCATACATATATGTACATACCTACATCTACATGTATATATAGATGCATATCCGGGTACAGGACGTCAGAAAAATGAACGGGAACATGAAGCACAAAAACAGACTTTGTTTACAGACAACAGAATGAACACATAGGAAAACAGACGAGGGGAAGTCAAGAATTATCTGCACTTTGCCATAACATATCTTTATTATTGTCACACTGCCTTTTATGCATGCGGGCTTATAGTTGGTACTATTGTGGTCACGTGATTGGAGTTTGAGCCTAATCGCTGCATTTTTCTTTCTGGTTTTACAGTGTAAGCATGGCCGCTCCACTGGCAATGTGCACCAAAGAAGAATAAAGAGCAGTGATCCGAGCAGTGGCGGCTCCTGTATCGGCACTGCAGAACTGCAGTACTCCCTATTTCCACTCGATATTATCGATAACATTCAATATAATGAGTCCTTTTTTCTTTAATTCTTTTTTTTTTACTTGTACATTCCATAACCCTTAAGCTTGATGTCAGTAGCCATCCCCTAGTTTAAGAAAAAAATACAAAACTCCTTGTATAGAATTGTGCGCTTCACAGTTCCAGTGACGCGGTGTTTGGCTCTTGTGCGCATGCTCACATGTCTGAGATAGGAAGCTTCACGCTAGGAAGAGACAGTACTGTCGTTCGTGTGTTGCTGGTGAAAGGTAGTTTTTTGTTTTTTTTACTCCGCGTGTGTTGTGCTTAAAAACGTGTTTATATTCTTGAATGTGATAAGGTGTAGAATTCGATTATTATCCTGCTTCCAACTTCAGTGTTGCTGCCAAGATTTGAAAAATAGGGCATATTACCCGCCCCCTTATTTTGTGATTTAGGGGGTGGATTTTTGAAAAACAAGGGTGAATTCGCAGTGATGTTCAGTGACCAAATTAAACACACTACCCGGCAGTGGCTAAAACGTGAACCGATCAAGTTTATGTATAAATTTTCTTTTTATATGCTTGTTTCCTTTTACACAATATTAAAACAACGGCTGAAAATTTTCTGAAGCAGCTACCCCACTAATTTTATCTACGAGTCGCCACCGGATCCGAGAGATGGTAATGGTGAACCGGTTCACCATTACCATCTCTCGAGTTTGATGAATCTTCTCGTCAGTGGTGGAGGTTGACGGGCATTCTGATCCCTCTTCGAACGTCACGCTTGTCCGGCCACTTTTAAACTTATCGATCCATTCATTTACACTTCTACGCGGTAGTGCACTGTCCCCGTATTGTGCTAAAAGCCTCCGATGAATTTTAGTACCTGACACACCTTTCGACCAGAGAAATCGGATCACTACCCTTTATTCGTCTTTGGTGCATATTGCCAGTGGAGCAAACATGCTTACACTGTAAAGTCAGAAAGAAAAATGACGCGATCAGGCTCAAACTTCGATCACGTGACCACAATAGTACCAACTATAAGCACGCATGCGCAGAAGGCAGTATGACAATAATAAAGATATGTTATGGCGAACATATCTTTATTATTGGTCTGCCCGAGGCTATAGTAAAAGA
>NC_068984.1:41834580-41845709 GCF_001194135.2 Octopus bimaculoides | reverse complement strand
CCGAATTTCACAGATAATGACATAATTACCTCGTGCTACGGATGAAAGCAAAGCAACAGTTAAGGAGTGGCATATTTTACCACGACAGGCACGTACACAGTATCGAATACCACGATGTGAGTGAAAGCTGCTCTCACTGTATTGTCCGGTGTCTGGTAATCCCTTCGATACCGACATCAAACCAAAAAAAGAATCCTGACCACAGAGTGTGGGTAATTATGTCAAATGTCACTGGCAATGTGCATTCAGCTGATTGCAACTGTTAAAGCAAGTCACTGAGCATGCGTACATGTCATACGGGAGAGTTCCAATCAGGGGTGGATAACACCTTATAGGAAAGCCCTATAGCTCAGTATAGTAACTGAGCTCCTTGTAAATACCTCTTGTAATTTTTGTTACGTTCACAATTAGGGTTGTTTATCATCAAAAATTTGAAGCTCTCTATAAGTGCCAATCCTATAGAAATATTCTTTGCAGATGAAATTTCCGTATTCACATCTGTAATCTCAGCTTGGTCTTGATCTGATAACATCAGCTCCTCGTTAGATAAACTCTCTCCGTTGGGATAGTAGCAACTCAACCACATCATCCTGCATGACTTCTTCAACCTCAATATCATTTGCAAGCTTCACAATATTTTCCTTGACTTGATGTAGATTTATCTGCTTTTGGAAAACTTGTTAAGTCACGAATATAGTTTGGTCATATATTTTACCAAGCACCGTTCGAAGTTGAAGGTTTCATATCAACTCATGGTTCAGTTATGTTACCCACAGCATCCATTATCTTGAATTTTTTCCAGAAGTCTCTCACTATCGGTTTATCCTCCCTGTCAATTACTTTCATAAGTTGCTTGAAAGTTCTAAGATGATATACCTCGAATTTTATCCAACACATTAATCTATTGGCTGGCGCAAAGAAAGTTGTATTCTTCGGGACATATTCTATTGTCAAAAAAGAGCTATGCTTAGTTGGAAATAAAGCTCTTTTTTGACAATATATTTTGGCACTCCAGCTTTTTACAGCAGAGCAAAGAATGTTTGTAAACCGCCTTTCGAGAAGGCTCTTATTCAACCGTACTTTCTTATTTGAATGCCAGATCAGAAGTAAATTAAACTTTGCGTAACATACAGGGATAGTAGCTTTAATTTCATATCAAAGACGCTTTTGAGAAGTTTTAAATCTCGGTGTTCATTTTTCTTCTAGAGAAATAAGTTTTAGCAGGCATTCACTTCCCAGGATTATGTACATGCTCTGACGTGTAGCCCACGTCAATAACCATTTTCTTCAGCTACTCAGGACAATTAGCACCAGCCTCTATATCAGCATTGGCAACTTCACTTGTCATTTTTATATTGTGCAAATTCAAGTGCTTCTTAAACCTTTCAAACCTGCCGTTTCTTACGAGAAAAGAGTTTTCATTAGTTTCACTTATTTTTATTTGCAAATCATCATATAAGAGAGAACCAATAATTTATTAATTCTCTCGTTGCATAGTAAGAAGCTTTCCACAATATTGTAAATTAACTTTATTCTCATTCTTGCATTCAGAGAAAAAGATTCTTTAAGTAAATAAACAGATTATATAAATTTATCGCTGCATGTCATACTCAATACCTTTCCTTTTTTGTTGTTGCTGCGGTTGCTGTGTCTCAACCAGTGACACTAGTTTGCACGTCAAGACAGAAGCAAATGTTCAGAGCTCTATTACAATATATTGCTTAGAACATGAATGTCCAGTCGACGAATACATACCAGTATGTAGTGAAAACGGTATGTCATTCAAATCTCCTTGCTCTGCGGGCTGCCGTTACGACAATTTGAAACAGAAAGTAAGTATGTTAATATAATTTGGAACACTATATCGTGAATCAGTTGCAGAGGATAAGAGCAAAACATATTGAGAAGGCAATAACATAAGCGTTACAACAGATGACATAAGGTTGAAGGGTAGGTGATCAGTATCCCTGTTCCATATCCAGATCACTAAAATAGATGCCATAAATTGTTGGCACTCCGTCGTTTACGATGTCGAGGGTTCCAGTTGATCCGATGAACGGAACAGCCTGCTCGTGAAATTAACGTCCAAGTGGCTGACCACTCCACAGACACGTGTACCCTTAACGTAGTTCTCGGGGATATTCAGCGTGACACAGTGTGACAAGGCTGACCCTTTGAAATACAGGTACAACAGAAACAGGAAGAAAGAGTGAGAGAAAGTTGTGGTGAAAGAGTACAGCAGGGTTCGCCACCATCCCCTGCCAGAGCCTCGTGGGGCTTTAGGTGTTTTCGCTCAATAAACACTCACAACGCCCGGTCTGGGAATCGAAACCGCGATCCTATGACCGCGAGTCCGCTGCCCTAACCATTGGGCCATTGTGCCTTCAGATGCCATAAATAGACACAGCTTATCTCTCGAATCAGTGAGGGAGATCTCTCCGTGGTTGTTCGACTCGCTAGTAGTAACAGTTGACTCTCCCTCAGATAATATCTAATTCATCTTAGAAAGTTCTATAATCAAAGTCTCTAATTAACATATAGTATTTAGTCCAAGACTTCTTTATAGTAACGGTAAATTATAAAACTCAACTCGGTCTTAAGAATAACTCTGTCGCAACTTTTTTGCTTTTTGCTGTCGTTGTTTACAATGATTGAAAATGAATTCGAATTCCTGAAGAATATGTAAAACCGTTACATCAGAGCCATATTATTCACACAGGCGCAATGATCACATCATTTGTTTACAGTTATCAAAAGTACTACATGTCGTGAGTTCGCTAGTTTAATCTTAGATGAACATCTTGAACGATGCAAAAATAATTTTAACCATTTAATTACCATATTTCTGTTGAAACACACTGCTCTTCTTTCAATTAATTTTGAAAATAATAATAAACAATTTATTAAAATAACATTATTATTATTGAGGTAATACTTTGAATATAAATTAACATAAGCGCATGCGTAGGTGTGTGGTTAAGAAACTCGCTTTGCAATCACATGGTTTCGGGTTCAGTCCCACTGCGCTGCACTTTGAGCGAGCGTCTTCTGCTATAGCACCAGGTTGAACCATGCCTTGTGAGTGAATTTCGTAGACAGAGATAATGTGGAAACCCATAGAAAGTGTGTGTGTGCCTTTGATAACCGGTGTTGGTTTGTTTCCGTCACCGTAACTTAAAGGTTCGACAAGAGAGATAGAATAAGTAGCATACTTTAAAGTAAGTGCTGGGGTAAATTTGTTCGAATAAAACCCTTCAAGATAGTACCCCTTTATGACCTATAAGATACTAAATTTTAATGAAAGGTTTTAATTTAGATCACTTTAAAACAAGAGGCTTGTAAGATACAGAAATGAATTTATTTCTCAAACGCGTGATAAAGCTATAAAATAGCGTGTTCAGGATAAATTATCCATATAACGCAGAAAAATACGTTACTGGCCAGCCATGAGACTCGAACTCACATCTCTGTGATTACGCGTCAAGTGTTTTACCATTAAACTAAACTGCCCAGCAGCGAATTCTTCTGCAATTTTAGAACTTATAAATTTAGCTTGTATCTTAGAACCTAGGGCTTAATACACAGAAGTAACTGATACGCTGATGGATTTAAAAGCATGTCAAAGTCAGTAAGTGAAGCAAAGTTTAATCATTTTGACAACGATACTTATACATATCTATTGGCTAAAATGTCAACCTAAAATTGTTGTACGAATCATTACGTTTCATATAATTTTTCTCGATTTTTGAAATGTTCAAACATATACGATCTATCTATTAATATCAGCCTGTCTCTTATCGCTCCCTATCTCTCTTTCTTTCTCCCCCTCTCTTTCTCACGCACAAAAATGCACGTACGCATGCATAAACGCAGATAGTTTCTCCTGAGTTACGTTCTCCTTTATTTTGTACAATTCAGAAGTTTTTCAACTGTACATGTGCAGGAACTAATCAGTTTGCCATCCATGGTAGATGCCTAACCCACTGCGATGGTGCCACTTATACGCTGGTTTTATTGGCTCTCCGTTGCTTTTTAATTGGAGCGATTTTAAGTGCGATGGCATCCGTGAAAGTCAGGTAAGTTGAACATTTGAGCTGGTTTATATATTTTTATATATATTTTTATTATATATTACAAATAAAAGGGTAAAGGATTATTAATTTATTAATAAATTAATAATTAATCATTTCTACCAAGCCCTTCGGTATGTAAACACCATTATCGGTGAAGAACTTATTTAAAAGTTCTTATACATTTATAAACATAATTAAGGGATCAGCAACAGTTGCTTCACCACATACCGAAGTTCAGAAATAGCAGCTAAAGTGCTAAAACTAAATATCATACTGATGAGGAAATGAAAAGTTTTCACTTTTCTGATCCAGAAACGCGTCTATGATTAACTAAGACTGGTTAGTTTCGTTATTTTTTCTTCTTGTTTTGCCATTGTAAGTTATTGCTATCTGTTGGAGTTTTAGCACTTTAGCTACTATTTCTGAACTTCGGTATGCGGTGAAGCAACTGTTGCTGATCCCTTAATTATGTTTATTTTTATTATATATGTATAAAATATAATTTATATACTTTATTTATATATATATTTCTCTTTAATATTAAAATATTAGGTTGTCACATAAATTCGCTCGTTTCTTATAATTTATTTTATATTTGACCTTCTATTGTGAAGTGCCTGAAAAAAGGTAAAATCGTTTTATATATCACAAAGGATAAATAAAAATTGTGGGAGATAAATAGAGTTACAAAAAGAAAAGAAAAGAACCATAAAATACTGCGATAAAAACATTTTTGTTTTTCGTGTTAATTCAAATATTGGAAAGGATTGAAATAAATGGGGAAAAACGGATTCGTTATTTATTAAGCTAAAGCTGACTGGCGAAGACTTGTTGTTTATATCATATGATTATGCGCTAAAGTATAGTTTGGTTGAGAGATTTGTTTCGCAACTATATGACTTGAGATACTATTTCACTACATGCCACATTGGAAAAATGTCTTCTACTATATCTATGTTGAAGATCATCCGAAGGGCTGTTCCTTTTTTATCGTACTAGACTTAATCTGTCACCACCACTATCCCTTGGGTGCCTTTAAAAAAGCATTCAGACCTGGCTTCTGGTCAGAAGTTGATTTCCTCTCCTCTTCTCGTTAGTCTCAGAAGGCCTTGAAAATGGCTGTGACGAAGTCATCTAAAGAAAAGAAAATGTAACATCCTAATGTAAAAGAGGGCTTATAAGAAAAAGAATGGTAATGCGTGAATTGAACCCCGTATCAGGTGCAATGGCGACTATAGTATGTTTTCTTATCTGACATACCTACTTCACATTGTCATCGTCAAAAATGATCGGAATGTATTGAGTGAAAGTCACCAACCTAATTGTTATATAGTCAAGCAGACATTTCACGATTTCGAAGTCGAAATTAAACACTCGGGTGAGACAAAGGAAACATGTACTAATAATCAATTAATCTCAAAATTCGATTTGAGCAACTGTAAAGATATAAATATGAATATTCTTGCCCAGCACATTTATCAGAGTGGCAGTTAAATTGTTCCCTCAGCAATAATATGTTCGAAGCCCACTGAGTCTCTCCCATATAAAAGCTTTCCGCTTGTGTAAAATATACATACAAGGCGCCAATGGGGCGGGGTGTCTCTTCGTAGCCATTTGGCCTGCTAGAAATAGTAGCCAAATATTCTTCAAATTACACCCTACTGCATTTAAAACAGAAAGATATATTGTATAATATAGCCATTGATAATATATGCTCTATGTCCCGTTAAATAATGGAATGATCACAGCTGGAACGTCTGTGATTATAGGTCAGTTCAAATGGTAATGGTTATAAAATATGAAGATACGGGGACGGCATAAGGATAGCAAGAGAGTGGAAGTTTGTGGTGCATCAGGAGAAGCGGGATGCTAGAAGCACAATGTCTTATATTGCTAGTATTAGACATAATAATGGTAGCATAGCAATGATTCATAGACTGGCGAGAGAAGCAGAAAATGGCAGAGGCATATGAGAAAAAATATTATTAAAGTTGAGACGAAAAGAGTAAGTCATTACAAATTCTTTGTTAACGCAGACAGACAGGCAGGCCGACAGATAGATAGATAGATAGATAGATAGATAGATAGATAGATAGATAGATATGTTTGATACATTGATTTATTTTTTAAGATTTCCATTCTTCCATTTCTATCATAATCAACAGTATCGTCATTATTGTGATTACCATCTTCCTTTCTCTTCACAGTTGCACCTCCAAAACAGACAGAACGGTAGCAATGTCGATCATGACTCTGTTCTCCAGCCTCTTCGGTAAGTAACAGTTTTTTGTTTACTAAATCACTCATAATCCTTTAAAGACAATAATTTTGGTCTTCATTAATACTTGGACCCTTCAGTTCAGTCGAATATCCCAGAACAATCCATTAACTTCAGGATACATCAGTCTGATCGAATTATAATTTCTTTGCGTTTCAAACGGCTCCATTTACTACTGGTGTTGTAGAATCGATAAAAAAAATAATTCGATGTTTCCAATCAGTCGAGTATATTTGTTGAAACGAGGTTACTTCTTACTTGCAAAGTCTTCTTTATATTCTGGCATAAAATAAAGAATTTGATTTTGCTCTGCTATGACTGACATTGAGAGAAGACACAAAATGAGTAAAAAAAAAACAACAAGAATACTGTTAGTTTCAGAAATATGGTACAAGCGAATCAAAGACCACTAGTATTCTTTGCTACTCTAAGCACAAGGCCCGAAATTTTGGGGAGGGGCCAGTCGATTAGATCGACCCCAGTACGGAACTGGTACTTAATTTATCGATTCCGAAAGGATGAAAAGCTAAGTCAACCTCGGCAGAATTTGAACTCAGAACGTAAAGACAGACGAAATAGCGCTAAGCACTTCTCCGACGTGCTAACGTTTGTGCCAGCTCTCCGCTTTCAAAGACCAATAGTATTAATATCTTGAATAAGGATTTTGGCGAATAGCAAGCTGAATCGTTACTGCATCGATAAAGTAAGTGCTTAGTCCCACAAATTTGTTAGAGAAGGTTATAATACTATGGATTGACCCCAGTACATAATAGTATCGATTTCATAAGAGTAAAAGCAAACACCCCAGCTGAATATGAAATTAAGGCGCGAATTGACGTGACCACTTACTGTAACATATTTAATCCAACCTTCTACCGAATCTACCATTCCCGGCTCTTAAACAGTGTTACCAATAAAAGTTGTTGTATTAATAATATGTGAAAGAGCACAGTCTTCAGTTAGAATGTTTGATACTTGATTATGAGATCGTGGGATCAATTTCTAGACCGAGCGTCGCGTTGTATCCTCGATGAGCACGGCACTTGATTTTACCTTATTCACTCAGTTTAAATTAAGTACCAGTCTGTCTGGAGTAGTATTCACTCCTGAAGCTGTCATATCTTTAATGTTCTACTGAATCAACAGTGCAGAGGCCGATAGAGTGCATAGTACCCAACACAGCACAACCCTGGTACATATAACCAATCCGTATTAGCTTGGGTGTGATGGTGAGTCGGGCAATGGAGGTCAACTTTGTCTTTCATTCTTTCCGGACTTGATAAAGTAAATCAACCCAAAGTAGTCAATTGGCGGAACTGTTAGGGCATCGTGAGTGATACCTTGTGGTATGTATTCCGATTCTGTGCGTTCTGAGTTTTAAAAAAAAATCCTGTTTAAACTACTAATACAGTGAAATATTGTATTCTGGTTGCGTGAATAAAAAAAATAAGTTAAACGTTTGCGTCCACGTTGGGTCGAGACAGTAAAAGGGTACAAATTTCTCTATAGATTTTGATGGTGCTGACGGTGGTGATGATGGTGATGGCAGTGGTGGTGGTGGTGATGATGATGCTGACGATGTGGTTAAGACGCTCGCTTTGCAACCACGTGTTTTGGGTTCCGTTCCACTGCGAGACACAGTGAGCAAATGACTTCTACTATAGCCCAGGGCCGACCAACGCTTTGTGTTTGAATTTGGATGGAAACTGTGCGGAAGCCCGTCATATATATAGATGTGTGTATTTCTTTGTCCCCCCCACCACCACCACTTGAAAACCGGTATTGGTTAGTTTACGTCCTCGTAACTTAGTAGTTCGGTAAAAGAAAGTGATAGAATAAGAACCCAGATTTTAAAATAAGTACTTGACACGATTTGTTCGACTAAACCCTCCAAGGCGGTGTTCACACATGGCCGCAGTCCAATGACTGAAACAAGTAAAAGGTAAAAGGTGCTGATGCTGATGATGATGATGACGTCGACGATGACGATGATGACAATAATGATGATGATGACGATGATGACGATGACGCACGAATATGAAATCATTTGCTGCTTTTATTACCTCCGCCTTAGCGAAGGCGGAGGTATTGTTTTTAGTCGTGTTCGTTTCTTTGTCCGAGGACAATATATCACAAGAACCGCTGGATGGATTCAGATGAAACTTTCAGGGAAGTTTGGCCTCGTGACTGGCACGAACTGATTAGATTTTGGGATCGATCCGGTACCGGACAAGGATTCTGGATTATTTTTCCTGCTTTTTTTTTTTTTTTTTTAGTTTTTGAGAGCTGTCGGATTCATTTTTAGTATTATCGTTTGTGAGAGCAGTCGAGTTTATTTCAGATATTCTCATTTTAAAAATCATCTCTGGCTAATCGTTGAGAGAACGTTGGTGTTGCCTCGGCGGAGATTTGCGCTTTCTGAGAGCTCTTGTTTATGTTGTTTTACTTCTGAGCTTATAATTACGCCGGGGTTCAGTTTTTTTTTTCAACTCCAATAAGCAATAGTATATGTACTACTAAAAGCACTTAATTATGCACTACTAACAGTACTTAATTGGATTCAGTCAATCGACGGTTCGCTGAGATTTATGTAATCGATCTCAATATAGATTAGTAGACATATACCAAAGTTGGAAATCAATATTATGTTCCAATAATAAAGCTATCATTATATTCAAAAGCAGCTGAATATCAATTACTTCATCTCAGGCCTAGACCTGTCTATTAACATCTGGATGCCTTTAAAAGTACCAAAAGTCAGTTTATATGTCAAACTCTCACAACAGTATTTGGAGTTGCTCACATAATGTTTCAAATTAAGGCCGCGAGCTGGCAGAACCGTTAGCACGCTGGACAAAATGCTTAGCGGCATTTCATCCGTCTTTACGTTCCGAGTTCAAACTCCACTGAGGTCGACTTTGCCTTTCATCCTTTCCATGTCGATACCATAAGTACCAGTTGAGCACTAAAATTGCTGGCCTTGAGCCAAAATTTGAAAGTAATAAAGTGTTTCAAATTGGCTGATCTGATTGACACTTCTCATATCCTTCGCTTGATCAGAATATAAAATATTCTAACAGAAAAAAAATATACCTAGTTCTATGTACTAATCGTTATGGTAATTCCGAGGAGAAATTAACGGATGGTTTTGGCAAGAGTATCACACTAACGAATTCAAACTCTCAATAAGGCGGTGAACTGGCATAATCGTTAGCACACTGGGCAAAATGCTTAGCGTTTTTACGTTCTGAGTTCCAATTCCGTTGAGGTCGACTTTGCCTTTCATCCTTTCGATAAATTAAGTACCAGTGAAACACTGCGGTCTAAGTAATCGACTGGTCCCCTCCCCAAAAATTTCAGGCCTTGTGCCTACAGTAGAAAAGAATTCAAACACTCAATGAATGCTGAAAGGATTATTCTAAGGCAGCGAGCTGGCAGAATCGTTAGCACACCGGGCAAAATGCTTAGCGGTATTTCGCCCGTCTTTACGTTCTGAGTTAAAATTCCGACGAGGACGACTTTGCCTTTCATCCTTTCAGGGTCGATAAATTAAGTACCAGTTGAGTACTGAGGTCGATGTAATCGACTTACCCCTTCCTCCAAAATTTCAGGCCTTGTGCTTATAGTAGAAAAGAATTCAAACACTCAATGAATGCTGAAGAATGGTCCATTAGTCGTTAGGTTGGAAACAAAAGCAATTTTCGTTTTTCTTCTTTCTTAATAAATTAATATCAGTAAATTCAATAAATTGAATCTACTACAGCGACATACGGTTTCAAATTTTGGCACAAGGCCAGCAATTTCGAGGCAGGTGTTAAGTCGATGGCATCGACCCTAGTATTCAACTGGAACATATTTTTTCAACCTCAGAAGGATGAAAGGCAAAGTCATCTCAGTGGCATTTATACACAACGTAAAGAGCCGGATGAAGTGTCGCTAAGCATTTTATCCGGGGCGGTAACGACTCAGCCAGCTCGCCGCTTTAATAATAATGTTTCTTTTTTAAGTTTGCCATAAGGCCAGCAGTTTTAGGAGGAGGGGATAAGTCTGTAATATTGACCCCAGTACTTAAAAGGTGCATATTTTATCAACCTTGAAAGAATAAAACACAAAGTTGACCTCTTTCGGATTTGAACAAAAAAAACAACAACAAAAGAAAAACATATTATGAACCAGGATAAATATCGCGTTAGCGATTCTGCCAGCTAGCTGTCTTTCTGCAACAAGAACATCTGAAATACTTAATTTATCCAGGGTCATCATATAGGCAATTCCTACATTTTTTGGCTAGATCTGAATGGTTTCTTTCAATTTAATCGATAAAAATCTATTGTATCAAATTAGTCTATCTATCAAGTAAAGTTTATTTTTCTGTATGTATGCTTCTTATCTTTATATTAAACTAGCAGAAATACCCGGCTTTGCCCGGGTTAAAGAGAATAATGAAATCTAAAAATGCCGTCTAGACTACGCAACCCTCAACTGTTAGTAGCTACGATACCATATTTCTACATTAATAACTCTCCAATCCATGCCAGCATGGAACATAGACATTAAGTGGAATGCCAGTCTCTCATCTAGGAGGGCCTTGAAATCAATGTTACCAACTGGGGACTATGTGTGTCGCAGTGATAATAAAAAGACCCAAAGGAGGTCTGCAACGAAATAATTTTACTCAGCACTTTGCAAGTGAATCAGTGGAGGCAAAGATGCGTCTCATTTACTTGACAATTTATGCACCACATTGCAGAAATCTGTACCGTTGAATTACAAATAAT
>NC_068984.1:41827590-41833321 GCF_001194135.2 Octopus bimaculoides | reverse complement strand
ATACCGACTGGCCACTTGCGTAAATGATTGCAATAATTTACTTGTGGTTGTATTGTTTCTTTTCCTCAGGAAAAATTTTCTTTCCAGAAAAAAGTTTCAGCATCACTGAAGTTTCACTCGTACAGCCCCACCATCAACGAATGTTTTGTTGTTTTTCAATAAGTTGATCAACAATAGCAAATAACACACACACTCACACACACACACACACACACACACACACACTCACACTCACATATTCACACACACTCACATATACTCACACACACAATTATTACTTGCACCATTAACAGCAAGATCTGGCGCTGCATATTAATTCTTGACACGTGTAGTCAGGTTCGGGCGCAAAATATGTTGATCGCAGTCGCGTACGTCAAAGGAGAACAACATCTCCTTTTACGACGACAGTGCGTTCAACACACTCGGTTCATTGACGCACGGTATTCTGGGACACCGACGTTTCGACTTCATGTGTCCCATTAGCCAGGAGCAGCCGGAATTCTCAGCCCAGACAAAGCTAGATTGCCCTTCATATTGGAAAGAAGGGATAAACATCGATCTGTGATTCATCCAGTAATGCAGTATCGCTTGATGAAATGAATCAATGATGATGATCAACTGGATGCCCACGGATACTACGGACTATACTGTACTAATCCTAAGGATACCGACTCTGATGTCAAAATCATGTGATGTGTGGAAACGCGCGTAGCGATGTATTAAATATTTATAAATTCCGGATCTTTTTGGTTTGACGGGCAACACTTGTTTTCTTAACGAAACACTTTCAAACTTGGGATACTGGTAGAATGTGGCATATAAAACATCTTAATAAGTTATTTCATGTTAAAGTTGTCGTATTTATGTAATTTCAACCAATCACTGACGTCTATTGAGGTGAAAACAATTACTGCCGTAACGGTGTCATGGGATCTTTTCCCTTGAATAAAATTAGTGCCGTTGTTTGTCAACAACAACTATCGGCAGTAGTTATTTATAACATCGTTCGTGCGTTTGGGTTAGGGTTCGGGTTTTAGAGTTAGGGTTAGGGTTTTAGGGTTAGAGTTGGAGTTAGGGTTAAGGTTATGGTTATGAGTTATAGGGTTTTAGGGTTAGGGTTAGGGTTATGAGTGAGGTTATTGCAAAAATAATCATAACCCTAACCGTAATCCTAAAACTAACCCTAACTTTAAAACCCGAACCCTAATCCTAAAACCCTGAAGCTAAAACCAGTACAAACGCACGAACGATGTCATAAATAAGAGTAACACGGATAGTTGTTGACAAACAACGGCACTAATTTTATTGAAGGGAAAAGATCCCATGACACTGTTGTTTACATTCCACGGCAGTAATTGTTTTCACCTCAATAGAAGTCAGTGATTGGTTGAAATTACTGAAATACTACAATTTTTTACATGAAATAACTTCGAATACAAAAATTATTATCTGTTCTATAACACAAAATATACAAGTATACGAAGTTTGAAAGTGTTTCGGTACTAAAAACACTCCATAAAACATAAATGAAAAATGTTGCCCGTCAAACCAAAAAGATCCTAAATTCCAACCAAGAATTATTGTTATTATTATATTTATCCTACATTATATCAGTATAACTATGATGCAACACCGAAAAACTGACTCACCAGTCAGTATCATTAGACGGTAGCAGGCATAATGAAATAGGAGCTTTATTTGCATACCCCTAACGTTACCATACACGAATTTAAAGAATATATGCGTGTTTGTGTGTGTGTGTGTGTGTGTGTGTGTGTGCATGCATACATAATACACACACACACACATGTACACGGGAAGCTGTAAGTTATTTCTAGCTAACAGAGAAATCTTAAATAAAATTTCGTCATCCACGTTTACGCATGCGTACATAACACGCGTATTTACGGCCATATGTAAATAAACATAAACTCGCTGTTGTAATTTTATGTGGGATTTTCCCCCTTTAGCTAAAAATAACTTTCATTTTCCCCGCCAAATATTTTATTTTTTTCCTTTCATTGATGTTTGTCTATATCACTTTGAATCATTGGTGTACTTTTAGTTAGTTCCATATATTTAAAGACATAATAATAACTTCTCGTTTAAGCACAAGGCCGGTAATTTTAAGAGGTGGGGCTTAGTCGGGCAATTTCCGATGCTCTCGACAGTTTACAGGAAAAAAAATTATTTTTTTGTTACGTACTTTTGTTTTCGACAGTGTCTTTCATGTGTTGGCGATTGTCGAACACATACTCGCACGCGCACACGCGCGCGCGCATTCCAAAGAGGGTTATATTGTATTAGTAAAATCGATAAATAGAGTACAGTGAACTTGTGATGAGGAGTGGAAAATCTAACGTTTCGGACAGTGTCCTTCTCTAGAGAACTTTTGAAAGGAGAGAAAAAATGGGAGACAGCAGTGTTTTATATCCACATATATGATAGGACTTCCCTGTCGTACACGACAAGTGAAGGTCCAGAAACGTCTTGCCGAACAATGTGCACAGGTGATTTGCTTATAGCGATCAATTGTTTGTCTGTATATTCGCTCACGACCGCCATCAAGTCGACATTGCCTGTACTGATCGACGGTCTGCTACACGTCTGATATCAAAGTGATCGCTGATAAACTGGAAATGCTCAAGAACACAACTCACCGCCCGGTACAGGAATCGAAAAGACTATCTTTCTATTGTGAATGCAACGCCTTAAGCATTAGGTTTTCACAAACATCAAATACATCATTAAAATTAACCATTGCCATATCCGGAATTTAGCGAAACCGATCCTAATTCATTTAATCAACAAATATACGCACACACACACGCACATATTCAAACAGAAATGTTTCACTAAGAAATGTCTATAAACATTTATTTAATACAGTGTTTCTCATAAGATAGAAGGTCATCGTATCTTCAAGGAAAGGCTGAAAAGAATCTTGCAAACCAAATACAAAAACATCATTCTGTGCGCGCGCGCGTGTCTGCGTGTGAGTCAAAGTGATATAAATATTTGGCGGGGAAAATGAAAGTTATTTTTAGCTAAAGGAGGAAAATACCACATAAAATTACAACAGCCAGTTTATGTTCACACTATTCATACACACACTCATGCGCGCGCGCGCACACACACACACACACACACAAACAAAGTACATGAATAAATGAATTTTCCGTAAACTGCTGAGAACCTCGGGAAACCAATTGGCAAAATGTGACAGTTTCCATACTCATACCAAAACATTGTTGTAAGTAGATTAGATCGACCCTTGCATATGACTGGTACTTTATTTTTGCTGAAAAGCAAAATCGGCCGCGATGGTATTTGAATATAGAACGTAAAGATCCGGAAAAAATGCGGCGAAGCATTCTGTCCACTCCCAAAAACATTATTACTGAAATTTTTTAAGTTCCTGTTCTCCTTTTATCAATAAGAAAACAAAATAGAGTTTACATCCATATAGCTCTTCTATTGCTGCCATACTATACTGGTGGACACTATTCTGATGTCGATTAAGTGACATCCTTTAATTTAATAAGCATGAGAGAAAGAGGGGTCTCACCATCTTGTACGTAATGACAAGAAAATAAGAATAACATATTTATTACTGGAGGTAACGCGTTGGCATATAAGGTTAATTGAAGGAAAGCTTGTAACATCACATATTCTTTTGCAACCACATGTCTTCAAGCAAATGAGGCGAACATATGCACGTGCGGGTGTGTGTGTGAGAGTAGACCGACTGAATGCTTGTCGAAGAATCAACAAGCAATGAATGATTTCTTTATTCGCCTATTCAAGGCATACATGGATGTCGGGTCAGGGACAAATAATGTATATATATATATATATATATATATATATATATATATATATATATATATATATATATATATATATATATATATATATATATATATATACATACATACATACATACATACATACATACATACATACATACATAGATGTATAAACGACAAAATTCGTTTAAGTTCCGTTTACTAAATCCATCCATAAGGTCTTAGTTAACTCGGGGTGAGAATGGAACTGAAACCATGTAGTTAGAAAGCAAACTTCTTACCATACAGCTACGCCTGTGCCTGCATATAATAAGCAGTAAATTTTTTACGTTATATAAGCAAAATCAGTGGTTCCCAAACTTTTGGGGGCTACGACCTCCTTGATACCCAGGCCACATTCTTAGCGCCCCCACCCCAACCAACCATCACAACATAGACCTCTTTCTGAAGCAAATTCAAAGCAACTGTATTTCACAAATAAAACTTAATCTAATTTTGTTTTTACAAGAATCGCTACCCCATTATCGCCCCACTTTTCTTCCACCGCCCCCAGGGGGGAGCAATATTGCCCACTTTGGGAACCACTGATCAAAATGATCCCTCAAACAACAATCATTAGAAATCATTGATTGAAATGGAGTTGAGACACCAATTCCTCTGTTATTTGTGAAATGGTTGATAACAATTAGAAGTCAAAACGTAGTTACAGAAAAGTTTGCCTTCTACTTTACACTGATTTCCTTATATATAACAGTTAAAATCCTACTTAAACTAATTCATAACAGTCCCATTTTCTTTTTTTTTTTTAGTTATGTGGTGAGTTATTGAATATTACGTAACATCAACAACTATGCCTACTTTCCACAGCCTCAGACTACTAGCCGAGAGTGAATCTTGCGGAACAGCTAAAGCTGCCAAATCACATCATACCAACAAACTCTCCGCT
Source organism: Octopus bimaculoides (assembly GCF_001194135.2). Taxonomy (NCBI): domain Eukaryota; kingdom Metazoa; phylum Mollusca; class Cephalopoda; order Octopoda; family Octopodidae; genus Octopus; species Octopus bimaculoides. The sequence goes on along the minus strand of NC_068984.1, from coordinate 41,828,566 downwards.
CAGGATACAGCGATCTTCTCAAATTCCAAAGAGCAAGTGATCAGGTGGTAACTGATTGTGAGCTGGGAAGGACATATGGAGGTGGTTCATGAGAGGAAGCTTGCCGAATACCAGGAGCTGGTAAAGCAAGGAAGAAACCAGGGCTGGCAGGCACGTTGTGAGGCAATTGAAGTGGGCTGCCAGCGGTTTGTGCGGCGTCCATTCTGTGAAGCTCGCACTAAGCTTGGGTGTGGTACTGGTGCAGCAAAGAAGGCCATAAATTTCATCACTGAAATTGCAGAAAAAGCTACTAGATGGCTTCGGATAAAGAGGACAGACCGGTGGTTCGCTGTTAATGGGGTGCAAGATAAGTCAACTAGGTAAGAGGGTCTGATGTTGAAAGACTTGAAACCGCCTGAAACTCCAGAAACATGATGGAGCTCACAGTATACGTGAGATGTATCTTGGAATTAATTATTGATTGTTTAAAAGTTGGTACAAGCAGAGATATTGTTACAAGAACGATGTAATTGATTGCTAATGTTATTTTAATGACATTTGAGTAATGAAAACAAAATTGCACAATTATTAATCCACCTTACATAGATTTCTCAGAAGTAAAATTCTTATGGACTGTTCTGGACTTTTTTTTATAGAAATACTAGTAGTATAGCCCGGCTTTGCCCGGGATTAAGTTGGGATTATTAAGCTAATCAAGTTCTTTATTTCAAACCAAACTAAGTAACATGACTTCAAATTTGGGCAGAATCAGTGTTGCAACTGGAGCGCATGGGTTGAGAGTTTGATCGGCAGAGGTGATCAGGTTACACATGCCATCCCTTTGAAAACACCACCGCCATCATCTAACCCCTCTTTGCTCATGGGTTAGGAACCCGGAGAACATTATTTTTCTTTGTGGTTGGGTCGTTGATGACCTCTTTCTAGCATATTGGATGTCCACCTAGTGGTCATCCCTTATACACGTGTAATACAATTT
>NC_068984.1:41823051-41826899 GCF_001194135.2 Octopus bimaculoides | reverse complement strand
AGAGAGGGGGTATTTTTTTCTGTTTGATTGCTGCTTACCACACAGACGCTGGCAAAGAAATGTATCTGTCCTTCACCCTCCCTCTCACAAACATACAATTTCTTTCTCTCTCTCTCTCTCTCTCTCTCTCTCTCTACTTCAGCGCGTACGCACAGATTTGACATCGCCATGTCAACAAACTTCAAAATTGGTAAAAGTTTATCGATTTTTACAGGTATACGCGGGTACCTCTGAGAGAGAAAGTCCACTAAAATGCACATAGGGTCATTCCGAATCTTCTCCTAAAATTGGAGCGACATGCGTGCTAATTTGTGGACGTGCATAAATCACATTCATGTACACACACAAACATCTTCTGTTTTATAGATATTGATACTATGAAAGTTACTTTATAAATGTATATTTTTCCTATTTAAACTATTTATAATTTTAACCTAAGTCTATGAGGTTGGCCAACTTTTACAAACTGCCTTTTTCGCCGTTTCTATTTTCCTCTACACGTTGACTCTATTTCCTCTAAACCTTATGGTGGCAGTCAGAGAATTTATTACTTGAAATTTAATGCCGAAACAACAAACACAAAACACATGTACTTCTTAGAGAGAGTCTATGAAATGAACAGGATGGAGAAGGAAAACCTTTAACAGAAACATGACCTGACAGCCACATCAAGTTGTCTTACATGTCATCAAATAATTTGCAGATGTTCTGTTTATGTCTTAAGCAAAAGACACATTTCTCATCATCGAAAGACAAGACGGATTTCTCGTGTGAAAAGTTCAACCTTTAATAAATGGATTCAATTTGCAAAGAAGTAATGATAAAGCCAAAGTTGTTAACTATACTTAGCTCACCTACCTTCATTAACCACCCTTTCATCAACTGAACACCAACTTCGTTCCGACCTCCACCCCACCCTCGCTCAAATTCTATTTCCTCTCTGGTTTGACATCCTCTCGATAATAACATGTGGATGATTATGTGGTCACCGGATTTGCTAAAAATAAGAGCCACGTATCCTTCAAATCATATCCAGGGATTGTTACGGCTGGAATGCTTTTAGTCATGGGTCTACTCGATCAAGTCTGACCAGTGACTAAAAAAAAAAAACCATAGCCCCCATCCTCTCTTTTTTTTTTTCCTTTTTATTTCGGAGTGAAAACTTAACATACTGCTCACTTTAACACTACCATCAACGGATTCCTTCATCGGAGTTTATTTTGTTCAAAGTATTTTTACCAGACATCACATTTTTCTACAAACGTTGATGAAGCCAATTTTTAGGCTATTGACTACATTGATCCCGTGAACTAGAAGTACTTTTCCAGACAAACTTTAAAGAAATTGTCACAGCGTTACAAATGTAATGTAGGGATTAAATATGACGGAATTGATGGTATCAATCCCAGAGAGCTGCAAGTTAAAAATTACGATGTTTGAACTCAAAGAAGTATAGCTAAATATTTCCAAGCATTTCAATCCAATACCCTAGTATTATGTCACTTCAACACCAAACGAAGATTATCTAATACTAGCAGGATACGTGAATATTTCACGGAATTGATGGTAAACCTCTTAGGTTATTTCTGAAAACTCTATCCTCAAAACCTGAAAGTGTAGACTGCGTTGTGTCTGTATGAGTCGCTCATAAGCTATCTCAAGACAAATACTGCAATATTCTAGGCTGTCAGCATTGTACATACCTTAAGTATGATACATAGATTGATATTTTGAACTTATATTGTTTCTGTCGCTCATAGCGAATTAAAATATCGCTTTTTGAAAATATTAGCTGAGATACACTAGTGCCCTTTCCTGTAGAAGGAATTTATCTTTCACAATCGAGTGCTCTATCGTGTGAAATGAGTTTAACTTTCACCAAATCATCGCAATGAAACCAGAACGATTAAAGCACATACCCTTACGAAGCTGTAGGGATTTTTTGAAGATATATTTCACACTTACAAAGACGACTATTTAAGAAAAATAATAGTTTGTACCACTTGCTCATAGGATTTTTCCTACTGGAGGTATTTCGTTTTAAAGATTCTTATTTTCATATTTCCATATTTTCATTTTTTTCAGGATTCTTACCTTCTCCGTTTCTCTTCGCATATCTCGTGGACAGTACCTGTATCCAATGGAATCGTCAACTCTGTGGAGAAAAAGGTTCTTGTTATTTATATAACTTACAGGAATTCCATATAAAATATTTTTCCCTTCAAAGTGTTTTAAGCATGTTGTGCTTCATATTTTTATTAGTTGCTGCCTTTTTTGGACTAAACTCGGAGAAATATTTACCGAAAGAAACAAAAATAACAAATGAATATACCGATGTTGTTGATGACTTTTGTCAAAATTAGAGCACTAATGTGAGACGTTTTATTTTGCCCTTATCTGGCTTACTTACATATGACAATATGCCCTCCGTTTTTAGATTATCATTTTGTCTCAGTTACCGATTATTAACTAGGTTAACTGCCACTAAAATGGAAAATTAAGATGATCTTTGAGAAAAGAAGCCAACAAAGTCAACAAGGTCTCTCAGCATATTGCTCACCAAAGATTAATTACTTTATTTTCCGGCATACAAGTCAAATTTTACAGACCAAAATTTACAACCAAAACCGATAAGTTGACTTATACACCTAGACAACTTTGGGGAACAAAAAAATTCCATGTGAAATACTGCCGGATTTAACAGATAGTGACGATGATTGAATGTTTACACTATATACAACGTCGACTTGTACGCCGGCAAATACGGTTTTAGTATGCAAAGCTGAAACGAAAAATTTCTCCTTTCCGTTAGCCTACACTCCAATTTACTTTATTGTATATCCAAAATAAAATGAATTTAATTTTTATTCATCAAAAATGAATTGAAACGATTAACAAAATAAAAAGAAAATAAAAACAATGATAATTGCAATAATCAGTTTTTACATTGGCAGAAAGCCACAAATTGAACAGGAAGAATGGTCTAATAAATCGACTGGGGTACTTCATTTTATCGAGCCTGGAAGGATGAACAGCGAGGATGACCTTGGTAGAATTTGAATTCAGAACGTAAAGTTGTAACTAAGTAACACAAGGCATTTCGTCTGACGCTTTAAAGATGCTACCTATCCACCTATCCACCGAGGGCGGCAGTGGCGGTGAGGGCGGCGGCAGCGGTGGTGGTGGTGGTGAAATTTTGCTTAGACACTGACCAACTATATTCATGAAGCAAACATTCTGGCATAGTAGTAAGTATCTTTTCTTGATACATATACAAGGTCGACATACCGGATAGTTACTAATTTCCGGTTGCAGCTATCCTTGCCTTAGAGTTAAGTGTACGGAACAATTTACTTGATTAAATGATTAGATGCACCAAGGAAACTACTAAATACGAAAGACTGGCTGCAACCTTGAAGTTAATGTTGGTAAATTGTATATATGAAAAACTGCGGAAGATTACTTACTGACTATGACCAAGAGAAGTTTATCTGATATGGAATTACATAAGTATATTAGTAAAACATTAAGGGAATTTTCTGCGTGTAGCCAGAGAGATTGGGGAATATTTATGTATGTATGTATGTATGATGCATGTATGTATGATGCATGTATGTATATATATAGAGAGAGAGGTGAAGCTGATGAACTCACGATCGGAAGGTCGTGGGTTCGATTCCTACACAAGGCGGCGTTTCGTGTCTTTGAGTAAGGCACTTTATGTTACATAACTCTAACTAACTCGGTTTAAAATGCGTACCAATCCACTACTGATATAACCCTTTCTCCATTCAGCTGTCACATTCTCGATATATATATATATATATATATATATATATATATATATA
>NC_068984.1:41817382-41820652 GCF_001194135.2 Octopus bimaculoides | reverse complement strand
CATCAGATTTATTCCAACACATCTGATTCTTTTTCAAAATATTATAAATCTAATTTTACATCCTTTTAAAAAATAAGCAATAAAATTAAGCATTAATGATTAAAAATTTAAAATAAAAATTATATACTTTGTGATATTAAGAATTAAAATTTATAAATTGTACATTATAAATATGAATTAGTATATCAACCTTGTAAAGTCAAGTATATAATATCAAATACAAATTATAAGATATAAAATTATACTTCAGAATAAAAATGTCTGTTTAAATGTGAAATATAACAAGAAAAATTCAAATACATATCTTCCTTTTTTTTTGCTGGTGCCAGAGAAAGAGAGAAAGAGATGCTTTCAAAACAATAGCTAAAACAAAATTGATATTTTGAATCGTCATTAACCTTAATGACTGTGTAGCAACTTTTCATAAGAATAAAATACAAATTTTACCATCCCAGAGAAAAGACCCTTTTCTCTCTTACTTTCTGCCTTTTTTCTCATTTTCTTCTCTTTCGTTCTTTCTTTGCTATCCTTCTTTCTGTCTTCCTTATTAGATCTCCATTATTAATGTATTGCGTCATCCCATAAATTTACGTTTTTTCAATTGCATGAACTAAAAGTCATCAACTTGCTATAAAAGCTGGTAGTAATTTTACTTTATCCTTATTCTTCGTGCAAGTTTTGAAGAGTGTAGTTCGATTTTAACAGTTATTTTTTCAAAGCTATAATGGAAGTGACAAAAGAGCATATTCGGCATATTTTGCTTTATGAGTTCAATAAAGGAAACAATGCAACAGAAAGTGCGGAATATTAATGCAGTATATGGGGATTGCACAATAAGCGTAAACCAGTGTCAACGGTGGTTCCAGAAATTCCGAGCCGGAAACTATAGCCTAGAAGACAAGCCTCGTTGTGGAAGATCTCAAGAGCTCGACGAGGACATCCTGTAAACTCTGGTGGAACAAAATCCCATCGTAACTGTTGAGGAACTAGCAGAGAAGCTTGGATTTGGTCATTCAACCATTCATCGTCACTTGCGTGCCATTGGAAAAGTCAGCAGATTGTTACAATAGCTTCCTCAAAAAACTTACCGAACTTAATCGCGCACAGAGATTAAATTTGTGTTCTTTGCTGTCACTTCATAACGAATGAACCTTTTTTGGATCGAATAGTGACTGGTAACGAGAAATTGGTTCTCTATAAAAATGTCAAGCACCGAAGACAGTGGGTAAGGAAAGGAGAAACACCGGCAACCTAGGCTAAAGAAGGTCTTCACCCACGTAAGGTGTTGTTATCTGTTTGATGGGATATGAAAGGTTTAGTCCACTTTGAACTTTTAAACCCAAACCAAACGATAACAAAGGAGATCTACTGCGAGCAGCTTCAGCGGCTGAAGTCAGCGCTAAAAGAAAACAACTATCTTTGGTTTCAAGATGAAAGGTGTTCTTCCATCAGGATAATGTTCAGCCACATACAGCGAGGATGACATTCCAAAGGCTGGAGCAGTTTGAATGGAAAACGATGCTCCATCCACCATATTCGCCGAACATTGCCCCATCTGATTACCATTTATTCTGCAGTTTTCAAAATCATTTGGACGGGAAAAATATGAACTGTGTAGACGAGGTCAGAACAGTACTGGAGGAGCATTTTTCGTCACGGGTAAGTAAATTTTGGAAGAGGGGCCTTGTAAGTCTACCAGATAGATGGAAGAACATTGTAAAAAATGAAGGCGAATATATTTTAGATTAAAAAAGAACTTTGTTTATCCTAATTTTGAAAAATAAAAGAAGTATTAAAAAAACACATTATTTATGGGATGACCCAATATTTTCTTTGTTTTGTTTGCTGATGTCGGTCGATGAGACACAAGTTAATTATAATATAGTGAGAATTCTGCAATCTGTTTTACATACAACATGCACAGACGTGAGAATACCAAGGGTTAACCAGCAAAAGCTTTAACGTTTAATATCGATTTCTAAGACTGACAAAGTTAGCGTTTGAATGACAATATTTATCTCCACTTAAATGCGGATGTTCTGTTAGAACTATACTATATCATGAGAAAATCTCTCATATTGGCTTTTGACACAAAATGCACTTTTGTTTAAAACAAGAGTACATTTTGCTCCAAAATCCAATGTGAAAGTTTCTCTCATGGTAAGTACCGCAATATAGTTTGTTCTAACAGAACATCCGCCTTTAAATGAGAATAAATATTACATCTTGGCATTAATAGTTTCTCTGTCGCGTAATATACTCGACTGAATTCACTTCAGTACTTGACTGGTACTTTAGGTTACCAACCACAGAATAATGAAAGGCAAAGGTGATCTATGCAGGATTTTAACTCAAAACTTAATGAGTTCGATGCTTTGAACATTATGCTGATCAAGTATCCTTTCCATCTTGTTTGCTGTTCCAGATTCTGCCAATACCTCACCACTCAATATTGATTAAGAAACCTTATTCATTTTCTATTAAATATGAATAAATCTTTTCGTGACATTGTTCTGGTTGTTATTTCTAACCTTTTACACATGACAGCATCCTCTTCCAGTAGTCTTTCCAGTGACAGAGCTTATCTCTTTCTGTTTCGATATGGTAGAATACCTGCAGTAACACTTTAGCTGCCTAAAAGGTGCCAATCTCTGATTTCTATACTATTTTACCTCGTGAGATTATCGTATTAATCATTTTCATTGGCTCATTGGTTTATATTAATAGTTTTTTTGCAAGTAAGAACACCAACAAATTCAGCCCAACTCCTTATATATAGATATTTTATTTTCATGTCTGTTCAGCTTATCTGAAATTTAGCGGTTGTAACGCTTAATATTTGTTACTTTTTATGTAAAGATAACAGTAACTGTAACATTTGTAGACTTTCTGCGAGTAGTGAGGTTGACTCAGGTTGATTGATATATTAGGAAAATATGAACAGCGTTATAATTCTAGATAAGGAAAAAGTGTTGCCTACAGAAGTGTGGAATGGCGAAACACAGCAGGAATGAAGTAGAGGTTGATGTATCGGTTAGAATTTTAAAGAAAGCGATACGCAGCCCGCTGCTTCAGAAGACCAGATGATACAGGAGGACGAAGCAATACATCGACGTTGAATGTGTGTCAGTGAGAATATATTTAAGAATCAGTCGGCGAGATTTTCTTAAATCTGTGTGTGTGTGTGTGTATGCGTGTGTGTGTGTGTATGTGTGTGTGTGTGTGTATATCGCTGTTTCTGTGTGTGTATGTGCTTTCGTGCAACTGTGT
>NC_068984.1:41814915-41816046 GCF_001194135.2 Octopus bimaculoides | reverse complement strand
GGATGTAAGGTATGTGCAAAAATGTCCACACGCACGCACACACACACACACACACACACACACACACACACACACAAACATATTTTTATATAGGCATATATATATAAGTACGAGTTTACGTACTTATGTTTGTGTGTATACATATATGCGAGTGTGAGCGCATAAGTGCATCAGAGCCGGATTAAGACGCTTAGAGGCACTTGAAAGATTTTGGTGTCTCTATAGATATATATATATATAATTTAAGATATAAACAATAATAAACTATAAAATAAGTTTTCTATTTTTCAAAATAAAGCAAAACTAATAGTAAGATGGAAAATAATTTTTATTTTTATATACTTCCACTTTATTTGTATTTGATCAATTTTCTCTCACTTTTACTCGCAAAGGTTTTGAACTTTGAACACTTCGAAATTATATTTTCGATCATATAAACCACTTCGATTATTATTTTATCGAGATTAAAGGGATTCCTTTTGTGGCGTAAACCATTTACCAATTCTGCGGTGTCACTGCCCCTTCCCTTGATGCTCTAAGCACGCGCTTATTTTGCTTAATGGTTAATCCAGCATTGAAGTGCATATATGTGTGTGAGTGTAAAAAGAAGCACGTATATGCATGGACGGATTTAGCATTGCGTTGTGAGATAATAAAAAGGGCAGCACAGAGTTACAAAAATGTGACGTACTTAGACAAGCCAACACTCGCGATTAAGCTACAAACAAACTCGACTCATACGCATGCGCGTACACATATTCACATCCATAAAACGTATGCGCGAACGTATGCCAAGGCACAATTCATCGCGGCACACATATACAGACTGAAACAAAACAAAAAGAAACTGAAACCCCAATCACACACAGACTCTCAATCACACAGATACCAAAAAGTTTAATCCACTCGCAAAACACACTACATTCATTATAGATACATCATCTTCGACCTGTAGCAAAGGGAACACGTCTTTGATAACGTCTTGGATGGAAACGAACGAACTAATAAACAGATAAGCAAAGGGAACACGTCTTTGATAACGTCTTGGATGGAAACGATCGAACTAATAAACAGATAAGCAAAGGGAACACGTCTTTGATAACGTCTTGGATGGAAACGAACGAACTAATA
>NC_068984.1:41813703-41814205 GCF_001194135.2 Octopus bimaculoides | reverse complement strand
TAGCAAAGGGAACACGTCTTTGATAACGTCTTGGATGGAAACGAACGAACTAATAAACAGATAAGCAAAGGGAACACGTCTTTGATAACGTCTTGGATGGAAACGAACGAACTAATAAACAGATATGGTTGATCAGACGATTGTTCAAGCACTCGGTTAGTTAACTGGTTAATTACTTCAATTGACAATTAAAAATAAAGAGGGGAAAAGATAGAATCAATGCGTATGGCGTTCTCAAGACACAGCAACATCTGTTTCAGTTCACAATTTCACATCAAGAATGTTGCAAAATAAATATGAAAACGAAATATATACGTTACATACTCACATATATACTAGCACACACACACACACACACACACACACACACACAACCATATATGTGAATATATATACGTGTGCGCGTGTGTGAGCATATATTTGTGTGTGTACGTGTGTGTTGTATGTGTGTGTGTGTGTGTGTGTGTGTGTGCGTGCGTGTGCATGTCTATACATTCGTGAT
>NC_068984.1:41810105-41813683 GCF_001194135.2 Octopus bimaculoides | reverse complement strand
ATATATATATATATATATATATATATATATATATATATATATATATACATATGTATGTATGTACATATGTATGCATGTATGTATGTATGCATGTGTTTATGCGCGCGCGCGCGTGTGAGTGTCTGTGTGTGTGCGTTAATTCAGTTTGTAAATTGGGACTTATTTTACTGAGAAGCAAAGAACGTTGATTGACCCAGTTTTGGGAAAATAACAGCTTACGTGACAAAACCCACTCACATTCACAAATGACATCACCCCTTCTGTCTTCTTAACTTTCCACACATGCACTTTCTATACACAACCTAGAGAAAAGATTCACACAATACTTTGCACAATTTATTTGATTAGAAACTTTGAAAACGTTTACCAGTTTAGTTACTTTGAAAAGCCTGATAGTCGCTGCATATGTCAAAGTAACAACCACAATTTAAAATCATTTCTTCTTTACATATGAACAACTCATAACTAGAACTGCTACTAGTGCTAGGCCAGAGAAGATAGATAGTGCCCATTGGTCAGAGATAGTACAAACTTATTCGTTTTCCGAAGTTTTTGATAGTTCCTGCATAGAGAAGCAGCTGTGAATTGAGGCCTCTAACGAATAATCAAAGAATCCATTGCCCAGCATAATGTTACCGATTGAGAAAGCTTGTATTAGTGAATGCCTGCTCATATGATAGTGAATGAATGATAACAAAGAGTCGCGCTTTGGCGACCACTGTATATTCAATGTCTCATCCAAACGTGCAAGACTACGTATAAAAGGCGATGAATAGACAAAAAGAACACTGACAATAATACATTTGGATGAACCGGTGAAGCTTGTTGGAGGGAAGGCTGAAGAAGGACCCTAACTTTTTCACGAAAAGTTTTCAAATTTTCTGAAAACTCAAAAGATCACGGAACAAATTGATAATGTTAACTAATATTAAAAACAAGTTAAAATGTAATACTAATAGAACGAAAATATTGTATAAATGTTCGATCGAAAAATGGCAACAGTTGATGACATTTTTATACTCATTAATCATTGGCAAATAAAGAATGAATTCGAAAGAGGAGCTGAATGCAGAAAGAGTTTTTTTCTTCTTAAAACTGAATGTTGATAATCTTAACGCCATTTCGTAGAGTAGCATTTATATTGAACCCTTCGATACATAGAGCCAAATTCTTCCTTGTTTTGTGTTGATAACTCTTTATTTATTTAGTTTAGTTTAGTTCAGATTAGTTTAGTCTAGTTTAGTTTAGGTACTAAAATAATCTTCAAAAGAATATGAAGTTTCTGGAACCACAGGTAAAATTTTAACTACAGTTCTAACGATGTATCGAATATCACAAAAAATTAATCACAAAAAATGTTCAAGCAGTTCATTGGACAAGGTCATGAATATTTTGGTTCTGATTTGTATTGTATGGGTGGACCCAAATGCAGCTCTGTTTTAAAATGATGGCATGATTATCAACACATTCACCTCCAAGAAAAAAAGACCTTGTCTATTCTTGTGTCTTGTTCTTTTCATAACAAATTTCTGCCCGTAAACTTGAACATTACCCAAAATAGAGAGGTGCATTCCACAGCCCACTACATTGTACGCCTATTGTAGAACAATAATATGAAATATAAGAAAAAATAGGGGACAATGTAAATAAGAAGCATAAAGTAGAACAAGTTTGACTGGTACAGAAAGAATGGAAATTCGATCCATATTTGTTTACAACCGGCAGGTAAAAGAATTAATCCTCATGTATGTATGTATGTATGTATGTATGTATGTATGTATGTATGTATGTATGTATGTATGTATGTATGTATGTGCGCACTATGTATGTACGCACCTACTTATGAAGTTAAATTATCTCAGTCAGATTGTATGTATGTATGCATGTAAGTATGTATGTGTGTATGTATGTACGCACGTATGTATGTATGTATGTATGTATGTATGTATGTATGTATGCACCTACTTATAAAGTTAAATTTATCTCAGTCAGACTTGTTCAAATGAAATAAATTCATTACAGTAAAAAATGAATAAAATACCCATAAATTTCACAAAGCTGCCGTGTACATAACATCACACATTGTACTTATTTGAAACGAAGCATGTTTGAATATTCGAAGTTAAACGTCTTCACAACGGGCTTCACTGATAGGTTACGAACAACTATTATATTTTCAGCCTTGACCCTAACTGCCAATGATGAAAAACTCACATTCCATGTCTATCCTGTCTCTATTTGAGACAGCGTGTCTACGGCCACCTTATCCTATATGTCCTGCCATTCTTGAGATTCAAAGGAGATTTAGCTGCGGTATCTAACAGATGAAGTGACCGCGTAGAGGTTTCTCTCTTGTCCTAAAGTAGTCAGCCATCACACATCCCTGTTTTCGTTCCAATACAACATAAGGTCAATAATATTAAGTTTCGATTAAAATCTTGCAGAGTGTAGTATTTCATAGTGCTATCTTGATTTAAAATCCCACCGAGGTCATCTTTACCTTTCATTCTTTTGGAGTCGAAAAAATAAAGCAAATACAAGGCCCGATTGAATTAATTAAAGCTCCTCCCCTCAAAATTCTTGACCTAGTACCTAAATTAGAAATAATTTTATCGTGCCAACTATTTTTGATTTAGATTCGAAGCCATTTTACTTCACTACGTCGCTGAAATCCTTTGAAAAAGAAACCACTCCTATCTCAATATCTTTGGTGCTATAAAAATATTTATTCTGTTGTTTTATGCTTAATTCTTTTTTTTTTTTTCCTTTTTTTTTTCCTGAAAAATAGTTCACGCCAGGTCAGATTTTAAGAATCTCGATTTGTTATATTGCCAACGAATTAACACACCCAGAATTTTCAGCTAAGGAAAACATTCATGGAATATTCTTCCCACATAATCAGATAGAAATCTAAAACATACGAAATTTGTTTATCAAAATTCGCCAAAACCAAGTTGGTTGACATTTTGGTTAGAACGAAATTACTAAGTGTTTGTTCAGACGGATTCGGTATGCATCACGTACTAAGTGGAATCAATTGAGTGACCTTTCATTTTAGAAGGTATTTATCAAAGTGCAATAACGGCTGTTGCTGTTATTGTTGATGCTGTAGTTACAATGGCTGCTACGGCTACTGCCACTACTTCCAGGTTATCTCTTATTAAATGAACTTGTAAAGAAAGATATCGCTATCATCCTAACTTTCGTTCAGGTATAATGTACCCAAAACTTCATTATGATGGGTACATGTCTACCTAAAATTTTAAAGCACAGTGTCTTAAAAATTTTTTCTTCACCATGCGAAAACACTCTCAACTATATAAAAATTACATAATTGCTGTTAGTCATTTAATTTTGTTTAATAATCATGTGGAAGTCATTTTATCATTAACGTTTCTGACGAAATGAGTTCCATATTACATTCAAGTATGTCTGTGTATATGAATATAAATGAATATATGTCTTTGTATATAGGTATGTATATATATATGTACATATATATATATACATACCTATATACAAAGACATATATTCATTTATATATATTCATATATATATATACATATATACATATATAT
>NC_068984.1:41803601-41810013 GCF_001194135.2 Octopus bimaculoides | reverse complement strand
TAAATAAATGGAGTTAAACGCAGGTGTTATTCAAATTTTTTTACTTCTGACACATGTTTCGAAGATATCATTCGTATTATTCCAAAGGAATAAAATGGTGTAAAACAATATAATCTTCTCTTCAAGGAAGTGAAGAAATAAAACTCATCAATAATACATTTCAACAGAATATGATGGATATGTATAGCGATGAACTGAACGCTATTATATAAAAAAAACGTTAGAGGGTATAACGTCAAAGGTAGCCTATAGAAAGAGGAGGGGTAAAGGAAAGAAAAAATCAGAAACCAAATAAATGAGAAGTATAGAACGATATGTAGATTAAATAAAGCCATAAAGTCTTGGAACAAGATATATCTAGTGGAAATGAAATGCAAGAAGAAAATCAATGTTTAAATTATATATAATGGTAGATATCGTAGATATGAGCTAAAGGTCTGTTTCTGCCAATGTTTACATCGGTAAGCACGCTCTATAACCGTATTTACTGGGGATTTTTAGAAAAAAGATAAAAAATAGTTCACAATTACAGAGAAGACAGAATTTCTTGCCTTTATCATAAGGGAAAGAAATAGAGAGAATCAACCAATCTAAATTAAATTGTTTATTATGGTATTTTAGATACCAAATTAATTTACTAAGCCCTGTATTGTTACGTTTATTCCTATCCCTAAATGTAGAGTAATGATTAGAAATCCTTTTAGATAACTGAGAAGAACTACCTATATAAAAAAATTTGTATATTCAGAATCTACATGATATAACACATATTCGTAGACAATTTCATTTAAAAAAATATCCATTTTTCTGAAAGTTATTATCATCCAAAGTCGGGATGGGGGCGCAGAAATCTGTAGTTATGCTTTTGAATCAAATACGAAGAAATTTCAGTTTAAGCAAATTTTTTCAACGATTTCTTCAAAAGGATTTCAGTATAAACTTTCGGAAAATATGCTCAAAAAGAAACAAAAAATATTCCGTGAATCTTCTCAGCTGCAAAGCCTTTGTACCAATGATGGAAGTTTTTCTTTTTTACCTTTTTGCTGAATTTATAAACTGACTGGTGAGAATAAAATGACCTGTTAATTTTCATCTCTGTTCATATATATACGTATGTGTGTGTGTATGTGTGCGTTACTAGTACCATAAATCTCTCTCTCTATCTCTATCTCTATCTATCTATTTATCTATGTCTCCCTCTCTCACCTCTCTCTTTCTCTCTCTCTCTCTCTCTCTCTCTCTCTCTCTCTCTCTCTCTTTCTCTCTCTCTCTCTCTCTCTGCCTCTTTCTCTTCCTTCACTGACTTCCACTCCATTTCAACGCATTTCACACCATTCAATTGTTTCATCCTTCACTTCCAACGCCATTTATTGCCCTATCAACACTCTGCAGCACCACATTTTTCTTGTGTACCTAGATTTTTTTTGTCGCCAAAGATAAAAGAGTTAATACTCTTGGACACACACGCACACATAAGTCTGTCTCCAGTTTATTTCTCCATAGGGAATTAAGATGGCATTGCCTTCAGTACTGACCAGTTCTATACTACATGCACGCACGCACGCACGCACGCACGCACGCACAGACACGCACACACCTTACACACATACGCGTTTGTAATTACCTACATGTTTTCACATACCACTAAATCGAAGGAAATAATCTATTCCCTCTTTAGTGACATCAGATATTATGAATATGGTAGAAACAACTTGTCTCTAAAGTGTCCAAAATTTGATAAAATTGTCCATAGAAAGGATGTAAAGAATTTTTTTTTTTAATAACTCATTCTCTATTGGTATATCAAACATTGTGTACAAAAGGTATAAAAATTCAGCATAACCCTATGCATGTCTCACCAAAATATTACCATGCCCCACCGGTGGAGCATGTACCCCACGTTGGGAATCACGGATATGGACAAAAGACGACAAGCGGAGAACGCTCTTCTATCTTTGATTGCTGCCTAAGGTCTATTGCTGCTCTATCAAAATATTTTCCAACAAACTTGTCAAGTTTCATGTGCAGGTTACCGAATACATTTTTCGCCAATTCATTGAGAACACTCCTTTCTGTAGAAAGTGCTGAAAAGAATCTGAAGTTCAACTGATAATCAAAATGTTTTGCAGTGCAAACTGCATGCAAAATATAGAACATGACTAACCTACTTGAAATGAAAAGATTCAAAACAAAATCAAAACTGCCAGGCAGATTTGCCGTGTTGTGAATTTACTGCAATACAGGGTTTAGCACTCAATTAATTTGTCAAAGCATAGTGCTAATTTTTTGTAATATGGTGTATGCTATAAGGCGGTGAGCTGGTAGAAATGTTAACACACCGGGTGAAATGCTTAGCGCTATTTCGTCTGTCTTTATGTTCTGAGTTCAAATTCCGCCGAGGTCGACTTTACCTTTCATCCTTTCAGAGTCGATAAATTAAGTACCAGTTGCGTCCTGGGGTCGATCTAATCGACTGGCCCCCTCTCCAAAAATTTCGGGCCTTGTGCCTAGAGTAGAAAAGAATATGGTGTGTGTTATCTTTGGAACTAATCTTGTGATATTTGTTTTATCCATCCTGGTTATTCACTCTGGATAAAATCCAAAATCAACATTTGAAATCAGAATGTAGAAGGATGCGTTTCATATAAATGAGTGAACATATCCTTGAAGCTATTTCTAATTTGTTCAATGTTAAGTGGAATGGCTTCAACAGAAAATTGAATCTGCAGCATCAGATTTCTGATATTTTCTTGTTTTTTGTTTTGTTTTTTTGGTCGCTTTATACCAATCCAGATATCGAATGATTATTTCTAGCACACACAGAAACTAAGACAAGGTCCATGGTCGAGAGGATAACGTACAAGAAAATATAGAAACTAAATGAGCGGTCTGCTGGTGTATGTTTTCACCAATGCTGGGCGGGGTCTTCGGCCAGAACATTTTTAGCATTATATATGTTAGTCAACCTCTAGTTGTAAATAGATACTATAGAGTAACACTTCAAGAAAAGTAAAATTACTAAATGTTTGATTGTTTTTTTTTTCTTTTTTTTTTTTTTTTTTATCTTGAAGTGTTGAGTCCAACTTTTGTTGTGGGCTTAGTTGCGAGAATGATGGACTTCACCAACTGACAATAATACAACGGAGTTTATAGAAATGTCCTTACAATCCAATATATTGGGGAACCGGAATGAGAGAATCGGTGTTATTGGGACGTTCGTGCATTTCCAAAAGGAAGTTTTGACGTAAAGGAATTAGAGCCAATTTATGACGTAAGCTAATGAAGAACTTTCCTCCCGTAATATAGAGCCAGCCATAATAATACTTCCGGTAGTTATACAAGTTTTAATCCTAAATCCATTCAGTGAGCGTCTACTCTAAAAAGCAAAAAATACTGGGGTTATTTACTGGAAGTGATAAATCTATTGATATGAATTTTAGATCTGAAACATGAAATATTTGAAATATTTCACAAGTTCTATTTACTTACTTGTTTATTTATTTATTTATTTGAGTAAAAACTTTCCTCGAATATAAACGACTGAAATACCTCATATCTCTTTACCCCCTCTTTCACCCATCTCTCTCTCTCTCTCTCTGAATGTATGCATGTGTGGTTACATGTATATGTATATATGCATATGTATTTGTATTTATGTGTGCTGTGCATATGTATATACGTATACTCTATGTACGTATATGCTTATGTTTACAAACCGTATCCTCTAGTGACGCAATGACAGCCATAATAATACTTCCGGTAGCCATACAAGTTGTAATTTAAATCCACTCAAAAAGCATCCACCTTAAAAACATATTTAGATTTGTAGTAACGCCGTGCGCATGCGTAGTCTCACGCATGCGTGGAATTAAACAAGCAAGCGTTCCCGCTCAATTCATTCTCTTTCTTGCTGGCCAGCAATAGAGCATGGACGTGTCAAGCAGTGTCTCCAACACCCAACTCTGGAGACAGTCTCTTTACGTGTATAGCTGTCACTCTCCATCTTTCGGACTTACACTTGACAGCTCGCTCACATCTACACGACAACGTCCCAACAACTATACTCATACACACAGAAGCTGTAACAACAAGAGCTAAAGATGTATATATTTACCACCTGAATAAATGTTGTTTAAGTTGATAGTCTGGAGTTCAGCGTTCCGTTATGTTTCTTAATTTTATATAGGAAAGTCAGGTATACATCTAATGATGTATAACCAACTTTCCTATAGATTATTTACTTAGATAAATACAACAGTTCATATGAAATTTTATACTTGAAGAATGAAATATTTTTCACGTTCCTCTATTATATTTTTCTTTAAATAAATAAAACTGTTCTAGATTCTAAAACGACTGAAATATCAAAATATATTAATACTGTAGTGAAACCTCTCTCTCGGGCACCTCTCTCTCGGGCATTCAATCATAAATGATAACATTACAATACTACTCAATGTCATGGTGGCGAGCTGGTAGAATTGATAAGCACGCCGAGTTAAATGCTTAGCGGGTATTTTGGCCGTCTTTACGTTCTGAGTTCAAATTCCACCGAGGCTAACTTTGCCTTTCATCCTCTAAAGCAGGGCTTTTCAAACTGTGGTCCGCGGACCACAGGGAGTCCGCAAGGAAAAGACAGGGGTCCGTGGATAGCAAATACTTTTTATAGGCAATTTGATTTTATATGTTTTTTAATCGAAATCTTTTAATTGACAATAAACCTATTTGTTAAATACTGTTAGATAAATAAATGTAAAAATATATGTTATTTTAAGCAAATATTTATGTATAAATTTCATAAGCGTTTATAAGGGGGTCCCTAAGGTAAAGCCTGAAATATAAAGGGATCCGCAAGTCAAGAAGTTTGAAAACCCCTGCTCTAAAGTAAGTACCAGCTGAGCGCTGGGGTCGATGTTATCGACTTATACCCCCAGCAACCGAACTTGCTGACGTTGTGCAAAATATTTGAAACCTAGATTTCTCAACGTCTCTCACGTCTACTCTCTCGCTCCCATTTATCATTCTCTCTCTCTACCTTTCTCTCTATTATATATAAATGTATACACATATGTATGCTTTATGGTAGTGCTTAGTCACTGTACATCATGAAGAAGAGCAAGATACCCTTAAGTGGCTATGAAAACCGATCCTTGAACGACTGGGTCTGGCGCTCCTGGGAGAAATTTGGTCAGATGGGGGTGGGTCGTGACGATGACCCCCCCCCCTACTGTGGCGTTTCTCATTCGCTGCAGTAGCTCTGGCCTTCTCAAAACTACAATTTCGATTTTCTGGATGCAGTCTCAACACACTTTCCTCTGTGTTGCAACTCCCTTTCATTCATTCATTCATTCATTCATTCATTCTGAAACACTAGCTTACCCTGGCAAGGAGTTGCAGCTCCCCAGTCTGTGAGAGGGATTGCCAAGGTGAACTAGTGTTTCAGCTGATGTTTGTCTGTCTGTTTGTATGTATGTATGAATGAATGAATGAAACAACGGCTTGGGTGATCTGGTCACTTAGTCACTTAGTACATCTGGATAACTGTCAGTTAGCGAAACAGGCACTGACTAGTGAGCCGAATCAGGGGAAAGGCCTGCATTACAAGCAAAGGAATAAATATAAAAATTACCCGAATATCTATTACAGAAAACCAGTATTGATATCAATACCTGAAAAGGCCATGCACCAAAGAGGTGCCGATGGATAAGCCTGATAAACAGTAGTTTGAAGAGCTTGAGAGCAAGTACATAGTTTGACATATGAAGGCTGTAGTACTTCTCTTAGAAAGGGACTCTAAACAGTCTTTACAATGCAATGCGATCGCATATTCAAATCAAAAACGAAATTGGTTAGCCATGAACAGAACCATGTTACTCATGATACTGTGAAACATTATCACAGCCCATTTATCTTTCTATATATGGTCTATAAAGTAAAGTAGGAGGGGGTACTGAAAAGTTCCTCACTTTAAGGGTATCACGAAAGGCTTGGGTGGAGGCCCAATCTTCCGAGTTCTTTTACAGGGCTTAAAAAAACCGAAGGACCGCCACAATAAGTGTGTGAACCTGAGAGGGGGATATGATAATTAAAATCATAATTAACTGATACTCCTGTATTTTCTTTTACGCGAAACCTCACGTATGTTGGATTGAAGATCATAAAGCACCAGCTCAAAGCAAGCCACCCAAATAGACAAATCACATCAAATAAGATGAAGTGCCCCTTTTAAAGTATGAGTTGCAGTCGCCTGGCTGGACTAAAGATCCATCTCAGAAGTACAAGTAAACTTATGCTAGGAGGACTATCAGTGTCCAGGGAATAGTTGCACTTGAACACGCTGACTTCCAGCATCTATAGCTGAGTGTGTGTGTGTGTGTGTGTGTGTGTGTGTGTGTGTGTGTGTGTGTGTGTG
>NC_068984.1:41796445-41802519 GCF_001194135.2 Octopus bimaculoides | reverse complement strand
GAGAGAGAGAGAGAGAGAGAGAGAGAGAGAGAGAGAGAGAGAGAGTGTGTCATCAAGTAAACTTAAAACACTTGGTAAATTTCCGTTCCGACAATCAGTGACTGGTCGTTTAATAGTGTAGTCTAAAACAACCATTCACCGTCTCACTTCCATAGCTTCCGCTTTCGTCTTACTTTCACTCATTACTACTGCTATTCTTGTATCTACGACCACCACCGCCACATCCCCTTGTCATTGTTAAATAAGTTTATTTATAGAAATACAAAACAAAGAAAACATTGCGAATTATACGAGTAGTTTTGTTTCTTTTTTTTTCAGTGGTCGCTAAATTCCAGATCATCCTTGATAGAGCAAAGAGACTCCATGATCAAATGCATTCCAACGTTGATTATCTCGTCTGTTTTCTAGTGTCCAGCACGATATTATGTCTCCTGGCAATCCTTCGATACTGGTACTCGACGTCATGCGCCCACGCAACCTTCACTCATGACACAGACGAAGACTCTAGACTGAAAACGAGGGTGAATAAAGTTGTCTCCTCTCACCGACACACTCGAGTGCAAGGGTTCTCAATCATGTTTTTTATCTATGAATCGCTCTGGCTGCTATTCTACTCTGGTGAATCTTCATAGCCATTTGGTGTTTAAAAATTTGTTTTATTGATACTTCTTTCACAATCCCGATTTTGTTTTTTTTTCACACATCAACTTGTGTCGGTTGAACTATGGTAAAACATTTCAGAAAAGAAATTAAGCTGTTTCTTGCAATAAATACATCTAGGCCAGGGGTTTTCAAACTGTGGTCCGTGGACCACAGGGAGTCCGCAAGGACAAGACAGGGGGTCCGTGGACAGCAAATACTTTTTATGAGCAATTTGATTTTATATATGTTTTTTAATCGAAATCTTTTAATTGACAATAAACCTATTTGAAAAATGCTGTTAAATAAATAAATGCAAAAATATATGTTATTTTAAGCAAATATTTATGTATAAATTTCATAAGCGTTTATAAAGGGGTCCCTAAGGTAAAGCCTGAAATATAAAGGGGTCCGCAAGTCAAAAAGTTTGAAAGCCCCTGATCTAGGCCAAAGCTTTTTCATGAGCCTTTAATATGCTACTGTGGATCCTCAATTTACTATTTTGCTAGCGTGGAGCCTGCAAAATTATATATTGGCCCTCTGGGGTCATATGAATCACCGTTGAGAACAACTGCTCTAGACCAATACCGAACGATTGTCATATCTCTGACTGTTTTTAAAGACATGTGAGGGTGTGCTTTAAGGGCGAGTTGGCTGCTATTTGTAGTAGATCGAGTAACAAATTTGACTTATTTTGTTTTTGCATTCCTTAAATGTCAAACGTTTTACTCTTTCTCCAAAGATTGTTTTTAATGTTAATGTCAGAGTTTTCTATTTTCATTTATTTATATATTTATCCAAATCACATTTTATTTTATTTTGTTTTATTTATATAACTTTTTATCGTGTGTTCCCAACACAACTACCGACTCCTATTAACAAGGAAAGACGATAACTTTTCAGACTGACAGGAGAATAAACGAATAACCGAGAAATAGTGCACGTATAATTGACCTACCTACCATGCCGCCGACCACCTCGTAATGAGATAAGAAAATGTATAGAAAAAGAAAAATAGGAAGAATCTAAAAGTATCTCTCATTCCATCAGTTCAGTTTTCCTTGTATGTCCGATATATGCCAGGCGGATATTCGTCAGCATATAAATATCGTGTTTAAATGCCGAATAGCTGGTGGAACATATTTGTTTAACATTCCATTAGAAAACGAATTTTGTATCTAATGGAAATAGAGGAAACAAATGACTGTGTGCTTAAGAAGCTCGCCTTTGAGACACATTTTTTTCGGATTCAGTCCCACGGCGCGACACCTTGGAAATGTAAAAGATAAAAAGCAAGTAAAAGATAATAGGCTCCGGATAGCCTTGTGAGTAAATTTGGTTGACAGAATCTGAGTGGAAGTCCGTTGAATACATACATACTAAAATATATTATCGACTGCATATATTCAATACATGTGTTTTGCTTGTTCGCCGGTACGCTGCGGGTTAGTACGGTGGAGATGATTCCTTCAAAGCACTGGGTGTTAAAATACCTGTAAGCCATAGATAGTGAGGCAACTCGTCTCTAATCCCATTCAGGAGTGATGGATATCGACATTTCGCTATTTTGCAGCTTTTCAATATCAAGTAGCTGAACCTGGCGATGCAGTTTGCCCCCTGTTCGATTCAGGTACGTGATATTGATAAATCATTTGCACACACACACACACACACACACACACACACACACACACACACACACACCACATACACGTGTATGTATGTGTGTGACTGTATCTGAGTATCCTTTCACACATAGCGCATGACTACTAGTGTACATACAGCTTAGACATCATACGCCAAACCCATAGATTCCATTAACAGAGATCTCTAAAATACCATCCACTGGACTATTTAAATCTTGTCTTTTCCAATAGCAACAAATAAATTAAGCCACAAGCAGAAGCGCTACTTATCAAGAAAACATCATCACACTGCACCTCTTTATACCAAAGTAGTACTCAGAGACTCCAGGGTTCTTCCAAGTGTTAAGTCTCCCTATCACTGTAATGCATTCCATTAACAATATACCACAGGTCAATGTAGCACTGTTGTAATTAGATACCATGGCTTTGTAAATTGGTGCTGCAGGACTGATGTAATGTCCTGTTTTCACTAGGTACTATATATCGGTGTAATATGCTGTTGTAACTAGGTACTACAGGTTGGTGTAATGTACTTCTATAAATTGGTCCTTTATGTGTAATGTGTTACTGTATGTAGTGGTAATTTCAGAAATACCGGTGGGTAATTAGTTTAATCGGGTCCTGACTTTAACTTTCGTAATGTAAAAAGATATTTACCTTTTCAAGCTGACTAGTAAGACTACTTGAACTTTAAGTTATCTATCGTACCCCAAATTACGGTGGCAGTAAGTCCCAAATGATGTATGGGACTTACTGCCACAGTCTCTTCCTGAGAGTGCTTTCGTATACAGTTGAATTAAATGCTAACTAATCTTTTCCGATATACAAATAATGTACATGGCGTGGTGCTTATGCCTAGTTTTCGGAGCTATGCGTGAATATAACTTTACCATTTTAAAGTTACATGCTTAGAACGCTTAGTTTACTGTAGATAACTCTTCCTACATTAGGAATTATTATTGCTTACGATGTCAAATCAAAAGTGTTATTGCTACTTTAAACAGCAAGTCGCTTCTTGTTTACGTACCTATATACAGGTAGGTAGTTTGTGCTGAGGACAGGCTATCCAAACTTACGCTTACATACATGCGACGAGATTTTTTTTTTTTTTTGCTGTACATTAATCTGGATTACTGACTCAACTCGCTGTAAAATTATCTCTTTTTATTTCAGTACCAATGGCAATAGCGATGGCATCAGATAGGACATGCAATGAAGCTAGTAACGACAATCAGGTTAGTGACTTCAAATTCCTCAGCAACCACTTCTAGACAATTATTTATACATTGTCAATCTCTCTTATTTCCTATTTCCTCTCTTTACTTAGACCTTCGATCCTATAATTTAGTAAAAATGTCTCCGATGACAAATCGGAAGAATCTCTCTATTCATTTTCTTAAAATCCACTCCTGAAATCGACACATTTACTGCCCTCGATTTTAATCATATGATGTCTCTTGTGTCTAAAAAATTAAGAACAAAAATTTAAGAACAAAATAAATATCTTTGAATATATCACTTCGTCTGGAATCAAATGTGACTTCCATACAAAAAAAAAACCCAAAATACAAGGTAAGAATTTTGTTAAATCTTTTCTGACCACTTGAAATTTTTCAAATTTTCACCATAATATTTTCAAAAAATCTAGTTCTGATGTAGTTTTGCATGCTGGGGAGTTAAGTTGACAGAACAACTAAACACACATGATCCTCTGACCGAGGATTGAACATTTTTATTGCACTTCATTAGAGAGGCGCATGCATGGTTCTATTGTTAAGAAGATCGCTTTGGTTTCGAATTCGGTTCCACTGTGCGGCACCATGGACAATTGTCTTCTACTATAACCTAGAGTCGACCAATGTTTTGTGGGTGAATTTGGTAGACGGAGACTGTGTGGAAATTTGTCGTATGCATATACGTATATATGTGTATGTCTTTGATTTTATCCCCCTCCCCCAGCGACCACTATGTTGGTTAGTTTACGTTCCTCTGATCTAACGGCTTGGCAAAAAAAGACCGATAGAATAAGTACCAAACTTTAAAATAAAATACTTGAGTTGATTTATTCGACAAAAACCCTTCACTGCAACATTGCGGCAATATTTTTTTTTACATAACATCTGGGGTTTTTTCTCCTGTTTAGTTAGGGACGAAAGAACAGTACCATGTCCCTTGCTTATTTATTTATTTATTTTTGCTGGGTTTCCTAGACTGGTGGAAGGGCGGAAGGTATCCTCAAAACCAGAAACCCAAAGAACAACTGATTTAGAACTGAGCGAGTAATTAAGATTACTGTCACGAAAAAAAATCAATCGAAGGCCAGTGATCAGGTTTACATTGTCCAATGTGTTCTTCCTTTATATAAGAGAGTAGAGAACAATTTAAATGAGATTTAGTTGCTATTTCTAACAGGTCAAATTGGTTGCTGTTTCTAGCGGCCCACCAGATAATGAGTCATGTCTCATGCGGCCCACTTCTCGAAAAAATTGCTCATGCCTGAAAGACTATCTTAGCTCGTGTAATATTTATCTCTTTACACTATGTACTTTAGAAATTAAATTAGATTCCACTGTATCTGAAGTGGGCTTATCAGTGATTACTATTTGCTAAAACTTGATTTTTTTGATAAAGGCAGAAAAATAAATATTCATTGGAGCAAGACAGCGCTTCCTAAATATAATCAACTAGATTTTATTACCAGTTTTTCTAATTCATAGATGAGCGAGTGTGTGCGAGCGTACAATTCCTAGCAGAGAGTAGTGGGACTCAACACATTATTCCGGGTCTCGAATAGCTAATAAGGTGCGGGAGGGAAGGGGCTCTAATTAGTTGTTGGTTTCCCTTCTTTAAAAATAAAAATAAAAATAAAAATAAAATATCCCAGATCCCTGCATTTTAAGGGTTCTGTCCACATCCGGAGCTTAAAAACAGTCTTACTCCACTTTAGTAAATTTCCCTTATAGGCCCGGTGTGAGGGGTGGAAATAATATGTGTCAACAAATACGATAGGAACTAATCAATGAGGTCGCGTCGACATTACAGAAAGAGCAATCACGTAGATTCTACGTGATTGCTCTATCTGCTAGAAATAGCAGCCAAATTTCTCTCAAATCACACATATTAGCATCCAAAAAAGAGAAGGGACATCTTGGACAATCCAGTTCCAGATACATAAAAAGAGACGGGTGCTTCTTCGCAGTGCTCCCTTTAGGCTTAGGCACATTGGGTAGTCTAAGGGCCCAGTTCTAATTTATGTATGCTGTGTCTTTCTGTCAATAAATACATACGAAAGGGCCCAGTGCACTGATTTGCCCGGGGGCTTATAATGCTGCTAAGACGACCTTGCTTCTTCGTTTGCAGGACCCATGAAAGGTTTATATGTTAAGTATGTATGTACGTACACATTTGCTTATACTCTGCTAATGTTTGCATTGCTCATCATGTTCTTTCGAGCTTTGTACTTTGCTTTCTCAGTCATTATATTCTTCAGACTGTTCCCTCCTCCTCTTTTTCCTACTAACCTACTTTTTCTTCCCTCTTTTTTTTTTCGCCATTAGTTTTTTTTCTTTTTTTTTTCTTTTCATTTATATGTTCTTTCTTTCTTTCTTTCTCTATTCCTTTGCCAATCAAATCAAATCAGCAGCAGTAGCGCACTTGATTCTCGTCAGTTTCAAAGAAGTGGGAGAGAGAGTAAACACGAAGAAAGAAGCGCTTAGCTTCAAGAATTCATTTACATTTCACTTCGCTCTTTTAACAAAGGTGAGTGTAAAATTAACCTTGACATAAAGT
>NC_068984.1:41788066-41796435 GCF_001194135.2 Octopus bimaculoides | reverse complement strand
ATCTATATATATAAATAGTAACTTTTTATTAAAATAACTTCTGTTATTTGTACTTGTCTAATTCACAACATTGTTATTATATATGAACACATCAATGTATACACGCACTTACAAGCACATGGTTACATGTAGTCTCATCTAAAAGTACTTCGGCCTTTATTTCATCTTTAAACAACATAGAAAGTTACCATGTTAGACTTTTACACTTAAATGCCTAAACCTAATATCACTCAGATCGTATTCTCCACCTTGTTTTCTTTTTCTTCCCCAGCTCCCAACCTTTTTGGGTGGGGCTGGGGTCTTTTTTTTCCCCCAGAGACGAGTGAGCTCACTCACGATAGTCACTTTCGTTGTTACTATTGAATATGTCGGTTAAGAAATATTGTCAAGAAAATAACGAAGCTTAACCATCATCGTACTCTCAAAAATAATAATCCTTCCTAATTTTGGCTCAAGGCCAACAATTTCGGGCGAAGAGTTTAATCGATTATATCGATCCCGGTACTTGATTGATATTCATTTTATCGACCCTGAAAGGATGAAAGACAAAGTTGACCACGGTAGGATTTGAACTCAGAACATAAAGCCAGAAAAAATGCTGCTAAACGTTTTGTCCGGCGTTATTTAGTATCCTTTCCTTTTCTGGTATTTTATGTACTTGATTTTATGTTATCACTACACATTCAGTATGGTGTTTTAGGAAGTGGATGGAAAGAAAGAAAAAAAAACAGCCAAAACAGCGTAACTCCTACATTATGGGACCCAGTTACCGTTTTTCAGAATCGGATCCTCCGTAACCAAAAACGTGGCATTCCGTAACAAAAATCAATATATATCCATTTTACCGAAAGTTATGACGGAAAAATTGGATCTTGTGAATTTTCCGAAAGTCCCCTCCCCACTCCCCAGGGTCGTCAGCGCGCATTTTCCTTTTTTATATTCGGGCGATCTTTCGATACCAGTACCAAATATCGGCCTTTTCTGTAAAAAGTGTCTTCGGCGGTCTTTACCAAAGGTCGGCCTTTTCCGTAAAAAGAGTTGGAGGGAAAGAGGGAAACGACGTCGTAAAAGCGAAAGAGATACAGAGAGCGCGATTTCTTTTGAAGGGGTTAGGGTTAAGGTTAGGGTTTAAGGGTTAGGGTTTGGGTTAGGGAATTCCGTCCCTAACCGTAACTGTAACCCTAACTGTAATCCTAAACACTAACCCTAACCCTAAAACCGACACTAAAACCCTAACCCTAACACCCTAGTGAAGATCGTGCGGGTGTTATGGAAAAGGCCGATCTTTGGTAAAGATCGCCGAAGACACTTTTTACGGAAAAGGCCGATATTTGGTACTGGTATCGAAAGATCGCCCATATTCATTTTCTGCATACTTGTTAACACCCACTAGGCTGGCTTTTTCCCCCCGCGTGAAGAGCTTTATATTGACCGTGTCTTCTACCGTAATCCCCGGGTTTGTCGTCCAAAGCCTTGGCAGGGAAACTGTGTGGAAGTTTATCGGAAGAATCGCTCCTGTTCCTGGGGGAGTAGAGTTAAGCCATTGCCCATTTTATTATTACCATATGGTCTTCGGGTGCCTTGAGCGGGATCTGCTCTGTTGCAAGTATTCGAGCTGAGTCTCTAGTCTGAGGATGACGTTTTCCCATCCTCTTACCAGTTTCAAAAGCTTTGAAGAAAGTTCATCGGCGCTTTCCTTCCATTTTTAACCAAGTCAGATACATACACTGTGTTTGTATATATTTAGTGGAACAAGCTCAATACGTGTGGGGGAAGGGGAGAAATAAAATACAGTTTGTAGGACTAATGGTTATGGATTAAATATTTATATTCACGGTAATTTTTCAGATTAATACACGCACGGTTACCAAGCCCTAACCTTAAAGCCCTAAACCTAACCCTAATCCTAACCCTAAACCCTAACCCTAAACCCTAAAACCCTAACCCTGACTCTAAAACCCTAATACCCTAGTGAAAATCGTGCGGATGTTAATCTGAAAAATTACTATATTCACCCTGTAACTTATCTCTAAATACTTTATTCTAAGTGACCGAGCTGATTATTTTTGAACTTGTCACTCCTGGAATATATATAATACATCCCATTGACAAGAGTCAAAAAACTTGAAACATCGATGTTTGGGATTCCTGATAGATGGCGACACTGAACAAACCGAATGTTTTCACACCATTTTACCATAAAAGAGATATTTTCTCCACGGTAACTGCAGTGAGTTTGCTTTTTAGCAGTTGCAATATGTCACAAACACATTTTGACAAGCCTAAATTTTGCTTATACTTAAACACTGCTTGGCACTAACATTTCGTTGTATAAATAAATAAATATATTTCCGAGAGAGAGAGAGAGAGATATCATTCTTAATCGGCAGAAACTATCAAAAATTATGTATAAATGTATATGCGTTCATTTACAAAACATCTTTGGCCTTTGGAAAAAAAAAAAAAAAACAATCTATTGACGAAATACGAAACAAAACCGAGCTGGGGGAAATAAACTGAAGTGTTAGAAAAGCGAACAAAATGTGTTCTAAAATAACAAGAGATTTCGGTTTAGACAGTTGACTTAATTATCTGTTGTTATTGACATAACATTAATGCTATGTTAGCTTAGCTGCCTTGCTTGTCTACATATCCTATTGTATTGCTTGTACGGAGCAGTTTTAGATTTTTTCATGGTTTTAAGTAAAACAGCAAAACATATACTGATCATACTATCATACTTACAATCGATGGCTTCTGATCTCAATTGATTGGAAGTGTTATCATGTACATTGTTTTGTCTTGGTATAAAAGATGGGCTACAGCAAATATTCTGCTCAATACCACAGATTTGCTTGTCAGTTGTTTGACCTTAACCAGTTGAGCATGTCCCTTGGTGGCTGACGATATGTGCATCTCTGATCATGAGCAGAAGTAGTGGGGGAGCATAGCCATGTGTTGAGAGGAATTTTTTGGGGTTTGAAAAATTCACCATTGGAAACATGGGTGCTTTGTTCAGCATCCTTAAACAAACCTTATTCAGGGACCTTTTGAGCGGGATAGGCTACTCGGCCTGAAGAAAATTCTAACTGGGTCCCACCTGCGAGGTCATGCGCTGTTTATCTTGATATGAGATCACCATGTGGCACAAATATGGTTGTGATGCATGTGCCTGGTGTACCCTTATCAGACGGGTAGCCATGATGGGTATAACGGGCTTCGTATATTTTATCCCAGTGTCACTTTGATGGCATGCAATGCTCTCTCACTCAATAATAATAATAATAGGCACAAGGCCTGAAATTTTGGGAGCGGAGTGAGTCAATTACATCGACACCAGTACTCAACTGGTACTTATTCATCGACCCCGAAAAGATGAAAGGCAAAGTCGACCTCGGGGGAATTTGAAGACAGAACATAAAGACGGACGAAATGCCGCTAAGCATTTTATCCGGCGTGCTGACGATTCTACCAACTCGCTGAATAATAATGGAGACTACGAGATATTTGAATGTACCGCCACATTTAGGTTAGCTTTTTTTTTTATGTATTTGAAACGCGCGCGCACACACATACACACACCTGTCCTTCAGTCATTGGATTTCGGCCATGCTCAAGAACTGCCTTGAAAGATTTTAATCGAACAAATCGACCCCAGTGCTTTTTTTTTTTTTTAATCAGGTACTTATTCTGTTGGTCTTTTTTGCCGAATCGCCATTTTACGGGGACGTAAAGAAACCAGCACTAGTTGTTGGTTGTCAAGCTGTAGTGGGAAGAAGCACAAACACAAATATATACACATACATACATACATACATACATACATACATACATACATATATATATATATATATATATATATATATGCACATATATATATATGTTTAGCGAATCCTTTATTGTAACCAGCAGTGTAGCTAATAGGGGAGCAAGGGGAGCGACCGCTTTTCCCGAGTACATTTTTCAAAATTGGTGCCTTTTCAACAATTTTTGAAACTCTTTAGTTGTGCAATAAAAGTCGAATCTCTTGTTTTGCTGTTGATGTTTTTGTGTGTGTGTTGTTTTTTTGTTTTTTTTGGCGGGGGATGTGTTTTGTTAATCATATGACCTCGGAAGAACTTTTTAGAGTCATTACTCCCGTGTTTTTTTAACTATTTACTCGGATCTTTTTTAAAACGGGGGCCACATTTTGCATTAACGAAACACTTTGAAACTTGGAACACTGGTAGAATGTGTCATATAAAACATCTTTTTCTCTTAGTCTTCTTTAAAAAAAAAGAAATCCATAAATTATTCCATGTTAAAGTTGTCGTATTTCTGTAATTTCAACCAATCACTGACGTCCATTCAGCCGATGTGCCGACTACATAAACAAACGATTCTGAAACAATTAACCCTAACCCTAACCCTAACCCTAGGGTTAGAGTTAGGGTTAGGGTTAGGGTTAAAGCAAATTTAAAATGAAAAAAGCAAATAAAACGAAGGTATGGAGATTAAATACGCTTTACATCGCTTAATCAGCCAAGGGGTAAATATAAACAACTGAATACTTGTCAGTGATTGGTTGAAATTATCGAAATAAGACAATTTTTTACATGAAATAAATTCGAGTACAAAAATATTTTTCTGTTCTATAACACAAAATAGAAGTTTAAAAGTTTTTCGGTACCAAAAACACTACGTAAACATTAATGAAAAATGTGGCCCCCGTTTTAAAAACGATCCATTTACTCAATTTCCTGTAATGTGTTAGTGGCTGCTAACATCGGAAAAACCCAAACAAATCCTGACGTCATAACCTCTTGACACTGGACGATCCCGTAGAGTTTCATCTTTCTCACATCGCACCTACATTAGTAGTTGTGTCCTACATAATGACATTCTTACTGAAACAAAATTAATGAATGTAGAATGCTATTGCGTATAACTAATAATATATTTCGCGTAATATAAGAGAAATGAGTTTTAAAAAATTGTTTAGAATGTCATGGCGCCTTTTTTATGTGCTCGCTCCTACTAACTTTAAACCTGGCTGCTCTATTGACTGAAACTGCTCACTTGTGGGCTCCTCCCATCTTTTAGATTAATGGTTTCTTCAATGGCGTGTAATTAAGTGTACAGACTGCACAGACCAGCCACATTACGTAGGTGTGTTTGCTGTAGTTGAAGGTATGTTATGTTAAAAAACACTAAAGGTGGACTGCCAATTTGGTTACTGCACATGGCGGCTCACATCCGCTCTACACCCTTGGGCTTCTTATTAGGTCGCATTATCGCAGTGTGTGTTGATGGAACTCTTTCTGTCCCACAGTCTATCAACTCCGGTGTGCTCAAGGTTTTTGTCCTCATTCTCTACTCAGTCTTCTATTCTCTTCCATCGATTTATTGCCGTTATGTCCAACATCGCCACTATCCTTCATTTTGCCTCAGCTTACCCCAGCAATGCACCATCTACTCACAACCTAGACACCACACGCTAAATTTCCGTACTGACTCCAAGAACAGAGACCTCAAAAGCCTTTTTAAATGAAAGTAATATCAGTCTCGTCTCTTTCAATACCAAGAAAACACAAACGCTACTCATTCATATCAAGAAAAAAATATTTTTTTAAACTTATCCATGAGTAACACGCAAATTAGGGCCCTTGCAGTCGCGAAAGCACATTTTAGCTACATCACAATGACGGACCCTTTTCTCCAGCCCATAGTAATTATTGACATTCTACAAAGTCCACGGTGGGTCCACAATGGAGTATTGCTCTCACACTGAGGACGGTGCTACTACAGTTACACATAGACAACCTAGATCGCATCACTCATATATACACTCTAGTCTCTGGGTCACAGATATGCTGTCTTCTCTCTCCTTTTCTATCACTACTACAGTATCTCACTATTACTCTCTCTTGCCGAAAGTACATCCTTAACAGCTAGTCACATCCTAATGAATGGCATTTCTATCCAGGGCAAGTACATATTTCAGCCTATAGCAGGTAGGGGTCATACTACGTTACAGACATTCCCGCCTCATCCCTAGTTTCTCCTACTCTAATCACCCACTCCCGGTGCAGCACTAATCACTACGCCTAATCCTTCCTTCCTTCCTTCCCTAAATGTCGGTCTGTGGAATTGACTTGCAGTGTTTCGTGGAGCATATTAAGGGGATGAACCGCTCTGGTTTGTGGGCACTACCCCTTCCTTCAAATCCAGCAAGTGAAAAATAGAAAAGTTGATGAAAAGTCGTTTTGCTGACTCAGTCCCACAAATTTATCTTTTGAAACACGCCAATGGTAGGCCATTCAGTATATGGTTTCATTTTCTAACTGGCTCACCCCCTTCTCTCCCTCTTTCTCTCTCTCCCCTCCCTCCCCCTCTCTCTCCTTCAAACTAGTGTGATGTTGGTGGCAGACGCAGCTATAATTTTCATACATCCTTAAATAGTTCTTTGCAGAAACTCCTCTTTCAATTAGGTTATTGGGTCAACTTCAAGTAGTCTTCCTTTGTACTTCAAATATTTTTTGCTGCTTATTCACCTAATTTTGTTTTACATTTTGTTTGTCCAGTTTTTATTTGTTTTGCTCTGACTTTGTTTTCTCCCTTTATAATCGCTATTGGCAGATTTCTGTGGTTCGATATGGATATTGATTTTATCGTTTTCTTTTGCTAAGAGGTTTTTATCTTCACGCACGATGGACAAGGCATTAAAGTTGCCACATGCTTATTCACTTGGTAGGATGAACTACTGCTACTACTGACTCATTGCTTTTTGTCAACTTTAAAAAGAAGAAATATATTAAACGCATATGAATGAGAATAACATTTTTTTAAATCTAAAAATGCAGTAATACCTCACTTTGCGAGGACCCGCTTTACGAGACTTTGCATTTGTGAGTTTTATTTTTCAAGTACAAGATCCAAATTTTGAATGAAGTGCGAAAGTTTCTACTACCATAACAAATGCTTCTCTGTGTTACCAAGAAATTTATAAAGCAAAAATAAAAACTTCTTCTAAGCAAACAACTCTAGACTAGTTTTCTAAAAAGAAATCTACCATTCCAACTACGAGTGCTTGTGAATCGGCGATCGCGTCTACAAGTGATGGTGTGCGCGAGTCTAGTGCTAGTGAAAGTGATTCAGAAAACGATATTTTTTTTATTATAAATGATCTTGACATTCTTTTTACTTTACATAAAATATTAATTACATTCTACTGTTGTTTTATTGCCATTCATTTACAAGTATTATAAATTTTATTGGTAAAACATTTTTCTGGAAACGAATTACGATTTATAACATTGCTATTATGGGAAATTATTGCTCTACTGTACGAGTTTTCGCTTTACGAGCGGCCTCCGGGAACAAATTAACTCGTATAGAGGGTACGGTCAAGTACCTCTGGAACTCCACTCATCCCAAACAATGAGGTAAGTTTGTTGGAGAACTGTTGCCATTGCAGAGTTTTGGGAAATGTTGCACATTTAGATTCTTTCATTGCAAGGTTTAGAGGAAGCTTGAACGTGAATTGAGCAGTTCTTCCTGGTAGCTGTAATACCAGAAGATACAACACTGGAAGACGGTTAGATTTTATTTCATCCCATTTAGGATTGCAGGTGAAAGTGACAAAAAGATCTGGTTTTCCATATGTCCTGACATATGTCATAGCATCTTGTGTTCGTTGGTGCATATATCGAGGATCACCTGTGAATGATGATGGGAGAATTATATGTTGCCCCATGTTTTGAATATCGCCGTCTGCCCTCAGAACATCTTGGAGATGAACATAATTTTTAGCCCTTAACTTTTTTGATTCTTACGAATGCAGAGGAGATGTTGACTCTCAACTTTAGCATACATATCAACCAGGTATTGTTGAAATAGATCATGATACGTGTGTAATTGATTTGATTGTTCTGGTCTTAATATCAGTTGGTAAGAATAGAAGTCATTTGACGATACCATTTTGTTTGTAATTGGCTCTCCTGTTGCCGGTTCAATTTGTGGAATCTTGTCCATTCCACAGAATAAGAGGATACTGGAGAGCAGCATAAGAGGGATGAGTCTCTGAAATATATTTAAGGTTGCTATCTCAAGCACGAATGAGAATATCGTGATATTCATAAGGAACATATGCGCGCACGCGCGCACATACACACACAACTGTCTCTCTCTCTCTCTCTCTCTCTCTCTCTCTCTCTCTCTCTCACACACACACATATATAGTTGAAATTTACAGAAAAACAAAAGACGAAGGCAGATGTATGAACAACAAGCAGGTGTATTAGTTTGACGCTTGGGGAAGTGAGAAAATCTTTTACGTTTCGAACCTACGCTCTTCAACAGAATGGAGTAAGAAAAAATAAACAGAATAT
>NC_068984.1:41778359-41787607 GCF_001194135.2 Octopus bimaculoides | reverse complement strand
TCCCAAAATTTCTAGTGCGTACTATATACGAGGTTAAAAATGAAAAATATTTTCTAAGCAAAATTTTCTAAGTGATAAATATGTAAAGGCAATTTACTTAATATTTATTTTTCACTGACGTTATTACTGTTATTTCTTTATTTTCTGGAAACAAAGTGCACAAAAAAGTTACACGTTTGCATTGTTATATATACAATAATAATAAAGGACGTTACTGTAAACACGTTTACAAACCAAGGACGTTATATAGATCTCCTTGACTCAAGTTAGAGAAGGGGTGCGTATTATACTCAGGGGTGGATTATACTCGAGGATTTACGGTATATACACACACACACACACACACACATATATATATATATACACACATATTTATATATATATATATATATATGTATGTATATATATATATTCTAGCGACAAAGGTAGTATTAATACTGAGAGGTAATGTTTATCCCCACTTAAACGTGGATGTTCTCTTAGAACAAACTATACCACAGCAGTTTCCATGAGAGAAACTCTCATATTGGCTTTTGGTGCGGAATGTACTCTTGTTTATATTGTTAGATAACTCCCAGCCGTCTCCAGTGCCGAGACCACCAGATCACGTGATTCGACCTTCTTTGATCTCGTCAATGGTGGACGCTAGAGATAGCAGCGATTCGCCTCCCCGCCAGCAATATATAGAATAACAGTGTCAGAACAGGCTCTAGTGCTGAGATTAGCCAATGAGCTTGCTAAAGAAAATATTTATTTCATAACGTTACTTTTAATTCTTTTTATACATGTATATATATCGCTTAGGTATAGCGATATTAATAACCCAGTGTTAGGACTCGATATGCATATGCTTCAGAGAAATGCGTTTGTAGAGTACAG
Organism: Octopus bimaculoides; assembly: GCF_001194135.2. Taxonomy (NCBI): domain Eukaryota; kingdom Metazoa; phylum Mollusca; class Cephalopoda; order Octopoda; family Octopodidae; genus Octopus; species Octopus bimaculoides. Next base: position 41,786,728 of record NC_068984.1, on the reverse strand, counting down.
AGCGTAAAAGAGATTATATAAATGACAAGGGAACAAGAAATTATGTAATGTACATCATTAGCTTAGACCTGTTTCTGCTATACTTGTGTATCGTCTTATAGTCTCCGACGGAAGCTATGAAGTGGCACAAAACACTCAACTATAAGTGCATTGCTTCTTATGGCAGAAATAACTGTAAGCTAATGAAGTTCAAAACATAATTTCCTGTTCCTTTCTCATTTATATAATCTCTTAGTGTGTGTGTGAGAGAGAGAGAGAGAGAGAGAGGCGGGGAGAGATCATTTATACAATGTGTGTTATAAATATACGGATTCAGATACTGGAAAGGCCCTCTCAGTAGTTTTAAGGCATTAGTATATTAGCCGATTGTCTGGAGAACCTTCCGCCCAGTGGCTTAGTGGTCCCATTGCTAGTCTACGCTGTGGTTGTGAATGTGGGAATCCCACTACATGGTTTTGCTCTGGAGACCCATAATGCTGTTAAAACGGTTCTGCCTCACAAGCTTATTTTCTAAATATGAACCCGCTTCTTTATTTATAACCCATATTGTATTGGTAATGTCGTAATTATGGGACTGTCAAAATAGCACGATTCTACAGCTGACTTGCATCAGTTAGCTGCTTACTCGCAAAAAGTTTTGTTTTATATTATTACTAGAAGGGGACTTAACTAATGCTCCGATTTGAAAATTGTTAGAATTTATGGCTTAAAATTATTTTTAATACAAAAATTCAGGTCTTAGGAAGCAATAAAAAAAATAATAAATGGCCGATTCCGGGCATTTTCGGCCATGAGGAATCCATTGGTGCGACTCCCAGATTGCTATCTTGTAAGGTGTGGATTTCTATAGATGCAACACACACACACACTCACAAACTCAGCTATACAATAGGTATAGATAGTAGCACGTCAGTTTCAGTTTGTGAGGGGAAGTAAGTGAATCATAATTGTCACTAACAGCGAAACCGTTGTTATTTACTTAATTTAAACAAAAACGAGCTGAGAGAAATAACTCGGTGACAAGTGGCATGTCTTTGAACAACATAAACAATTACAGTATATCAAATACAATACGACATAAATTCTTGATATAAATCAAGAATTCATGTTGTAAAATTATCTCCACTTCTGGAAGATGTCTCATAATTACCAAATGGCAAGCTCCACTTGAAAAAGGGAGATAATCTCAAAATTCAAAAGTTTCCCAAAACTGACATGCCACTAAGGAAAAGGATACATGTATTGTTTGGATAAAAGAAGACAGTCGTTGACAAGCGTTTCTGGTCTAATAGCACGACAAGCTGCTCGACCTTATTTCCAGTAGCAAAGGTATATAGACTTAATTCTCATCCCAAGCGTCTGTAAAAAAAATTCTTATCGTTAGAGTCGTGTTTAGTAGCTTGAATAATGTGACTAGATATACTCAGAATAAAACAGGATGTATGGAGACAACTAAAATGATTTTGATAATTGGTTTACTTTAACATGTGAGACCTGCTGCAGCCAGACTATGATCTAAGGCCTAAACAACAACACAGTATAAATTCATTCTTTATCAACTTTATCCTTAACATGATCTCGTTACTTCACCGAAATAGTTTATCAAAAAACATTGTATATTAATTACATACATTAGGAATCTAAGTGCACCTAGACTGATGAATTTAGTTGCCTTGGTTAAAAATCGCTTGTACAAAGCTTGTGTGTGTGTGATGTAACTTGAGTGTTAAACACAATGCACGATGCAAACGAAAAACATGACTCCATTGCGCCAGTGAATGACTCAATGTTTAACATTGGCTTTGATAGAAATGGGATAAGGTATGCACATGAATGACATTCCCCAACTTTTCAGCTCACGTTGTTGCTTACAGCATCTACCTTCCTCACGATTTCTCACCTCAGGCTTACGAACATCAGCGCACCCCTAATACCTAAAAACCCATTTCTATCAGATTATAGAAGCAACCTCACACCGGTTAACAAAATTTGACCTGTATTCGAATCTGAGACCGTTCCAAATGATCTTTAAATCCAGTATGAAAAGCAGGATGAAAACTATTATATAAATTACATAGCCATGGATTTCTATTATTAAAAAATATTGTTTTTCTCAAAACCGATGCGCACATGCAATTTGCACCTGCAGTTCGTCCTTGCTGCTAAAAAGCTCTGTTAGTGCTCTACGTAACAGCTCAACCGACTAAAAATAGCATGTAAAAGCTGAAGGCTTGGCCTTTCTTTTTTATTTGACAGTATAGGCAAAACAAGTATGTGCTTAGTGCACAGAGGGAAGAGAGAACAACAGAGATTGTCTTATATTTTTTTCCAGTACCAGATTTATCTTAGTGCAAACTGGGCTGCACGACCAGTACCACACAAAAATATAACAACTTTTTAAAAAATATCGGCATTCACATACATATTTGTATAAGCAGTACACACACACACACTCATACGTAATGATATTAAAGGGTTGCCAATTTAGCATATTTTATGCTAGATCTAGCATTTTTTTTTTTTTTCAATATTTTTTCATTCTAGCATTTAGCAGGGAAAATAACAGGTTTAAAATTTTATTTACCATTTTTCTCTGAGCATGACATTTCCACAATAGTTACCCTTTTTTTCTTCTTTTTCCTCCTTTTCTACTTTCTTTAAAGTATCTTACAGCCAAACTTTTGTACTATCAGCTATTGTTGATTTTTTTGTTTCATTTTCATGAAACTTCAAATGAAAGTTTACTAAAAGGAAGTTTATCAGGTTATGAACTTTTCTAACCCCCCCTCCCAACCGCTTGGATACAGAGTGGTGCTGGTGAGGAGGGGGGGATAACTCATGTCATCCCCTGAACTCACTACACAATAAAGTAAATATGTTGCAAAGAATGAAAGCATGGAAATTCGTCCTAACAATGCTTTATTCTGTAGTGATGAGTTTTTATGACTGATTGAAACGATTTACTTTCAGTTTGACTGTCTCAAAATATGCCTGTGTATTTTCATGCTTGTTTTGGATTATATATCTTGTGTAGAAGTACAGGGGTAGCAGGGTCTCCCCTTTATGTTTCTACTTACTTTTTTTTTTAAGTATTGTAGTTATATTTGTGGTTTTACCAATAGATATTAAATATAAGATTGGAAGCGAAATATGATGTTCCCAGGTTTATATCAGAACACAGTTTTAGGATTTCTGCAGATTTTATTTTTCCACTTAATAAGTTGGCCACCCAGCTTCCTGAATCAGTATTCTTCACCTCAAGAATTTGTAAGCAGCAAACAAGAATTGTTAGCGGCAAACTGATAAGTTGTATTTTCAATTTTTTATTTTTGTTAATAATTCAATTGCTTCCCACTACATTATAATAAGCTAAGAAAAAACAAAGTTGTACCAGCAAAAGTTCATCATCATGGGTCTGTTTTCCATACTGACTTGGATTGGACAATTTGACAGGAGCTGGCAAACTGGAGAGTTGCACCAAGCTCTAGTTGTCTGCTTTGGCATTGGCAATGCCAACCATTTTACAGAGTGTACTGGATGCTTTTTACAGCATGGGTTTTTCAGAATAGATATTGGGCATAAGGAGTTGATGTATTTTCCAACCTTTGCCACTATTGAAAGAGGCTGCAAGAGGACACTGAGCACTTGAAGAAATTGCACAATGATATATAAATTAGGTTCAAAGATCACCTGAAAATAAACATTCCAAACTGGGTGGTAAAATCATTTAAGACAAATGTAGCTGATGTTGATATCAAACTGCAAGAAAGCCTTAATGAGTTGCAGTGTAAACAGACTACACAAGCTAAATCTAATTGTGGGCTCAATAACTTATGGTCATGTAGTGAAATTGCTGTGAAATTCCCATTACTTTGGCAGGAAATAAAATGGCCTTTCCTACTTTCTTACCTAGTTGAGTAAAGTTTTAACTGAATGTATTTCCTACTATCAATAGCTCACAGTTATTTAGATATTGTAAGTAGAAGGTGATTTTTATTTGTCTCTAAAAACCATCGACCTTTGAGAGTGGAAAACTTGTGAAACTGCATTAGGTACAAAATTCCCCCTAAATAAATACAATAAAACAGTAAAATTATATATATTTATTCTCTTTTTTACTTTGCTAAAGGATTTTATTTTTGAACTAAAAAAAGCAATAATTTTTTTTTTAGAAGTTATTAATCTTCTGGCTGTCAATACAAGTTATTTATTATGTGTATTATATGAGGAAAATAATGTATGATTACAAACGGTTATTTTATTGAACTCGCATAATATTTTGTTTTCTGAAATAGAATACTGGAGAATAAATGTGCAGATAACAGACACTAATATTTTTGTGGAGTTATTACATTAATGGTAGAAAACAGATTACCTTCTTAAAAGAATTTTCTTAATATTTATTTATTGTACATTTTTGTTAATAGATTTTCATTACAAATTATTAATTTTTAAATATTCATAAAAATAAATTTTATGATAATAAAACTAATTAAAACAATTATTTAAAATTTCATTGTTATTTGATAAATAATTACAAATTGTACTTTAATTAAAGATTTAAAATCTTTTTTAAATGACCTGTTTCTGCTACTAACCATTCATTTTAAAACCGAAATGGTTTTTCTACTAATAATGTCTAGAGGCCCACAGAAAGTTTAAAGATTTCAAGGGAGTCCAGAGACTAAAAAAAAAAAGGTGGGGTTGGAAACCGTTGATCTAGCTGGTCATACAGAATATTGATAGATTAAAATCAAGAAGGCAGTTACTCATCTACGCAACATAAAATAATTCTACAGCTGGCCATTGGGAAAACCTTTACGATATTTAAGGTATTACAGAAGTTGTCGTTGTTGTTTGGCCCTGTATTAGTCCCTATCATTAAACACATTCTATTCATAGCCATCATCTTGTTTTCAAGAATAATATATCTAGGACCCCATTATCCAATATGCATCTTTCCTTCTTGCAAGACAACAGGATATAATTTGAGGCTGATTTAGGTGCTATCCTTAGCATAGAGGCTCCTTTTATCTGTTTGATTTCATAACTGGAGTAGGTTGGTGTGACTTAATTATCTTAACCTTTGACACATTATTGCGTCAGAGATAAGATATTGTTGACTATCTCTCAAACTCTTCTGCTTCCTATGACAATGTTACAAACAGAATGTTTCTAATTTCTTTTTGTTTTCTTTTTATTTTACAGCCGATGTGCCATTGTGTCAAAATGCATCAATATTCTGAATATTTGGATGGTAAAACTGTACTTATTACTGGAGCAAATACAGGACTTGGAAAAGAGACAGCTTTAGAATGTGCAAAAAGGAATGCCAGGGTGATTATGGCTTGCAGAAATCTAGAAAAGGCTGAAGCAGCTGCAAAAGAAATACGTGATGCCACAAAAGATTCCAGTAAGAACGAGGTTGTCGTACGGGAATTAGATCTGTCTTCATTCAAGTCTGTCCGTAAATTTTGTGCAAGAATAAACGAGGAGGAACCACATTTAGATATTCTAGTCAATAATGCTGGAGTTTTTCGCTGTCCTTCATCATGTACAGAAGATGGATTTGAAATGCATTTTGGAGTAAACCACTTGGGACATTTTCTATTAACAACATTGCTTCTGGATTTGCTAAAAAAGTCTGCTCCATCAAGAATTGTAGTACTGTCCAGTTTCATGTACAAAGATGCTCGGATAGACTTTGATGACATTAACTGCAAGATAAATTATAATCGCACTGAAGCTTACAGATCTAGCAAACTGGCAAATGTCTGGTTTTGTCGTGAATTATCCAAGAGATTAGAAGGCAGTGGGGTTAATGTTTATTGTGTTAATCCAGGAATTGTTCTTACAGACATCATGCGACACTCAGTGCCACAATTTTTTAGATATTTCGATTGCATTTTCAGACTATGTTTCAAAACTCCCGCACAAGGAGTACAGACAACTTTATATTGTATTCTGTCTGAAAAATTACAAAATGAATCCGGATACTATTATTCAGATTGCAGCCAAGAAGACCTTAATAGCAATGGATTAAATGAGGATGGAGCCAAAAGACTATGGGAAGTTAGTGAAAAGGCTGTTGAAAGCGAATAAAACAATGTAATTCCGAAAGACAATGTGTGGGGTAGATATAAGCTCCTCATAAGACAAGTCAATAGGTTGACTTCATTTCCTAAGTGCATCACCATAACCCATTACATCTTTATTATTAAATCATCCTATATATAATTTATGTAAGTTATATACACTTGTCCCTTGATCCTGCAAGTTCCTATGCAAATGAAAACTGTATAACTTGAGGAGAGTATGTTTTTAATAATATTAATAAAAGAAAAAAACAAAAACACTCACAAGTTACTGTTTAACAGTCTCTGTTGAACCCTTTCTCTCTTAAACTTATATTTTCATTTTTAATTTAGTCTGTTTCTGGTTTGACATATGAAATTCTATTATTTAAATGCGGTAATGTTTAATGAAGCAGGAAAAAAACATAAATCTAACTTAATTATTGCTTTAGTGTGTTGCCTATCCGTTGAAAAAGTGAAGTGGAAAGGAAAATAAACTGAGGGGTGAACAAAATGGTATTTCTGTATACATAAAGTAAATAAAATAAAGCAATCAGAACCACATCAAAGTGGAACCATGTAAACCAAGGAACAGTTGTATGATTTTGGTTGGCCTGAGGCTCTAGAAGAAGACACTTGCCCAAGGTGCCATACATTAGGACTGAACCTGAAACCTTGTGGTTGGGAAGCAAACTCCTTACCATGCAGCCATCATGCCTTAGTAAACTGACTTTTTTTTTAAAGTTACTCAAGACAAAGTATAGCTGTTGTTTAAAGAGCATGTGTAATGTTTTTTGCATTTTATATACTCATTAGCTGATTTTAGTGGATATAGATTGGAGCCTGGTGTTGCCATCCGGTTTCACCAGTCCTCAGTCAAATCGTCCAACCCATGCTAGCATGGAAAGCGGACGTTAAACGATGATGATGATGATGATGATGATAATGAATATTCTAATGAATTCCTTTGTGAATAATGCTTGTTATATTCTTTTACTTGTTTCAGTCATTTGACTGTGGCCATGCTGGAGCACCACCTTTAGTCGAACAAATCAACCCTAGGACTTATTCTTTGTTAAGACTATTATTTTGTTTATTGGTTTCTCTTGCCGAACCACTAAGTTACAGGGACGTAAACACACCAACATCAGTTGTCAAACGATGGTGGGGGAACAAACATGCACACACAAATACACACATATATACAGATATACACATACATATATACAATGGACTTCTTTCAGTTTCCATCTCACAAAACTTTGGTCAGCCCAAGGCTTATAGTAGAAGACACTTGCGCAAGGTGCCACACAGTCGGACTGAACCTGGAACCATGTGGTTGGGAAGCAAGCTTCTTTGTTTTTTTTAAATTGCCATAAAGGCATTACAGAGAGGGGGACACTATAACACATGTGGGGACATATAACAATTAAAATAAAAATATGATGCAATGAATGACACATGAAAATGAACATGAAAAACATTAAAATCAAAATATTAAAATAATGATACATGAATGATAACTGAGAAAAGAGAATATGAAAAGTGTGTTACTCACCCCACACTAACATTACTCACCACCTCTGAGTCCTGAGTCCTCTTTAGTCTTTGATCTAGTCTTTCGTTTACCATTTTCCCCATTACTGAGTGACAACACTCTCTCCTCCATGTACACGTAACCTTTTTCACCGGATGGAGTTGGTTGGTCCCACATCACACTGACTGTGCTTCCTCTTCTTTCTTTTTTTCCTTTTATTCTCTGTCACTCTCCATTCATCCTCCTTGTTCCTTCAATCTATCTGTACTTCTTCCTTTTTCTCCTCTATCTCCAGCACTGCTTCTGTCATTTTCCTTTGTAGAGAGCAGTGAGTTCTAATGTGGCCTTTTTGGCCACATTTAAAGCATCGCGAAACTCTGCCCTCTACCCATACTGTCAATACTATTTCTCCCAATGTCACCGTCTCCGTCAAATTTTCCAGCTGCTTCGCCTCTGCTTGTATGATGATTTCCAATGTTTTTCCTTTATATCCTCCTTTCTCCGTCTCTGTGGCTTGGAGGACAGCCACCTCCTCCTCACTACCAACGAGGACAGCTGCTGCAACCCAAGCCACTTCTATATCAGGTGGGATTCCTTCTACCCTCACCTTAGAAGTCTTTCTTCCAAAATACTTGGGTAGAAGTACTACTTCCTCCATTCTTACCGTTGTGTTCGCCAGCCTCTTTGCCTCCTCTGCTATCCTAAACTGGAAACCACCATCCCATATCCATTTCCTTTTGCTATGTATGTCACTTCCT
>NC_068984.1:41776804-41778349 GCF_001194135.2 Octopus bimaculoides | reverse complement strand
CTGCTATCCTAAACTGGAAACCACCATCCCATATCCATTTCCTTTTGCTATGTATGTCACTTCCTTCGAAAGCCCTTTCAATGCTTTTTCTACTTTTTCCATCTCCATCCACTCCACCTTCTTACTCTCCACTGAGTACACCTTGTAGGTAATGGTCTTCTTTTCCATATTTACCATAGCCCTTTTCAGTGGTAATAACTTTACATCACCACCCACCTTCTGTGTCATCTTACACAGCTCCTTCAGTCCGGCTAGGTCCACTTCCCTTTTCTTCACCTCTACAGCTTCAGCAAAGCTCTTTACTCTTTCCAAATGCTCGTCAATTCTATTTACCGCTTTAACGAGCTCCTCCTCCGCTGAGGACAGCTCATACTCAATAAGGTCCAAATACATTCCTTTCCACCGGTACAACACTCACTGACAAACCGCTGCAACACTCACTGACAAACCGCTGCCAAGCAGCTCAAAAAATTCCATCAGTCTCGTCAAAAATCAACACAGCAAATAGACCAACACATGCGCAGAAAGCAAGCTTCTTACCACACAGCCAGACCTGCGCTTATTTATTATCGTATGTTTGTTTTAGCTATAGGTAGAAGAGCAGCATCTGTAATACAGAGCAGGGCCACTGAGACTGATAGGGGAAGAGAAGTGGAAACTTTGTTTAGATATTTGAATCAATAAGGTTGCTACTAAATGTATCCAAAAGGTAGATTATGGTGTTAAGACAAGTAACAGATTAAAGTTACACAATGGTATGTGTATCACTGCCCTAATGAACTACATTTCTTTCAATATTGTAATGTCAGACACAGTGAGTAGACATTTCAACGTCCACTAACAAATCTAGAGATAACCAGGTAATGTGTATTCAAACCCCATCTGACAATTATTTGTTTGTGTGGTTAAGAAGTTTGCCTCTCAACCACATGGTTTGGGATTCACTTCCACTGCATGGCAAGTGTCTTCTATTATTGTGGTATGACGTCAGCGACTGGGGAACTGACTGCTGACAGGAACCCGGAGATGACTGGAACTGGGAGCTGACTGGAAGAGGAAGAGGGGCAGAGGGAGCCACGATTGGGATTTCGTGCTTTTTGGAGCGGGGTCGTTGCGACGCGAAGACGTGCGAGGCGATCGTCCAGGTGAGGGAGAGGCAGCTGCTATTTCTAGCGTTCGTTGGGTCGGGCCAGGTGCGAGGACAGGATACCATAGGACAGACTCATGCAGTGGAAGGAAGATGAGGTAAGCCGTTTACTACTAATCACTCGCATTCACCACAAGCTATTTCGGCACCACGTGTAAAACTTCGCCGCGATGGCAGCTAAGATCAGAATCGCCAGTGACATGATCAGGCCTTTTAATGGGGACGGTGATGTAGTGGCCTGGATGCGAAAGATCAGGCTTGTGGCGAGACTGCAAGGGATAAGCGATGTGGCGAGTCTTATGACACTATACTTGGAAGGAAGCGCCCTGACCCTGTATTTAGAGATGGACAAGGAAGAGAGGTTGAGTGCGGAGAAGATTGAGCAGAGATTGAGAGAG
>NC_068984.1:41768225-41775784 GCF_001194135.2 Octopus bimaculoides | reverse complement strand
TAATCGAACATGTGATAGACGGGGTTGATGCCATGATGGGGATAGACGCCATCAACCGCCTTGGTGGTGTCCGGATTGCAGGAGATGAGGTCACGTTCGGAAGAGGGGCAGAGGGAGCCACGATTGGGATTTCGTGCCTTTTGTAGTAGGGTCGTTGCAACGCGAAGACGTGCGATGCAATTGTCTAGGTGAGGGAGAGGCAGCTGCTATTTCTAGCGTTCGTTGGTTCGGGCCAGGCACGAGGACAGGATACCACAGGACAGACTCATGTCTGCAGTGGAAGGAAGATGAGGTAAGCCGTTTACTACTAATCACTCGCATGCACCACAATTATAGCCTCAGATTTGGCTGAAGCCTTGTAAGTTGATATGTAGATGGAAACTGAAATAAGCTTATTATATATAATGTGTGTGTGTTTATGTCACAGTTATACAAGCAGTGTCATTTATTTCTAGTATTCTATAAAAAAAACATGTCTGGCCATTGGGAAATATTACTTTGTTTGGGAATAGGAGAGGGTTGATGAGAGGAAGGGTGTCCAACCATAGAAAATTTATCTCTGTAAACTTTGTCCAGTCCATACAAGCATAGAAAAGAGGACATTAAAATTATGCTGAATTCTGTATTCTGTTTATTCAATGTCTACATTTACATTGAGTATAAAAAAATAACCTTTGTTTTCTTAGGAAGCTTAAGGAACAATAAAATATCATCGAGAGACAAAGAAATAAACAATTTCTAAGAAATTCAAAACCTGGTCAAATTTTAACATAATTGAGTTTTCAGATATGAAGAGTGAGTAAAGAAGTACTTTTGTCATTTTGTTGTTGGATTACTGTCTGCAATGCCAAATTTAAACCCTGCTACATCACATACAATACAACATTTTAACATGTACTTTTGACGAATATTTGTCTACTATTGCTCAGAGGTTAGGCAGCCATGTAGTTGATTTCTCTGTTTGCTTATCAAAGTCAAGCAATGTAAGATGAGCTCACTTGCGTATCCTGCCCAGAGAGCACAATACAGTATTCTCCAATCCTTGATTAAGGCATTTAAATTACAATCTTTCTTTTCTTCCTGTTCGACAAACAATTTTTAGTATTTTATGTTTACATTTCATTTATTTGTTCTGTTAATTAATTTTTGATGTTTACAATGAAAAATGGAATTATTTCCAAATTAGATATAAGATGTTTTTGTTTCTGTTCTATTTTTATTAATTTATCAATATTACAAGCACAAACACTACCCTCTGAGTGGTTTTCTTCTAGTATAGCTACACTCTCCAATGGATTTTTTCCTAATGTATGTTTAACCCTTTCGTTACTGTATTTATTTTGAGATGCTCTGTGTTTCTTTCAATTACTTTAAATATAACAGAGAATTTAGTAAAATAACTTAGTTATCACTAAGCTAGCGTTAGGAACATAAATTGTGACTAAAGTTTGGTGGAAGATTTTAATTCAAAACTTATGAAAACAAGACATTTGTACTACAGAGCCAGAGGCGGTTTCAGCTGGGTTGGTAACAAAAGGGTTAAACACACACACATTAGCTGTAGTATACTTACTGAATCACTCTTGGTGAAAATTAAGGAAGCAATTTACTTCAGTCTATTTTTCATTTGTCATAGTTTCAGTAACAAGATACTTCTTATAAGATGAACATTTTAACCCCACCACATTCAGCTCTCAACATACAAGTGCCAACAGTTACTTGCATTTTTTTGTCTGATCTCTCTGTACCTTGGAACCTGACTGGCTGCTTGTTATATACCCTTACCAATATAACCTTCAAGCTTACAAGGACACAAGAAGCTTTCCTACTGCATTTCATTTTTTTTTTTCTTCTTTTCTTCTTTTCTTTCTTTCATTTGTCTCCTTAATCAAAATCCCACCAAAATTCAAGTTTTTCACATAAGCTTTATTTTGTATGTCAAGTAATGCTTATTTTGAAATGGCTACTTTATGTTGAAAGCAGTTTTTTTTTTTTTTTTTTGTATATGTTCAAACCTTAGCTGAACTCTAATTAGGTTTTTAACCAAAAGTATATATCATAAGTTGTACTAAATTTTATTGAATGTTACTATAAAATATACCAGACTGTCTATTGTCTGTTTAGGGGATTGCCATCTTGGATGTTTAAAACAGAAATTAAAAAAGATTTAAATAAATAAACAAAATCCAGTTGCAGCAGCTTTCTCTGAAACTTGATTTCTTTTGCAGAGCTTGCTTGTGCTAGTTGCTTAATATAAGAGTGTCTGTTTGTATCAGATCATTTAGTTGTTGTTTATAATAGGAGAGTATGATCACAAGGTGGCTTAGCTGTGACTTCTGGTTGGTCGAGTGATTGCATAAGAAGTGTTGCCAACATAAAATCACAATTTTATGCTAAGTTTCAGTAGAAAAGATGCTAAAATTGCTAAAAAAATGCTAGATAAGAAAAAAAAAATGCTAAAGTTCAATTATTTTATAAAAATTTAATCTTTATTTATAATGTTAACATTCCTTAATTACATTTAGCATTAAAAAATAATTTCTTCAATTTCACTGGCTTGTTCATTGTCAGCTACAGTTTCTAGGTCTTGATTTTTGTATATATCTAAGGTCTCACTTTTGTTAGAACCTACCCTTTTAGTAGAACACCCTGTACTGATAGGAACTGTACTGTATGTAGATTTAGCCCACAAACAAACTGTAAAGCCAGAAATGTAGTCTATAGTATAAGATGTACAGAGGGATGATGCAGTAACAAGACAATGACGTACGTAGGGGAAACGGCACAGAGCATAGGAGAGCAGGTAAATGAACATTGGAGGGAACTTAAGGAAAAGAAGAGCTCCTCGGTTCTGTACCAGCATGCCGAGCAGGAACACATAGGCTCACCCAACAACGTGGAAGTTAAAATCTTGTCCACATATAGAACAGACGCAGTGCTTAGACAAATTACAGAAGCTACACACATAACAGAAGATAAACCTAGCCTGAATAGGAAACTGGAATGGAACACTAGCATACACCTCCAACACACCACAACATATGACAGAATAAGATCCCCATAAACTGATAACAATATGAACAAAATATAATACAATACACAGATAAACAAATGGAATTAAATAACTATATACGTTGACAAAATTAAATTAAATTAAATACAAAAAACAAACAAACAAAAAAGAATAGAAAAAATAATAAGTATAAACACATGAACAAAATAAATAAAAACAAATTAAATGAACGTTTATAAACAGGGGATACAGGTAATACAGGCATTCCCCCCACACACACATGCACTTACTAAACATAGACATACATAGGGGTATAGGCATGCGCAAATAAAGACATATACAATAGGAATACAAAATACAAAATGGTTGATCGTTAGTAAGGAAAGACACACAAATAAGAAAGAAGAAAGCAAAGGACCACTGATGAGGTCACAGAAGTGTGACGAAAGAACTCTGGCCGAAATACAATTAATGCAAAAAAATAAAATAAAGCTGAAGCAAATTAACACCAAATATATAGTACGTATGTTTTTATTGGCTAAACCGGCAACATGACCATCTCTAAATACAACAATATCTGTTTCAACATACGATTTCACATCAAGAATCTTGCAAAACGAATATATAAACGTAAAAAATTTTATAGTAAGCTTCCTGTCTTGAACAATAATCTGATACAATCACGCAGTCCCATATTAAGTAACAACCATGCAAACATGAATAGCAATAACACAGAAATAACATAAATAACGCATGTGTATCCTAGATGTTTAATACAGAAATCTAAAAAGATATTTAAAGAAAAAATAAGTTACAGGCTGAAGTGTTTATTCAAAACTTTTGTAAATATGGAGAACTGCAGGATAATTCCCCACTAAACAGGATGAGTGTAAAAACATTGTAGTTCACAAAATGTTGTTACTATTTGCATCTTTTTGAAATTTCTGCTGACTCTAGTTGATATGTCCTTAAAAGAAAAGTAGTTTTTGTCCTTGAAGAAAAAAAGACAAACTATATTTTGTTTTTATTCTTTTTTCCTTACTATTTCAAACAAACAATGGTGCTATACATTCTCTTTTCTACCCAGGGGTGTGGAATACACTGTAAATCCCCATATTTATTCCAAATTCTGATTAATCAACAACTACAACAAAAAATTAATTCAGTAACTGGCTGTGTGGTAAAAAGTTGGCTTCCCAACCACATGGTCTAGGTTCAGTCCCACTTCTATTATAGCCTTGTGAGAAGATCTGTGGATTTGGTAGATGGAAATTGAAAGAAGCCTGTCTGTGTGTGTGTGTGTGTTTGTGCTTGTGTGTGTGTGTGTGTGTGTGTGTGTACGTGTGTATGTGTGTGTGTCCTTCCCCACCACTTGACAGCTGGTGTTGATTTGTTTATAAACTAGTGACTTAACAGTTTGGCAAAAAGAATTAATACAATAAGTACCTAGTGTTAAAAAAAAAAAGTACTTGGGTCGATTTGTTTGACTAAATCCTCCAAAGCAGTGCCCCATCATGACCACAGTCCAATGACTGAACCATGTAAAAGATAAAGATAACTGATGTGAATGTTTATGTGTGAGGTTTGTAAAAAGTAGAAGTGATGAACGAGTGAATAGTCTTAAAGATGACGACAGAAAGTGGGCAACATTGTGACTAATAGTCACCACTGGATTTAACTGAAAAGATATGAAAGCCACATTGAGCATTCATAATAGACAAGAAAATTACATTTTTATGAAAATATATTCGTTTTACACAAAGGTCCTGTAGAATTTGTTGTTGGCACTCCGTTGCTTACGACATCAAGGGTTCCAGTTGATCCGATCAACGGAACAGCCTGCTCATGAAATTAATGTGCAAGTGGCTGAGCACTCCACAGACACGTACACCCTTAACATAGTTCTCGGGGATATTCAGCGTGACACAGTGTGACAAGGTTGACCCTTTGAATTACAGGCACAACAGAAACAAGAAGAATGAGTGAGAGAAAGTTGTAGTGGAAGAGTACAGCAGGGTTCACCACCATCCTCTACCGGAGCCTCGTGGGGCTTTAGGTGTTTTCGCTCAATAAACACTCACAACACCCGGTCTGGGAATCGAAACCGCGATCCTACGACCACGAGTCCACTGCCCTAACCACTGGGCCATTGTGCCTCCATCCTGTAGAATTAACCAGATAAAAATGCTGCCTCTTTCTCTATGACAGTTAAACTCAAAGAAATATTAATAATTAAAACTGATTTATTAAAACTTCTATTATAGAATTTTTTTACTTTCAGTTTTTAATATATCTCATTTCATTTTGTGGTATAATATTTGTTTTAAAATAATTTCGAAATTAAAGTTGAAAATTAAATTCCTGATCCTGGTTATTCAGTACATAATGTAAGCGTAATGGGTACTTAAATAGGGCCATCAATCCAGTTCAGTTTCATTTATATATTTATTCAAATTTCTCTTCATGTTAAAAACACAGAGAATTTCCTCCAACATGAGAGAGGAGTTAAATTGTTGGTAATGAATATAGCAACCTGAAGGATAATCATTCTTTCTAATTTTAGAAGAAGGCCAGCAATTTTAAGAGGAGTGTCAATTACATGGACCTCAGTGTTCAGCTGGTACATACTGCTGAGCATTTTATTTGGCATATTAGCAGTTTTACTAGCTCCTTGCTTTAATGAGTTATAATAATTCTTTCTAATTCTGGCATAAGGTTAGCAATTTTGAGGGGAGAGAAAACTTGATTACATTGACCTCAGTGTTCAACTGATCCCAAATAGATGAAATACAAAATCAACTTAGGCAGAATTTGAACTCAGTGCAAAGGGCCAGAAAAAATGCTGCTAAGCATTTTGTATGACTCTGTAATGAGTCTGGCAGCTCATGGCCTTGACCTGAATAATACTCATCAGCATCAACATCGTCGTTTAACGTCCGCTTTCCATGCTAGCATGGGTTGGACGATTTGACTGAGGACTGGTGAAACCAGATGGCTACACCAGGCTCCAATCTGATTTGGCAGAGTTTCTACAGCTGGATGCCCTTCCTAACTCCAACCACTCAGAGAGTGTAGTAGTTGCTTTTACGTGCCACCCGCACGAATGCCAGTCAGGCGGTACTGGCAACGGCCACGCTCAAAATGGTGTATTTTATGTGCCACCTGCACAAGAGCCAGTCCAGGGGCACTGGCAATGATCTCGCTCGAAAGTCCTTACACATGCCGCGGGCACAAGTGCCAGAAAGGCGACGCTGGGCACAGGTGCCATCACAATTTCGCTTTCGCTTAGATAATTTTTAATACAAATACAAGACCAGAAGTTTGGTCGGAGCTGATAATAGACTGGTATTCATTTTATTGATTTTGGAAGCAAAAGTTGATCTCAGAATTGAACTCAGAACTCAAAATCAGAGTAAACACTGCAAAGCATTTACCCAATGCTGCAATGATTCTGCATATCCATCACCCTAATAAAAACTTTCAAATTTAGACACAAGGACGATAATTCTGAGAAGGGCCAATCAATTGCATTGACCCCAGTACATGTGTGCGTGTGTGTGGGAGGTTGTAATATTCCTAAGTACCAAATTCCCTAAATTGCACAGCACTGTCATGCAATATGCTCAAAATATGTATCTACTTTTTAACCTTTTAGCATTTAAATCAACCATATGTGGCCCAAACATTGGTTCCTAATTTTGGCACAAGACCAGCAATTTCGGGGGAGGAGTCAATTACTTTGACCCCAGTATTCAACTGGTACTTATTGAAAGGGCAAAGGCGACCTCAGTGGAATTTGATCTCAGAACATAAAGACAGATGAAATGCCGCTTAGCATTTTGCCCAGTATGCAAACAATTTTGCCCGGTATGCTAACAATTTTGCCAGCTCATTGCCTTATCTTGACCAAATATTCTGTTTTACATTCATATCATCCAGATCCAACTTCTCATATCAACCCTACAATGTCATTCTAAAAATAAACTGTTACATCGCCTAAATCTCACAGCCTTGACATAATGCATGATTAATTTAAAACAATGTGAATAAATAAGCTTTACATTTGAGAGTAATCTGACTGCTAAAGCGTTAAAAGAGTTTGCTGTTATCTCTCTAACCAAATAGTTTTCTATTGAAGGAGTTCTCTTCTACATATCAAACTTTAAAACCAGAAGCTCATTAAACGACTTAATCGTTTGTTTTACTACAACTACAGAATAGTACGTCACATAAAACCAGGGGTTCCTAGTTATGTTAGTATATCACCCTATTGAACATAATTGAAGTTTGGTTTATAGAACTGTATCTGGTGGATGGACACAACGTCATACAAATGGGCATGATACGAACGCCTGACCTTTCGATTGGTTACCGAATAAACTTTATCATCCACGTTTTCTACTGTCGTTAGTATCATTTAACTTCAAATCAACCTTCATTGAACGGACTCTTTTACACTTTTACTTGTTTCAGTCATTTGACTGCGGCCATGCTGGAGCACTGCCTTTTAGTCGAGCAAATCGACCCTACTGGGAGGAGAGAACTG
>NC_068984.1:41760135-41765287 GCF_001194135.2 Octopus bimaculoides | reverse complement strand
ATACATACATATATACGACGGGCTTCTTTCAGTTTCCGTCTACCAAATCCACTCACAAGGCTTTGGTCGGCCCGAGGCTATAGTAGAAGACACTTGCTCAAGGTGCCACGCAGTGGGAATGAACCCGGAACCATGTGGTTGGTAAGCAAGCTACTTACCACACAGCCACTCCTAAAAGCATTTCAGTTTTAGACGTTTCCAGGACTGCATTTTTGATTGAGTACTTCTTTGTTTAAAACGGGTGATGTTTGATTTGAGATAGATTAAAAGTCCAACAAAAAAATAGTAGCAGCAGCAGCAGAGGAAGAAGAGGTCGAGGAGGATGCGGACGGGGGCGGGGAGGAAAGTCTTCCATGAAACTGTTTTTTCCCCACTTCAATCTTTTTTAATCTCTTTCTCTCTTACACACACTCACTTTTTCATTCACCACTCGTAATACACACATACACAGAAAGTCTGATGACTGCAAGTAAATTTAAACTTCAATGTCAGTCAGATTCTTCTTTGATAAAATAATAGTATGTATCGCTAAATGGATGGAAGGAAATAATTTTGTTTTTATTTCTAAAATGTAAACAGTTTTATGTTCTATAAATTGATATGTTTTTAATATATTTCAAATATTATAATAATTATCACTCCTATTCTTATAACATAATATTTAAAAAGTAAAAATAACTTTAAACGTGATATAATAAAAGAATATATTATTTCCTGGCTTCCAATGTATTAAAAACCCCATATTAACTTCTTTGCGGTGATATCTTGAATGAGGAATTTTATGCTGACAGTTCTAATATAAGCGATATATTTTTTGTGAAATATTGCCTTTCGGGATTGATACAGAAAGTGGTAGTTGTAAACCTCAAGATGATTTGATATCCATATATATAAATTTAAATGTGAAACAATGAATAAATAAATTGTATTTTCCATCTTTTTTGGTATTTGAAAATGCGAACTAACTTTTCAAAGATATGAGAAATTTGAAATAATGGTGTGGGGATCGAACCCCAACAGCAAGACATTCGGTTAGGGATCATGAGTGAACCACCATTTCCACGTGACTTATTTATATATCGACTAATCATTGTGAAACTATAAGCGTCATATGGGCTCCAAGGACGATCTAAAATTCGCCCCTTTTTCACCCAATAAAAATTGTTTCGCGCCTATCTCGGTCAGGCAGCAAGGAGCAGATGATCTCGGGCTCTTACAGAAGGTAGACTGCTTAGACCAGACCACATCAAGCAAGCAACGACTTCGGACGCTCGTACACGATATACCACAGCTGGCCTTCTTTAAGTGACAGCGCAGTTCTCTCCTCCCAGTTGGCAGTTATATCAGCATCTTTCTTTTATAAGCAACCAACGCAGTAAATTATGTCCAGGAATGAATGTTAAAAATTCTTGAGTTTACTTCATTTTTTTATACACGCAGCTAGCTAGACCATACGACGGTGGTTTTCCATAAATAACCACCACTACAATGGCGACCAATCCCCCTCGCAACATTAGTGTCGAGCTCATGAAAACCAAATCTCCAACGTAGTAATTGTACACGACACAGAAGGCAAGCAAACAGCAGTAAAATTAAAGGGCCAGATGCCGAAAGCGCATAGCTTTTACTACTGCAACCCACTCCACCTTTTGACCTACAGCGTTGATATGCTTATAGGGAGTCTATTAACGGGTTAGACAAGTATTTTTCAGTCATAAATTTTTGTCCACGCGACATAGCAGTTAAAACCAACTGTTCAATGCCAAGGAACGTTTCGTCCACCTTCGAATGCATGATTTTGGAGTGAATTTTATCTAAACCTTTCCGAGTTCACAGTAACAACTGGTATTCAATCTCTTCATATCCTTTTCGTTTTGAGTGATTCCATATAAATTGCGCTTAAATATAGCAACAGTCCCGTTTCTTCTGAAAATAGCACCACTATACAGGCAGGTTTGTCCTTCACTTTACTTTCATTCACTGCAGTTCCTTTAATTTGGTATTCGCAGCTCGAAGCAAATTTTGCAGTGGATAAAATTTCTTCGGATACGCGCCCAATTTCACCTTTTAACCAGTGTCCAACCTCAAGCAGTGAAGTCAAAGGTTTGATTACAAACCCTCCCGATTCCACATCTTATCAGAATATGGAAGCAGAAAATTTGTGACGTACTTCTACATCCAAACAAAAACGTTTTCACTAACTCTTTCACAAGATAGTCTTAGGTAATTAGAAGCCTTTCCTAACTGTTGAGAAGGATTAAAAATTAGTAATGGATAACCCGCTTGAATAGTCTGTATTTTATCGCATCTACTGTCAACCAAGCAAGCCAGTTTAACACCTAAAATGAGCAGAGATCTATTACTCAGTTGACCGACTTAGCAGATGATATTATAGATATTTCCTTTTCCAATATTTCTAACGCTGAAACTCATTAATTTCTTTCACTTCCTCTGAACTGACAACATTTCGTAAAATGACTGAAAACAAAATGCAGTTTCGGACAGAATCGCGCAATTGCAATTACGTCAATATTCTGTGCTCTCGAATTCTCGTTGCCGAAGGACTTCAAGAAATCGTTCATTTAGCCCTCGCGTGAGACCTATATTTTGTTGGTATCACAAACATTTTGGTATCAACGCACACAGATGCACTCAATCATGTTCTTGTAAATTAGTCATTCAACTGCAGAACAAACGGCAGCATCATGGACTAAGCGCGACTACATCTCAATAAGCCACGTCTTTTATATATTTACGACACAATTTCTAAATACTGGTTCCTGGTACATACGGGAACAGATCGTAACATTTGGTCAGTGAAATTTGTATGCGAATCGCGAAAACCGATAGCGATAACCTTACTCCTATTCCCACTTATGGTGAGAAATCTATGACCTTTGATCTTAATTTGCGAATTTTTCTGATTGTGGATTTTCCACATCCCATTATTGGCGACGATTTCCCACATCACTTAATCTTTTCATTAATTTGAAACACAAGAGACAGATAGACTATGAAATGGATTTGTTAGCACAAGGTATGAGCACCAAATCTGCTACCGTCAGTCCTCTTTGTACCCCTACATCTAATCGTTATCACATGATTCTTTAAAAATTTCGTACCGTTTTTAATAATAGGTATCCAGAAATTTCGCACCGTTTTTAATACTAGGAATCCAGTACACTCGATTACGCGTCATATCATCACTAAAGGATACCCTGTTTCATCGCGACCTAGATGACTCGCTGCTGACAAACTAAAAATAGCTAAGGACGAATTCAGCTACATGATGGAGAATGAGGGACGCATTCCTGTGGTAATTGGTCTTCCCCACAGCACATGGTTCCCAAGAAGACTGAGGGAGATTGGTGTACTTGTGGCGACTACAAATGATTGAATGCTTTAGCTGTTCCTTATAAATAACTAATTCATTCTATCCACGATCTCTCAGCTTCTTCACATGGCTGTATTGTTGTTTTTTTTTGTTTTTTTTAATTGATTTCGTATGTGCCTATTATCAGATTGTTATAGAACCTGCTGATGTTCCTAAAACTGTTATTATTATTCTTTCGGGAATTTTCGAATTTCTTAAAATGCCTTTTGATCTTAGAAACGCTACGTGGTCTACACTGTGTTTGCCTACCTCGACGACCTGTTGATTGCCAGTCCAACAAAAGAGCAGCTTGAACAGAATTTAGAACAACTTTTTACGAGGTTACCACAGCACGGCGTCGTAATTAACCATGGTAAATGTCTTTTTGATGTTTCTTCCATCATGTTTTTAGGACATATTATTGATAAAGGAATCTGGCCGTTGAATAAAAATGCAGATGAGATAATAAATATTCCTGTTCCTACATCACTGAGGAATTTGCAAGAATTTCTTAGTTTTAACTTCTATAGGTGATTTATCCTGCATTTCACAGAGACTGTATATCTACTAATAGAATCACTACATCATCGTAAACAAGGGGATAAAATTATTTCTTTAACTTCAACAGAATGTAATGACATAAAAGAAAAATTAACATGATGTATATCCTGCCAAAATAAAAATAAAAAAGTTCACCGCCTAATCATTTGCTGTTGCTGACGCTCGTTTTAAACATACCCACATAGATATGGTTGGTCCTTTACCCCTTGCACAGGATAAAATGTATCACTTGTATAAACTATTTTTCCAGATAGCATGATGCCATACCGATTAAGGACGACGTATCATCCATTCCAGTCACAAACGTCCCAATGGCTGACTGAATTTTGCATTTTGGCACACTCATAGTAGCAATTGACAATGATCGTCGATTCGAGTCCAGTTTTTCGCCGACTTTTATAATCTGTTAGGTACAGAAAGAATTCGTACTACAGCTTATCACTCCGTGTCTAACGGAATGATGAAAAGTTTTCATCGCCATCTTAAAGCAGTTTTAAGAGCATATACCGATTCGGACAGAGTAACCAAAAGTAGTAGAAGTGTTCAGTAGCCAGTTAGCTACACCAAGACTTACGTAAAGTTTTTTTGTTTTTTTTTTGCGGTTGCTTAAAAAAGAAACCTACAGAATTGTTTGCATATCTTACAATTTTATTGCTTAATCTTTGATACATGAACTTTATCTCAACATTTATTCTTCATTCAATCCATATGATTTTGTTTGGGTTTTTTTTTTTGCATTTGTGTTGGCATATTGTACTCTATGTAATTTTGCTATTTTTTCACTTCATTCTTCTCGCTTATACCGTAAATCACCGAGAGCAAACTACTGTAGGGATTCGAACCCTAATCGCAAGATGTTCAATTGGGGACCATGAGTGAGCCACCACAGTTTCACATGATTGATTTTCTTTTATTTCCTAATAAATAGGATACATAGAGGGGACGAACTAGGACAGACAAGGGGGAACATATAGATCGTTGAGCCTTTTTACAGATGATTTAACGAATGATTTTAACATGAGAATAATATATTATAATGTGATGATGTTATTGTTTTTAAAAATTGGATTACTTTTGGGTTGGGGGGTGTCCCAATAACCCACCGGTTGATTTTTTTTTTCCTTTTTCTTTTCCATTTCTTTTCCTTCTATGCCCGGTCCGACCGTGTTGGCATGGCCCCTTGCATACACAACTTTCTTGCGACATCCTTCCATCTTT
>NC_068984.1:41753108-41755022 GCF_001194135.2 Octopus bimaculoides | reverse complement strand
TTAACATCAACACAGTTCACTTGAGCACAAAATTCCTTCCCCCGAAGGGGGAGGATCACAGTTCACAGTACAAATAATATAATATCAAAGTCACCCTTACGGGAACAAGCGAAACACAATTAACAACAATATCAACAGCACGCAAAGCAAAACAACCAACCTTTCGGTGAAACCATCAAAATACGAACGACTCAAGGAAACGTGATTCAGTTTCACATGATTGATCAACCAATCAGCGTGAAGTTGTGGTGTCATATGGCTCCTAGGATGATCCAATATCGCCCCCCCCCCCACATTCACCCAATAAAAACTGTTTGGTGCCTAACTCTGTCAGAAGATATCGAGCACTCAAGCTGACTACCAAGACCACGCCATGAGCACTATGACAGACCACCTTGGTCAAGAAACGACACACACAATGTACCACCACTAGCCTTCCACAAGACACAGCACAGTTCTCTCCTCCAGTCGGCGATTATATTATCAGCTTCTTTTTAATGTAAACAGCCAACGCAGTAAATATGTTTAAGGTCAAAAGTTCGTGCTTTGCAAAACAATGTTGAGAAGCGGAGAGTGTTGCTCGCAGCCATACGACGTTGGTCTTCATCAAACAACCACCACCACAATGGCGGCCAATCCCCCTCGCAACATTGTGGCCAAGCAATCTTACTATAATAGCGTATTTAAATCTCGGACAGCACCTGCACGATATTTCTGGTCCAGCCTCATTCCAATACTTCAAGACTCTTGTTTGATATATCTGTGCAACATCATGAGAAGTTTGCTGGAGAAGATGCCTCTTGGATGTTGCAGACAAGAACAATACATTGAAAATGAATGTAACGTCGCATTCTCCTAGCAAGATTAAAAGCCTTTTTGCTATCGTTTCCTCTGCCTTTTCAGGCAATCTTGGGGAACCTTAGCATAATTACCAGGTCAGCATGACAGAAGACGCACCAAAAAGCATCAAACACAAAGAAAGGTAAAAATAATAATTTTTATGACGTTATGAGTTTACCTTTGCCATGTACAACTAAGCACTAATCCTCATTGAAAATACTGTACATTCTATGACTAGAAAGGATTTTGAAATGTAGACTACCAAGTCCAACACGAACTGTGGATGCAACTCTTAGACAAGATATTCGTTACACCACTAACAATAGCATTCAACACTTGGAACAGTCTGTTTACCAAAATTAAACACTTTTGGTTCTAGTTAAAAGAAGCTTCTACAAGGATCAAACAATTGATAACTGACTCGGGAGAAAAAAAAATTACTTTACGCTTCTAATTTGATGAAATTCGTTCACTCAAGTAGATTACTGTTGCAGTGACTTCATCTAGAATTACTGCAATACTGTTCACCAGTCGTAGGACTGCTCAGTTAGTATCTAAACTGCCATTCAACGTTGTACATAATGTCCGTCTTGTTAGCAATATTGCCGAAGGATTTGAACCATGAGAGATTCTTAAGCAGGCCAAGCTAATAATTTCTTTCTAATTTTGGCACAAGGCCAGCAACCTCCAGGAGAAGAAGCCGATTACATCGACTCTAGTGCATTATTTTATCGATAACGAAAAGAAGAAAGGGGAAGTCGACCTCGCCGGTATTGGAACTCAAGACGTAAAGAACTGGAAGAAATGCCTCTAAGCATTTTGTCCGATGCGCTATTGATTATTGTTAATCCTTTCTACTATAGGCACAAAACCTGAAATTTTGGAGGAGGTGGCGAGTCGATTAAATCCACCCTAGATCTTGGCTAATACTAATACTGTCAGTTCTTCCCTACCCACAAAATGTATCATGGACCGGTAATATTTCTTAGTAATATTAATTTATACCAGAAACAATATATATATATAACGAATATAATAAAAGTTGACAATTTTTAAAACTTATATTTATTTTGT
>NC_068984.1:41752049-41752466 GCF_001194135.2 Octopus bimaculoides | reverse complement strand
TTTTTTAACCAATCTTTTTTGCAGATTCGTATTCCATCGTATTTCATCGACCGCGAAAGGAAGAAAGGCAAAGCCGACCTCAATGGAATTTAAACTCAGAACGTAAATCCGGAAGAAACTATGCTAATCATTTGATTCAGCGTGCTAACTATTCTGCCGGTTCACCACCTTTATAATAATTCTTTCTACAATAAGCACAAGGCCTGAAATTTTTGAGGGAGGACCTAGTCGATTTTATTGGCCCCAGTGCTCAACTGGTACTAATTTTATCGAGTCCGAAATGATGAAAGGCAAGGTTGACCTTGGTGATATTTGAACCCAGAGCGTGAAAACGGACGAAATGCCGCTAAGCATTTTGTCCGATACGCTAGCACTTATTATTAGCAATAGCAACGATAATTTTCTAATTTTGGCACA
>NC_068984.1:41751426-41752039 GCF_001194135.2 Octopus bimaculoides | reverse complement strand
TCAAGTTCTTGTCAAACTGATAAATATCAAAACATGCCTAAACAAGTTGTTGAATTTTTGTACCTGCTCTCCCATATTATGAAGTAGAAAATGTAGTTTGCATTCATAAAACCAACTTGGGTTTTATTTGCTCGCCTTTTTTCTTTGCTCACGGGGATTCCCCCGCGTGAGAAATATCAGTACAGTAAACTAGTGCTACTCAAAGTGATAGTCCGCGAGCTATCAGCTGCCGATACGCGGCGAGCTTCCAGAAAAGAAAGAAACATAAAGTACTGATAAAATGCTTATGCAATATTGTATTATTTGTTTACAAAATAAATATAAGTTTTAAAAATTGTCAACTTTTATTATATTCATTATGTATATTGTTTCTGGTATAAATTAATATTACTAAGACATATTACCGGTCCCTGGCACATTTTGTGGGTAGGGAAGAACTGACAGTAAGCCACATTAGATAGTTTGAGAAGTATTGCAGTAAACTACATCGTCCCCACCACCATCGTTACCTATTGTATTTACTCCAACCAACAAGTGAGCCTTCAAGTGGTGCGACCTACTAGAAATTGCAGCTAAATCTCCTTTCAGGCACACACCAGCCGTCTTAAAAAAA
>NC_068984.1:41748277-41750514 GCF_001194135.2 Octopus bimaculoides | reverse complement strand
TATATGTAGTGTAGTATATTGCCACATATGTGTGGCTGACCCCTAGGGGTGGATGTGCAGTTACTGTTAATACTTCATTTAGAGAATTAACATTGCTTATATATATATAGGAGTGGCTGTGTGGTAAGTAGCTTGCTGGCCAACCACATGGTTCTGGGTTCAATCCCACTGCGTGGCACCTTGTCTCCTACTGTAGCCTTGGACCGACCAAAGCCTTGTGAGTGGATTTGGTAGACGGAAACTGAAAGAAGCCCGTCGTATATATGTGTATATATCTTAGTGTCTGTGTTTGTCACCCCCAACATCGCTTGACAACCGATGGTGGAGTGTTTACGTCCCTGTAACTTAGCGGTTCGGCAAAAGAGACCGATAGAATAAGTACTAGGCGTTCAAATGACTGAAACAATTAAAGAGTATATATGAGATGAATTTATTGATAGATGACTGGTGGCAATTCTGTAAATAATAATATTCTATAAGCTTCTGGCTTATAAACAATCACCATGTATTGACTAAAGAAAATAGTCTAATATTGGGGTATATAAGACCCTCGACGGAAAAAGTGCGTTTTCTTTTGGGTTCGAGTCCCATGCGTACGCAAACCCACTTTTTCCGTCGAGGAGTTATATGTCCCAATATTAGACTCTTTTCTTTAGTTCCACGCACGCACGCGCGCGCGGTAAACAACTTTCGATAGCGAAATCTAAACATACACACACACTATGAGTAATAAAGTAAGTTCCTCTTTCTCTCCCCTTGCCTTCCTTTGTGTAATACTAGTTTCTTTTCTACCTCCTTCATTCTTTCTGTATATCTATATTTCAATTAAGTTTTACAAATCTCTAAAAACATTTGTAACTCGTATCATTTGCTTCCCCGTCAACTCTCTCTCTCTCTCTCTCTCTCTCCTATCTCACCTCTCTCTTTCTTTCTCCAACAACTACTGAATGCATGTCTAGAGTATACACGCTTTTCCCCCCTCTTGTTCGCCACTTCTATTTACTCTTTTCCACCAGCAGCTTCACTGTATCCACAACGTGGCGAACCAATCGTTGTCTTTTTTTATTGCTTATTATAGTCGCACATAGAACCGAACCAATCGTTGTTTAATCAAAGTGACCAGGCGTAAAAGTAAGTTTTTTAAAGTTAACTTCGACATAAATTACATGACTCTCTTTACAAAATATCTTCTATCTATACAGTAACTTTTATTTAAAACACAGTTATTTCACCTGACTTTGCTAGAGCAATGCACTTGTTTTGATGAATTCGTTTTTTTGTTGTTGCTTTTTTCTTTCTCTCTTTCTTTCTTCTTTGACACTCCATATTCATTATATTAAAATTGGGATACATTCGATATGAGTATTATAAATGTCAAGCGATAAACAAAAGCTGTTGTGGAAGACCAGAACTACACACACACACACACAGATGAAAAATATTTTTCATGTTAATTCAAATAACAAGGAAATGATTGGGAAACGAAGGAATTTGACAAGACGTGAATGCATCTATTTATTTATTGTACACCTAAACTCCACTCGAACCCACAGGCACGTGCATACATATAATTTGCATACATGTTCAATCTAAAAGGTCTTCGGTTTTTATTGCTTGTCAAGGCCAACATAGTAGATTACGTAGTATTTTCTGAGCATGTAGTTAAAAAATTCGATTCGCAGCCATGCGCTTGGTTCAGTGCCGCTGGTCAGTACACCGTACCCAAGTGTCTACTACAAATGTCCCGGGCTGATCAATTTTTTGTTAAGTGAATTTGATAGACGGAAACAATTTTGAAGCTCGTCGTATGTATACACGAGCCTACGTCTTTCTTTATTACTGTTTACCGGTTTTGTTGTTCTTTTTACACTCCCAAAATCTAATAAGGTCAGCGAAAAAATTCTTTAGAAATGAATAGCATACGTAACACCGGGGTTAATGCTGTTTCACACCTCTCCTTAAAAGGGGGCGGGGAGTGGTGGTAGTGGGGGGTATTTATTTATTTATTTATTTATTTTGCATATTCGTGATCTGCGACATCTAAAATGTAAGAATCCGAAAAATACATTTTTCAAGGAGAGGTGCGAAACTGCATTAGCCCCGTAACACCTTTAAATATTCGTAGGTCGAGGCACAACAGATGTGCCCTTCTCACAAGCACTGATTATTTCTATTCCTAAGTTTCAGTAGTTCGCATTCTATTGTGATAATATCTTTTTTTTTTTTTTTTTTTTTTT
>NC_068984.1:41738548-41747956 GCF_001194135.2 Octopus bimaculoides | reverse complement strand
TTTTTTTTTTTTTTTTTTTTTGCCTCACCAAATTCCACAATAATTGTAATTTTCGGCATCTGATACGTAATGATAACGAAACTCAGTCAGTTGGGTATGTACACATCTGTAGTTACTTATGCTCAAGCATAACAAGACCCCAGTCTATGTTGAAGAATAAAAGATAATGTCCGCTCAGAACTTGCCTGTCTCTTTTCGGTCAAACTAAAGGGTTTGACCTGGTGTGAAATAAAAGAATAAAATATTCTAATAGGTGTAAAACAACTTGCTGGGAACGAATGTGTGTGTGTCTGTGTGTGTAATGTGTGACGATGTGAATGTGCCGAGCCCTCTCCCCACTCCCCCATTTTCGCGAGCGCGCGTTTTTTTCTTCATATTCGTTCGCAGCAAGTTGTTTTACACCTATTAGACTATTTTATTTTATTTCCCACCGGGTCAAACCCTTTAGTTTGACCATTTTTTCTCCCCCCCCCCCTTTTATTTACGGGTTAAATATATCCAGGATGAAATTATCTAAAATGTTTTATTTTAAAAAGCTAACATAACGATCTTGTAGATGCCCTCCCATTGTTGTTGCTAAACCTCAGGTTGATCCTGTAAAGGAGAACTATGATACAATCAAAAGAATCTAAGCTATGACCATCTGATTAATTATTGCATTATCCAGCGTATCTTTTCATTTTATTCAATATAATAACTGGGATTTCAAAGAGATTTAGTTACTGTTGTTATGCATGTTTTTTTTTTTCTTTCAGACGTATTCAACTTATTTTAAATCGAGTTCAAGGCGGCAATACTTTTTGAGTTAAGAGAGTTCTCGAGGTTTGTAAATGCGTAGAGTTAGTGTGTGAATATACAAAGGCGGACCCAAGAGGTGGGGATGAGGAGCACATGTCCAACTCAAGAAAAGAAGTGCGCCCTTCTTAATGTTATTACGCCCTTTTCTCCTGGAATTGTATTCCCGTCTGACCTTGTGCCCTCCCTTCGAAAAATTCCTGGGACCGTGCCTGATATACGTGTATGCATCTGCATTTATATTCTATATGGGTGTGTCCCTTTCGTGCTTAGATGTTGGTGTGTATGTTTCAGTTTTTTACGTGCATGTATACTTAATGTTCTTCAGACCACAAAGTCCTGTTTAATCAATGACATTCTAGCCTAAACTGTCCTGTCTTATCCTATCTAGGACTATATTGTCTAGTGTTTCTTTCCGTGTATACAAAAGTTGCTGAGACCCCCTTCGGTCATGACTGACCATGGGATTGCACCTAGAAAGTTACCCTTCCAAGCACAAATCCGGACAAAATTGTCTTATGGAAGACTAGCAGTCGCCCATGCATACGAGCCTCCCCTCTCCACGCCACCAGTGTTATCCAAGGGAAAGGCAAAGGCCGATACAGCTTGGCACCTATGACATCACTACTCATTTCTACAGCTGAGTGAACTGGAGCAACGTGAAATGAAGTGTCTTGCTCAAGAACACAACACGCAGCCCACAGCTCACAACCGTAAGCTCGACGCTCTAACCACTGAGCCATGCGCCTTCACATACAGAAGTTATGGTGTGAATAAAACGACATTTAATTTTTATTACTAGCGCATCAAGCTATCTTGCACAGCACACTACTTGACCCAGAATTTTTTCCCTTTTTCTGAACAAGATTTTATCTTTACAGATCGTTGACACATGATGCACAAGGATGTTGTGTCAAAACAAGATTGTAATTTTAACCTCCCATCCACGCCCACGCCCACACCCACCCACACACATAAGGCTTTAGTTGACACGATGTTACACATACACACACACACACATGTATATATTAATACATACACAATACGCCAATTTGTTTTTTGTACTAGATCTCTTGTAATTTCTGGAAGAGATTTCATGTGTAGTATTACTACTTATCAACACCCATGCCTACTGGGCCACCGAAGCAGCAACGATGTTAATGAGCAAATTAAGACACTTAAATTTGACGCGTGTGTCAAGCAAGTGAGAGCGAGAGAGGAAGAGAGAGTGGCTGATGGGTATTTGAATTCCTTTCTACGATTGAACTGAAACTGACATCTGGCTATTAAAAGCCCAACCACACACACACAAACACACACTCACACATTTGTTTTAGGTCTTCTACCCATTTGAATTCGGCCATACACCAGATAACATGTTAAGTTTTATGTTCTGAAATTTAAATTTTGAATTTGTTTTAATTGTAAAATCACACCTCAGCTAAAAAAACAAA
The DNA here is from genome assembly GCF_001194135.2 of Octopus bimaculoides. Taxonomy (NCBI): domain Eukaryota; kingdom Metazoa; phylum Mollusca; class Cephalopoda; order Octopoda; family Octopodidae; genus Octopus; species Octopus bimaculoides. The sequence continues at coordinate 41,745,707 of NC_068984.1, read as the reverse complement.
ACAACTTTTGGCTTTTGAATACAAACTTTTCTTTCTCTTTCTATATTTTTCTTAAGTTACAATTTCTCTGTTTTGGTCAGTATTTTCCCAATTTCTTTTTTCTTCTATCAAGTAATGGACAAAGGCATTTTAAAACAAATTAAATTCATAGAGCCGAAAAAAATCAAAAATATTCTATTTTTTCCCTTTCCTTAATACTAACAAGAACATAGTATGTGAGAGATTTGGTTGCTATTTCTAGCAAATTGAACAACCACACACAGTTGTTCCATTGGCTCATTTGTTGATGTGTATAAGTAAACAAAAACTAAAAGATACACCTACACACACTTATATATATATGAATGTATGTGTGTGTATGCAATAATAAGTGTCGCATGGTGGAAATAAATGCAACATTCTCTTTCTATATTTTTTGTTAAGTTAGAATTTCTCTGTTTTGGTCAGGATTTTTCCAATATCTTTTTTCTTGTATCAAGCAATTGATGAAAGCATTAAAAAAAAATTAAATTCATAGAGCCGAATATCATTTCTATTTTTTCCCCCTTTACGTTTTACTTTCCTTCAATATAATTAATTACCATATCCTATATACTGTGTCCTTGCATACTAGGGGAGTATGAGAGGCAAGGTTCTGGATGTTGGTTGAATATCGCCTTTCTCCCATTAATTTCTTATTCTTCCTGTTGCTAAGGCTCCAGCAGTCGAGTAAAGAAGTATTAAAATGCAGGTTCTCCGTTACTTTTATTTAAAATATATACAAAGGTGTGGTATGTTGCTCTTTTGCAGCCATCTCATGCGGTGTCAATTCATCGTTCTCCGTTACACGGGCCCATTGCCTCAGGAGATGCGGCAAGCAGGCTAGCCAAGAGGCTCAGCCAGGGAAGTATGCTCTACAAGTGGTCGCAGGGAAAAGTGAGTGTACCTCGTGGCTTCTTTCCTTTATATAGTTTGCCATCGTGAGCCTCGTTGTAAGCTCGCACATGGCAAATGGATGCAGGTGAGGTCTCGCTCCAGTCTCGGAGATGGCAATGGCTGCCATGAGATCTCATCCAACATGGCGCTGACTGCTTGTGTCGCTACAAGGACTCCCCACTGAGTGCGGCAGTGCGAAAACAGAATAATTCGAGAGTGGATTTGGTAGACGGAAACTGAAAGAAAGAAGCCCATTGTGTACACACACATACATGGGGAGGTGGGCTGGGTAGACCTTTGCTCAAGATGTGCTTTTTAACTGAATTTGAAACCTCATATTTGGGAAGCAAGTCTACATTTATCTTACATAGATATACCATGGAAGAGATTTCATCTAGGCATGTGATTAGTGTGTATATATCATGGACAATGCTGAAGAAAGCTGAAATGCATCAGATATTCCCAATATTTACATATATATATGTATATATATGCAGTGTGTATATATGTATGCATATAAATATATGCATCATCACCATTTAACATGCTGGCATGGATTAGACAGCTTGACAGGAGTTGGCTAGGTAGAAGGCTGCCAGGCTTCACTGTCTGTGTTGGTAAGGTTTTCATGGCTGGACGCCTTTCCCAACACCAACCATCTTACAGAGGGGACTGAATGCTTTTTATGTGACACCAGCACTGGCAAGGTCTGTTTTGGCATGGTTTTTAAAGCTGGATGCCCTTCTAAATGCAACCACTTTACAGTGTGGATTGAGTGCTTTTTACCTTGCACCAGCACAGGTGGGGTCACCCAATTATTTGCAAAACAAAGATCCTTTGAGATGGGTGGAAATTAGATAAGGTAGCCTTCTGCCAGGTGATGAGAGGTTAGAGTGATGGGGGGAGGAGGAAAGAAACAGGTGTTTTGCAGTAGAGGAGATACATGGTTACCCAGTTCGAGAGAGCAAGGTAGAGAATGTATACACACACACACCAGGGCACCCTCCCTTCCTTCCTCTATGTGTAATGCTGCTCTAACCTATAGGACTGACTATATATAAAGCACAGTGTATAAGCCAGCTTCTATTTTACATTTAAATACAATAAAAACATTCTAAGCAAATACAGCATTCATGGTAGAAAGTCAATTTAACTATACCTCCCTTTTAAATAAACTGTCTACCAGTCAGTGAGAATACACCAATGTCACTCGACCTGCTAAAATAGCTGCCAAATTTCCATTAATATACTGACTGTAAGGTAGACAGTACCTGGCAAAAAAAGAAGTTGTAACAAAAATGCTTTTGGTCATTTAAATCTGTTTTGCAGATCTGTATGGACACAAGAAATAGCAGCCAAATTGCCCTCAGGTCATATCCCTAACATACCAATCTACATGAGACCACCACTGTTTCTGTGATACAAAATTCATATTTTAAAATGAACTAAAATAAAACCTTCCCTCAAAATTTCATGTCAATTTATGTTCTAAACACCAGCTAAGTAATGGCAAAGCATGATTTTAAAAATCAACTGAAACTAAGGCAATATCTGAACCAGAAATATTGTAACAAAGGAGTTGAAAGGGGTGGAAGATACACTGGATTCTTGGAAGATATTCTTGAATATAGCACAGCTGGAAAAAATTCAAATGGGATGATCATATGGCTGGAATGCTTTGTTCATAGTTCAAGGAAGCCCAATTAGTATATGTTTGTGTGTATGTCTGTTTGTCCCCCACTACCATCGCTTGACAACCGGTGTTGGTGTGTTTACATCCCTGTAACTTAGTAGTTCGGCACAAGAGACCGTTAGAATAAGTACTAGGCTTACAAAGAATAAGTCCTGGGGTCGATTTGTTTGACTAAAGGTGGTGCTCCAGCATGGCCACAGTCAAATGGTGGAAACAAGTAAAAGAATAAAGAATATATGTGTCATTTATGACTATATGCACTTATCATTTTCTCTTGTATTGTACTATATATTGTATATGTTTTGTAGAACGAAACATTAAGGAACTTTTTTACAAGCACTACTGGATTACTTGAATCCATCTATTGTGACACACACACACACACATTTGACAGGCTTCTTTCTGTTTCTATTTACCAAATCCACTCATAATACTTTGGTTGACCTGGAGATGTAGTAGGAGACATACTCAAGGTGCCATGCATTAGAACTGAACCCAAGATCATATGTTTGGGAATCAAGTTTCTTAACCACAGATCCATGATGCCCACAGTATGAACCCGAATCAATAGCTGGACCTCAGGATATGAGAGGGATATTTACAGTATTGCATAAGTTATTGTTGTTAGGCCCTAGATTAGTTCTTATCAAGTAAGTCTGTCATGAAAGATATTCCAATCATAATGGTCTTTTCACTGATAGTGTATCCAAGGATCAACCCATTACCTAATGTGTCCAAGAGGGTAAGGTGCAATTTAAGTGTAATTTGGCTACTATTTCTACACATGCTCCATCGTTGGCTTTATAAATATGTGGAGTGAGCTTGTGAGTATTAAGTATCGTGACAGAGGGACAAGGTACTGTGACAGCAGCAACTTGATACAAATTATTGTGCTTTCGGTCAGTTGACTGTCACTAATTCTTCTACAATAATCCAAACACAGTTATTGATAGAATCTTTCTAATTTCCTTTTTTCTTTTATTTTGCAGCCCCCTGAAATGTGTACCCATGTTCTTGGTGCTACTAGGATTCAACAGTTTATTAATGCCTGCTTCCCTCGCTTTATAAAGCACCAATGTTCTGAATATTTGGATGGTAAAACTGTAATTGTTACTGGAGCAAATACAGGACTTGGAAAACAGACAGCTTTAGAGTGTGCAAAAAGGAATGCCAGGGTGATTATGGCTTGCAGAAATCTAGAAAAGGCTGAAGCAGCTGCAAAAGTAATACGTGATGCTACAAAAGATTCTGGTAAAAATGAGGTCGTCGTACGTGAATTAGATCTGTCTTCATTCAAGTCTGTCCGTAAATTTTGTGCAAGAATAAACGAGGAGGAACCACATTTAAATATTCTAGTCAATAATGCTGGAGTTTATCGCTGTCCTTCATTATATACAGAAGATGAAGTTGAAACACACTTTCAAGTAAACCACTTGGGACATTTTCTATTAACAACATTGCTTCTGGATTTGCTAAAAAAGTCTGCTCCATCAAGGATTGTAGTACTGTCCAGTTTCATGTACAAAGATGCTCGGATAGACTTTGAAGATATTAACTGGAAGGTCAATTATAATGGCACTGAAGCTTACAAATCTAGCAAACTGGCAAATGTCTGGTTTTGCCGTGAATTATCCAAGAGATTAGAAGGCAGTGGGGTTAATGTTTATTGTGTTAATCCAGGAATTGTTCTTACAGACATCATGCGACACACAGTGCCACAATTTTTTAGATATTTTGATTGCATTTCCAGATTATTTTTTAAAACTCCTGCACAAGGAGCACAGACAACTTTATATTGTATTCTGTTTGAAAAATTACAAAATGAATCCGGATACTATTATTCAAATTGCAGCCAAGAGGACCTTAATAGCAATGGATTAAATGAGGATGGAGCCAAAAGACTATGGGAAGTTAGTGAAAAAGCTGTTGAAAGCGAATAAAACAGTGAAATTCTGAAACACTGTGTGGAGTAAATATAAGCTCCTATTGAGCCAAGTCAACAACTTGGCTTCATTTCCTAAATATATTACCACAATCCACTACGATATATGTATGTATATATGTATATCTTTTATTGTTTGTTTAATGAATTTCAGTTATTGGACTGGTTTAGGGGGCTTAGCTGAACAAATCAATCACGTTACTTTTTTTTTAGATTGGTTCTTATTCTATTAATCTCTTTTATATACACAAATGCTTTTATGCACCATGAGTTCATACAAAAACTCATCTCCAGGTAAATAACAGTATTTTGTGTTCTAACACAACATCCAAGTCAAGTTGGAGATTATATATATATATGTGTGTGTGTGTGTATAGTCACTATGAGGATATTTAGATCTGTTATAGGGATATTTTTATGCAAGATACACTGGTTCAATGTATTGTATTTTGAAGAGTTATTTCTTCAATGAATATATTACATAAAATATCATTAAATATCAAATATTAAGTTTGAGAATGGAGATGTCCAATGGATACAAATTAATTTTTTAATTAATTAACATCTTTACCGACAAGAGTTTCATTTTGCATCCAATTTAAACTACAAAACATATATAAATATATAATCCTGCATTTCAAAGTACCTTGGGTGTAAAATCATCAGGACAGGAAAAAGGACAATACAAAGATTACATTATGATCTGCTGGAATATTCCAATATACTAAGAGTATATTCTTGTATTTATATCATTGAAAGACAAGAATTGTCTGCTATGGCTGCTGGAACTTTCAGATCACTTGATTTCACTCTGCTGTGAGCTCATCAGTGACAGAGAACAAGTAGCAACATAACAGTTGAATCTCCTGACAATGTCTATTCAAGCACTGGTGTTGCAAATAGCCAGTGAGTTTATTAAAAATAACTGAGACAGAAGCAGTATTAATAACAATAGGCAGCCTTTATCTCCAACTTAATATGAATGTTGTGTTAGAACACAAAATACTGCATTATTTACCTTGAGAGGAGGACTTCTCATATGAACTCATGGTGCATAAAAGCTCTTGTGCATATAAAAGAGATTGCTAGAATAAGTATCAGTCTTAAAAAATGAGATTGATTTGTTCAACTAAGCCCTTTAAAGCAGTGCCCCAGCATGGCCGTAGTCTAATAACTGAAACAACACACACACACGCACACGCACACACGCATGCATGCATTGGGCTTCTATAAGTTTTTGCTTACCAAATCCACTCAGAAGACTGGTTAGCTTGAGGCTATAGTAGAAGATGCTTGCACAAGGTGCTTCCCAGTGGTACTGAATCCATATATATATGTGCAAGTATGGCTGTGTAGCTGAGAAGTTCATTCCTGAACAACATGTTTAAGGGCTTGTTCCCAGAGTGTGGACACCGTCAACTGGTGTTTTCCACTGTAACCATAGGTTGACCAATGGCTTCTGAGAAAAATTTAGTTGAAGGAAACTAGAAGAAACCTGTGTATGTGTCTGCATGTATTCACCCTTGTCTTGAGATGTGTGTACTGAGTGTAAACAAAAAATTACTATCAATATCATTTTTTTTACAATCTTCTACAAAGCATGAATAAGTGGTCATTGTTTGACAGAATAGTGAAAATGCTATATGTGTTGGTGAGTCATAGAAAATTCTCTTTTGATGAAATTATTATTTGACCAATGGAAACATGGAAAAGAGTATGTTAAAGCGATGTTAAGGAGGATATGTGTGTGTATGTGTACATACATATGTGTGTGTGTGTATATATAAATATATATATATGTATATATATATATATATATATATATATATAAAGCAAACACTTTTTTTCCTTTGTATATTGACTGCTGAAAACACTAAATAAACATCACTCGTTTTCGATTCACTAAAGCGGGTCATTTTTTCTTCAAAGCTTGATTCAAACACTCTAATTGCTGACAATAGACTTGAGCATTGATTGTTGCATTAGGTGGTAACAATTCAAAGTGAATTACTCCTTTGGAATCCCACCAGATAGAGAGAAGAACCTTTTTCCCATGAAGTTCCCTTCTCGGTGGCAGTTAAACCTTTTCCTTTTTACCAAACCACTGTTTACGACGTTTAACATTTTGATAGAAGATCCATTTTTCGTCACCAGTTACAAGTATATCCAAAGAGGGTGAAACGAGTTTGCGAGACTGGAGAGAAGACCAGATGTCAACTTGGGATTTGCAGTTACTTTTGGACAATTCATGAGGCACCCATTTTCCATGTTTAGGAATCTTTCCAAGTTGTTTTAGATGACTATGAACAGTTGTATGGTTTGAACTAAGCTTTATTGCCAATTCTTCAACAGATAATGCAGGGTTTTCTTCAAGTAATGCCTCAAGGAGTTTATCATCAAACTCAACTGGACGTCCTGTTCTATCTTCATCTTCAAGGCTGAGATCTCCACTTCTGAATTTTGCAAACCATCTTCTGCAAGTTCTTTCATTCAAGCATTCTTTCCCATAAACTGAGTAAATGTTTCGAGTCACTTCAGCGGCAGAGTTTCCTTTTTTTGTACTCATAAAGCATTATGTGCCTCAAATGCTCTTTGGATACTTCTATGTT
>NC_068984.1:41734791-41738334 GCF_001194135.2 Octopus bimaculoides | reverse complement strand
ATATATATATATATGTCTTTCTTCTGTGTCTTCCATGCTCTGTCATTTTTTTCTCCCTTATCCCCTTTCTATCTGTCACATGTATCTTGTCTCTAGAGACAAAAAGGGTAGAGGTAGTGAGAAAGAGACACACACAACCAGAGAGATCGAGATAGACAGAGAGAAAGCAGAGGTCTGGCATCTCACTTGTTTTTTCTCCATAACTCCTTTTAAATTATGTTGTGCTATATTGCTTCCTGCTCGGTGTAAAATGGTAATTGTGATTAAATGGAAACATCGAACTAACAAAAAGACATTATTGTAAAAAGTTTTAGGAAGTATGCACATGGAATAGAGGAATACTCAAGATTTATAGATGTTATTAATATTTACTGATATCCTTTGAATGTGAAAATGTCCTCACAAATAAACATGAGAGATGCAGAAACATATATTGCAGTACATTAATAAAGTCTAAAAATTTCCACAAGTCATTTTCGTTATTACTACACACACACACACACACACAACTGGATCCCTCACTCAATTTCCTCCTCAAGCTTTCCTGAACATGCATTATCTCTTTATCACCGACCCTTTTTAACTGCAATATTCTGCTGTTGTAATTGAGAGCAGAACTGAATATTTCATCATCCTTTTTCTGAAATACCAGTTATCTATTGCAGTGAGATTGAACCCAGAACCATGTGAGTGGGAAGCAAACTTCCTACCACACAGTCTTATGCTTTAAGCCACACCTATGCGACATGCTTCCTTCAGTGTTTTTCAATTTCTGTCTACCAAATCCATTCTCAAGTCTCCAGTTAGCCCATGGATGCAGTAAACACTTACTACATAGCAGAACTAAATCCAAAATCATGTGGTTGAGAAGCAAACTTCATAACTGCACTTGTGTGTGTCTTGAACAATTCAGTTACCATTAAATGAATTTAAAAGATAAGTGTTGGTGTTAAGACAAGTAACAGCTTGAGGCTATCTACCATGATATATGTATCATTGGCCTAATGAACTACATTTTCAATATTGCAATCTCAAACACAGTGGATAAAGAGAATGTAAAAGAACTCAACTCAAAAATGTAGAAATAGCCAGGAAATGTGTGTTGAAGATCGTCTGACTTTTTTTTTTTTTTTTTTTGTATGTCTATATTATATACAAGGGGGTGCTAGAAAGTTCCTGGTTTTGGGTAAAAGCACCCACACAGAAGGATCAGCTAATTATGATTTTATTCAGCATGTTCTCTTCTCAGTTTCACACACTTATTGCAGAGGCCCTTCAGTTTTGCTAAGCTCTGTAAAAGAACTTGGAAGGTCGGGCCTCCAACCAAGCTTTTTGCAATACCCTTAAGGCCAGGAACTTTTCAGCACTCGCTTGTATCACCAATGTCTACATTTACATTCAGTATAAAAAGTCTCCTCTGTTTTTTTTTGTTTTTTTTTGGGAAACTTAACAATAAAATGACAAAAAATAAAGAAATTCAAACTAGGTCAATCAGCAACATCAAAATGTATACAGATATGGGAAGTGATAAAAAAAAATGGAGTGCAAGATTACTGTCTGCAATGCCAAGAATTTATTTCCTGCCACATTACAGTGTTCTTACATGGACTTGAAAGATTGGGCTTCTGGCCACTAAAAAACAAAAAAAAAAGGATTATCTCTTTTATATAATAAATGTGAAATTTAATTTTAATTCATTAGTTGAATTATTTCTATTATGGCTATTCATGATTTTTATTCACATTAAAGACTTAAATCTCACTGAAATAAGTTGGTATCACCTTCTAAAATACAAGACCAAGTTATTGTTTTAAACCCAAGAAGTTTTAAAAAACTGGTACATTATTAACTGAAAAATATATCAGTCATTGCATTTTTCACATGTGTAATTCATTGCATGTTTCCAAAAAAAAGCACTTAAAAATGTAGTTTTCAGCAATAGTTTCATCCTCAAATGTACAGATGGAAATATTGCTAAATAATCTCATAATTCTGTATGTAACACATTTACCAAAATCGGTAAAGAGGTCACTAACACTAGACAGTATCTCAGTATCTGTTGGAATAACTAGTTTGATTTATAATAAAATACAGAAATTTATTGAGGATTATATTGTATCTATCAACACGAACTCTCTGTTCAGCAGCTAACCTGGTTATTTCCTTGTGTGCTACTTTCATTATACAGAAATTTGCAGACTCAAATGTCAAGTTTTTAATTCAGTCAAAAGCGCAACGTGCCTGATGGTTCAAATGGGAAGAGTTCTATTGAAGGATAAAATGCAAAGTTGCCCTTGATGGTATTTGAACTCGGAATGTAAGGCCGGAAGAATGTTGTTAAGCATTTGTCTGACATGCTAACAATTTTGCCAGCTTCGACCTAACTTGTACGCATAACAGAGATATACTATTAATGAAATACATGAATTTTTGCTGTATTGCTGTTTAGCTGCCGCTTTGTCTGAAATATAGTCTAGCATGTACTCATAAGACCTTAGAATAACTACTATGCATTCCTGATGAGGTCTAATAAAACTGAAATCTGTCTAGAATTTGTCACCTTGTGTATCAAAGACCAGATTCATTTATCATTTCATGCTGCCATACTTAGGCACAGTAAAGCCAGTTCAATTCTAAACTGAGGACATTTCACTCCATTTCATTTGTACCGAAAATACTGCTAAGAAAAAGTGTAACTTTGTGTCAATGTCATTGTTACAATACTGTACCAGTTGTCCCTGTGTGAATTGCCAACCCTTCAGCCAGCATTTCAACATCTGCTTGTCTATCACATCATTCTTCATTCACCTAACCTCTTGACACCTGATGTACCCACACAACCTGTTGTATCTATTATTGTATTCTGAAGTATTATTGTTGTTTATACCCTGGTCAGTTCTGATTAAATAGTTTTATTTCGATATAAGTACATCTGGAACTACATTATCCAGTGTGTCATTCCTATTTTTTTTTTTTACTTTTTCAGTCATTTGACTGCAGCCATGCTGGAGCACCGCCTTTAGTCGAGCAAATCGACCCCAGGACTTATTCTTTGTAAGCCTAGTACTTATTCTATCGGTCTCTTATGCCGAACCGCTAAGTTACAGGGACGTAAACACACCAGCATCGGTTGTCAAGCGATGTTGGGGGGACAAACGCAGACACACATATATATAAACATATACACGACAGGCTTCTTTCAGTTTCCATCTACCAAATCCACTCACAAGGCTTTGGTTGGCCCGAGGCTATAGTAGAAGACACTTGCCCAAGGTGCTACGCAGTGGGTCTGAACCCGGAACCATGTGGTTGGTAAGCAAGCTACTTACCACACAGTCACTCCTGCACCTAAAACTTTATTTGTTTGTCTATGTTTTCCAATAAATTCCTTCTGAGTTATCCTTATTTTATTTATTGATTATTTTTATTTATTGAACTTTTCAAATTGCAAAGATAATTCATGGATAATCAGTATCTATCTATCTATCTATATATATATATATATATATATAAATAAATACAGTGTACATTTAAACACATAAG
>NC_068984.1:41733306-41734738 GCF_001194135.2 Octopus bimaculoides | reverse complement strand
AAATAGCTTGCTTACCAACCAAATAGTTCCGGGTTCATTCCCACAATATGGCACCTTGGGCAAGTGTCTTCTACTATAGCTTCGGGCCGACCAAAGCCTTGTGAGTGGATTTGGTAGACGGAAACTGAAAGAAGCCCATATATATATGTATGTGTGTGTATATGTTTGTGTCTGTGTTTGTCCCCCCAACATCGCTTGACAACCGATGCTGGTGCGTTTACGTCCCCGTAACTTAGTAGTTCGGCAAAATAAACCTATATAATAAGTACTAGGCTTAGAAAGAATAAGCCATGGGGTCGATTTGCTCGACTAAAGGCGGTGCTCCAGCATGGCCGCAGTCAAATGACTGAAACAAGTAAAAGAATAAAAGAATATATAATGCAAAACCACATTAATATACAAATCCCAAACCGAACAAAACACAAATATGGGCGAAGAAAGAAAAAGAAAAAAGAAGAGGACGAAGAAAAACAAGAAAAAACATCAATTCAACATCAAGTGCCTCAATTGGTTCAATGGAGTCTACTGTAAACCATCACACTCACTGCATTGCGACGGGCGGCCAGACTAAGGCGTTGAAACAGTCAAGTACCCTCAGGGCGTCACCTGACGCTTCGGTAAGACGAGCCGCCATCGATCACAGAAATAGCAGCCCAGTCCCTCCAAACGTCTCAAACGCTAAAGGCTGGGAGAAGTGGCTCACTGCCAAGTCCCGATACTTAAGGGTTTTGCTTCGTTCAGCAACGGAAGCAATGACTCTTTCATTTATCGTGGACTTCAGGATGTGGGAAGGATCAAAGAAGTCACAGACTGTGACATCCTGTTACATATTATTCAAATTTAAACCAGTTTTACACAATTCCAATTCTTTCTCAAAATAGTGACTTTTGAGACATCCTGTACACGCACACACACACGCACACACGTACACATACACGCACACACATTTACACACATACAGTCAAGTATACATACACATACGTATACACGCATACAAACAAATACCCCCCATACACACACACTATATAACGCGCTTCTACGGTTTCCGTCTACCAAATGCACACAAGGAGACTATAACACAGTGGTTCTCAACCATTTTTGTCTATAGACCCCTTTGATTCCTATTTTACATAAGTTAGGTGGGGCGGTAGGGGCGGTCCGCCCCGGGCTGCACTTTTCATCTTGTTGTAGGCTATTGCTGTAAGCAATACGTGCTTTTTGCGGGGTCCAAGGGCGGCAAACGGAAGGGCTGCTCCGGGCGGCACACACTCTAGTGGGAGAAGAGGAGCCCAGTATTCTATCCTATTACTCTGTCACTCTCCATCACTCCTCCTCCCTTGCTCACGTGGCCATCGGCCATCTTTCTTTCTCTCCGTTGGAGCTGGAACAAGGGAGACGTGTTCTTGTTTGTCTCCTGTCCTATACATATATA
>NC_068984.1:41728980-41733016 GCF_001194135.2 Octopus bimaculoides | reverse complement strand
TGTTATTTACACCACCTGTCCTCGTCTGTTGTTATTTTTTGTATATTCTCCCATATATATATATTATATATACACACACACACATATATATATATATATATATAAATATGTATGTATGTATGCGTGTATGTTATGTATGTGTGTGTGTGTCTCCATCACTGCTTGACAAACGGTGCTGGTGTGGTTACGTCCCCGTAACTTAGCGTTCGGTAAAAAGGGAACGATAGAATAAGTACTAGGCTTCCAAATGTTAAGTCCTGGGGTCGATTTGTTCGATTAAAAACCTTCAAAGTGGGACTCCAGCATGGCCTCAATCAAATAACTGAATCTAGTAAAAGAATGAAAGAATATGCAAGTATACAAATAATATATAAATTAACGTGTATATATATTTATGCACCCAAATAAAAATAAACATTATTTACATTATTTACATTTTGACGGATGTTGTCCTCATCTTGTTTATTGTAAACACGACGTTTCGGCTGATATACCCTCCGGCCTTCATCAGGTGTCTTGGGGAAATTTCGAACCTGGGTTCTCATTCCTAAGGTATCTTTTCGGTGTTGTTGCCGTTATTATTATTATTATTATTCCAGTCACTGCCTGGAATCGAACTCGGAATCTTAGGATTAGTAGCCCGCGCTCTTAACCACTACGCCGTATTCTGTGGTGTAGTGGTTAAGAGCGCGGGCTTCAAATCCCATTGAAGTCAATTTAATTGACTGATTTCTTCCTACTCAGTTTCAGGTCTTGTTTTTATATGACAAATAATCTAAGGGCAATGGATTTGCAGAATCGTTAGAGCAGAATTCGTTCCAATATTTTACGTTCTGAGTTCAAATCCCGATGACGTCAACGTTGCATTTTACTCTTACGGAGTCGATATAATCGACTGCTTCCCCCTTCTGAAAAGTGCTGAACTTGTGCATAAATTAGACACAAATATTGTTTCTATCAGTGACTTACACCTTGCCAATCAATATAATACAACACTCACTATCAAAACATGGCAAATATTTCCTCCCAATCCACTCTCCTTTTTTTTTTTTTTTTTTTTTTTTGTTTACTCTTTCTATCCTATACATAACTGGATATACACCGACATCATTTTATGAAATTTTACGAAGGATATTACGATACCAGCAGACATCTCTCTGTCAAATTCTTTACCAAGAAAACTGAAAAGTGTTCGGCACAGCAGTTGCACACAATAAGTTTGGTTTCAGGATCCACACAGGAACTTAAACTCTTAGAAATCGATCTTATCAACAAAACGGTTAGAATGGGTTCCCTGCACTATAAAGATTATCATATGCAATTGTTGTTTTTAAATACCAACTAAACAAAGGAACAGGTTTATTTAGAAACTTCACATACCAGAAATGTTAGTATGATATACATAAAAAAATTTGTTTATGTTATATAATACCAAAAACTGAAGTTCTTTCTCAGACTTGGTTCGCGCGTTTAATAAAAATGTCTACTATCTCGCAACAGTTAAGTAGACTCATAAGATGTTACATTTATTTTCATTTTGTGGAAATACATTGTTACTTTATACTGCAAGAATTACATACATACATACTTGCATGCATGCATACATACATACATACATACATACATACATACATACATACATACATACATACATACATTCAGTAATCACCCGATTTCGCGATTCGCTGGAACGTCATTTGCTAAATCTCGACTGATTTCGTCATCGTCTTGTGTATAATTGTAACCTCCAATGCTATAAATAATAGCCAGCATCCAGCAGTCAGTACTACTAGCTGACATTACAAGTGGTGACTCTGTCTTCTGCTCTAAGTACAACAATAGAGACTTTTTAAGGAATCCGAATAATAGTACTGTAGATCTTCCAAAATGTATGCTATAAAATTCAGTTGTTAAAAGATCTATTCTAGATCTTAGACTAAAATTATTTCAAACCTTCTAGAGAATGGGCTATTTTCATCAATGTGCAGTTAGTGAGTTGGAAAATTATTTGATGCACAATTAAATACCGCATGTGTTCGTAATTGTTGTTGTTTAGTACCAGATCCGAGATTCGCCTAAAAGAGCTGTATCTTTACAAAGAATACCATTCCATATTTTTAAGAAAATTTCAAATGACATGCTCGCAGGTATGGTTGTGTGGTTAAGAAGTTCGATTCGTAACTTTGTGATTTCAGGTTCAATCCATTTTGCGGTAACACATTATGCATATGTATGTCCTCTGTCATGGCCTCAGATCAACCACAGTCTTGTGAATGAAATTTGATAGACGAAAACTGTATGGTAGTTCGTCGGAAGAATCATTCCTATTCTTGAGTAATAAGAGCTAATTTATAGCCCGATTTAACACCATCAGCTGGTCCTGGAGCTCCTTTACTGGAATCTATTCCGTAGCAGTTTCTGGTCAGGGAATAACTTATTCCTTTCCAAACATGAGTTTCGAAAACTCTGAAATAAATATCTCTTCCCTTCATCAATCGAATAAGCGATTTGTTAAGTAACTATTTATTCCTTGAACATTTATAGTTAATGTTGACTCATTGAACTTAAGGTTTTGGGAAGCGGAATTTCAGACTCTTGAGTTCATATTTATGTGTATATAGTTTGTTATGACCAGTGGCTTTTAAGTATGTATGTGTGTATGTATGCATGCATGTATATAAAAGTGAAAGAATTTAAAGTCACAAATGCATGTATATATGAATGCATGTTTGTATGCTTGCATAATGTATGTGAGTATGCAAGTATATATGCATTATATGTTTAGGGGCATGTATTCTCAAACGAATAGCACAATTAAAATGTTCTAATATAGCGAAAGGCCATGAACGATAGTAGATTTCTGAAACTAGGTCTTCAACCCGGAAAGCGCGATTGACTTTTAGAAATAATTGCATTTCTAAATTCATTGCTGAAGAAACGTTCCAAGATGTTGAGCGTTGGTAACAAAAATCTACAGTTCAGATATTGCCGAGGTGACATTTTATGTTTTTTGTTTTTTCAAACAAATTGAAGCAAAATCATCATCTTCTACAGGTAAATCAGACTGCAGTGATGTGTCTGTCACCACTAGAGCAGCCGCTTCATCCACAGTTAGCTCTGCTTCTGCTTGTTGTAAAATTTTTACAATTCCACTTTCAAAATTTGGGCTGTACACAATGACTGCCGATGGAAGCAAATATTTAAAAAACTCCCTGTAAGGGTACAATGCGAGAATTTAGTCAAAATAATTCGGGCATCTCCCAAATCTATTTCTGTTCTTTGCAAGGCGACTGTTACTGAGCGTAACTTTCCTAAATTGTCTTTTAGAATCTGCAGATTATTATGATCACGTGGAGTCAACAGATGATCAACCAGCTTTGGATCGCCTTGAAAAGAGTCTGAAAATGCCTCGAGTTGGATGTACCTCTCAATCATGTCACAAGTACTAGTCCAACGGGTTTTATTTCTTTGTATAGGCTGCAAAGGCGTTTTTTCCCGAAGTTTAACCGCAAGTTTTAATGATTTTAGTTTGCCCATCAACATATTAATTTTATCAAGCAGAACTTTCTGCTTGTCTTTACGGAATTACTTTTCTTGTAATGATCTCAACGAAGCGTGCTATTACACAATATTTAATTTCAAGTTTTTTGTTTGTTTGTATGTTTGTTTGTTTTTTTATGTTGGGGGGCGAAGTTCTTATTTTTTTCTATATTTTACGTAGAAGTTTTCTTAGTTGTGTTTGAAATTGTACAACTAACAAATGTCCTTTCTCTTATCAGATAATTTCATGATCAGTTAGAGTGGGCTTAAGTACGATTGTACATACTTAAAACACTTAAATTACTTTCTTCCGCATAAACCACTTAACACAACTGAGGCAGCATCGTTAATCATCCATTTTTCTGTTCGTATGCGCGTATTAGTGTTGTATTGCGTATGCTTCTGTACGTGCATTCGTATTTCTGTATGTAATGAGTGCTCCCAATCGTGTGTGTGTGTGTGTGTGTGTGTGTGTGTGTGTGTGTGTGTGTGTGTG
>NC_068984.1:41726814-41728970 GCF_001194135.2 Octopus bimaculoides | reverse complement strand
TGTGTGCTTGTGCCTGTATGCATATGCCTGTGTGCGTGTGCCTGTGTGCGTGTGCCTGTGTGTGTGTGTGGGTGGCACCAAAAAGGAATAATTACATTGATATCCACTGGATATTACCCTTAAGGTGACCAAAACTCTAAAAGTACAAGATAAAAACTATCTATGTTGGCAGACTTTCCTTGAGTTGACGTTGAAGTAACAAGATCAACTTTTAAACAAACATTTCAGATTAAAACATTCTAAGAACGCCCTTGTTACAGTATGGTGTTGTGAATGTTATTTTTGATTGAAGATATTGTATCTACCGGGAGTTTGTACTGTTTGTCAAGTCGCAACAAGGACCTCAAAGAGACAGCACTTTACGCAATATGCGTGCAGTTCCAAGTAACACCGACTTTTGCAATACACCAAGATTGTAGGGTATTCTAAAGTTTTCAGATGTTTTTTTTTTCTGATTGGGTGGTATTGAACCTAATGTTCCAATGGCAATAGGGATAACCTTTATGTTTGACTCTCGTAGCTGCCACATCTTAGCGATCTCAATTCTCAGGTCTCCATATTTATCAACCTTTTCTCTTTCTTTCATAATGATATGTTGATCTGGCACTGTCACATCAATTATTAGGCACTCTTGTTTGTCCCTCCTAAAGGTCACTGTATCCGACCTTCGGTGCTCTAATACCTCGTCTGTCTGGAAGTCAAAGTCACAGAGGATTTGTCCCTCCCATTTTTTATCCATTACCTTTCCCGGTGTATATTGGTACCAAGCACCCGTAACCTCATATCTATATTTATGGCATAAGAGCCAGTGGAAGTTTTGGGCTACGTTGTCGTGTCTACGCTTGTACTCTTTCTGCGCAAGACTTTCATAAGCACTAACAATGTGAGTCACGCTTTCGACCCTCTTCCCACACATTCTGCAGAGGTCCATTGCACTTGTGTAGTATGTGTTCTTTTTCACTGAGTTAGTATTCAATGCTTGGTCCTGGGCAGCGATGATTAGACTTTTGGTATTCTTTTTTAGGTCACCCTTGTTAAGCTACTTCCATGATGCTTCCTGGTTTTTTAATTTGTTGATGTCACGGTGGAACTGACCATGTAATTCCACGCAGGGCAGGGTTTCTTCTCTCTCGTTGGCTGTTCTTGATCGGAATTCCTAAGCACTCTCAAGTCTATTTTTGTTAAATCCTTCTGCATTAGCAGCATACTTGTAGCAGGTCTTGTTTGCTGTTTTCCAAATATTCTGCCATGTTGATGCACTCCCGTACGCTAATCAGCCCACGTCCACCTTTATCCCTCTTCATGTAGAGCCCGTGTACATTCGCCTTAGGGTGGAGGGCACCATACATTGTCATTGTCTTTCGGGTAGCACGATCGATCTGGTTAATCTCCGCTTGTGTCCATTTCAGGATGGGTGGACTATAGCGCACTACAGCAACCGCCCATATGTTGATGACAGTCACAAGGTTCCTTGAGTTGAGTTTTGATTTCAAGAGAAGTTTAAGGCGCTTGAAATATGCAGTGATGACCTTGACTTTCATTTCTTTGTGCAAGATATTGTCCAGTGCCAGGATCCCAAGATACTTGTACCCATCATCATCCAGGTCTTCCATTCTTTCTCCGTTTGGCAATTTTATACCCCTACAATTTACTCTTTCCCCGCCGCTTCAAAGTAAGCACCGCACACTTCAAGATACCGAATTCCAGTCCTGTATTTTTGCTACTCATTTGTACAGTCTCAACTAGCCTCTCTATTTCAGCTCTGTTTTTGCGAACAGTTTTAAATCATCCATGAAGAGAAGGTGCTTGAGATGAGGTCCTTTCTTTCTCAGCTCATAGTGTGCGTTGACTTTGCGTAAGACTACAGAAAGTGGGATCAAGGCTATAACAAATAACAGAGTCTCCTTGAAAGATAGCGTTTTTTATTGTTATCTCGGCTAAGTGCTGGTTGTTGCAGGAAAGACGTGTTTCCTAACTTGGCATGCTGCTCTTAATTAGTGCACACACGTTCTCAGCTATTCCACACATGTCGAGTGTTTCTAAATCCACGAATGCGGCAACATGTCTTAAGCCTTTTTGAAGTCTATTCAGGCCGTTATTATTATTATTATTATTAGTAGTAGTAGTAGTAGTAGTAGTAGTAGTAGTAGTAGTAG
>NC_068984.1:41725492-41726747 GCF_001194135.2 Octopus bimaculoides | reverse complement strand
AGGAGGAGGAGGAGGAGGAGTATTCTTATTATCAGAATCGTTAGCACGCTGGACGAAGTGCTTAGCGGTATTTTGTCCGTTTTCACATTCGGAGTTCAAATTCCACAGAGGTCGACTTTGCCTTTCATCCTTTCGGGGTCGATAAATTAAGTACCAGTGAAACACAGGAGTCGATGTAATCGACTAGTCCCCTCCTCCAAAATTTCAGGCCTTGTGTCTACAACAGGAAGGATTATTATTATTATTTCTTTTTATCACAGGTTTTGTTGGAACTCCTGGAGTCTTTCATGCGTAGCGGCTTTGCTACCTGCAACCTACGGTATCATGCTATCCGTTCTTTTCAGCTATCTAATACTGTCCTGATTATTCTGGCCGTGCCAAGGGGGAAAACCTTTTGTAATAGTTCTACTGGGCACTCTATTTATACTGGTGCAGCAGCTGTATAAGGTTTGTTTAAGGATGTTGAGCAAAAATAGTTCTACTGGGCATTCTATTCCAACTTCTTATTATAGACTCTTTCACTGATCTCTTCATTGTTGTTCTTATGTGTACTTAACTCGCACACATACATCCATGTCTATACACACATACACTTTGTTCTCATGACAGCCTGTCATTTGTTCTGTATACATGACGCGCACACAGACAAATGTTAATATCAATAAAATATCTCTCAAACATTCTACCCGGTTGTGTCTCTGCGCTTTCTCACTGGCATATATGTATTATTCTAGTCTTCTAAACGGAGTTGTTATTAGATGGTTTCACCACGTGAATCCACCACAATCTAAAAACATAAACATCTATTCAAATAAATAGAGAGGTCATTATAAGTATAAAGCGTGTCAAAGTAGGAGTGGGAATAATACTTTTTGAAGAAAACATGACACATATAAATATCAGTCCTTGGGGTGGTGGCGGCGGAAAGGCAGTGATAATAATGGCAGTCATGTGTCAGGCATTGTTGTTCGTAAAATAGTGTGACTTCAGTGGTGTAAAAGTAAATGTGATGATCATGACAGCTAGAAGGACAGGCATACCACAGAGGTAATTTCTACCGGTGTAAGTCGCCTCCTGTCCACCTGAACCTTAAATGACATAGCTCAGGTCGTGTGTCCATGGGAAATCCATCCGTTACTTTTTGACAGGGCAAAGAAAGTTCTTTCGCGCCTGTTTGGCCAGTGGTGGATCAACCGAACGAGAATCTTTAGATTCGGTTTCGAATCTCAGCTCGGAAAAAGAAGTGTTAGTTTTT
>NC_068984.1:41722977-41724434 GCF_001194135.2 Octopus bimaculoides | reverse complement strand
TATATATATATATAGCATAGTATCGGAGAATGAAGAGCCATGTCCACGTTCGAGTGTGCAGAAACATTATACGAATAAGGTGACGAGCTGGCAGAAACGTTAGCACGCCGGACGAAATTCTTAGTGGTATTTCATCTGCCGCTACGTTCTGAGTTCAAATTTCTCCGAGGTCGACTTTGCTTGTCATCCTTTCGGGGTCGATTAAATAAGTACCAGTTACGCACTGGGGTTGATATAATCGACTTAATCCGTTTGTCTGTCCTTGTTTGTCCTCTCTGTGTGTAGCCCCTTGTGGGCAGTAAAGAAATAAGAAACATTATATGAATGAATGTACACGTCGATGTATGAGCTTTGTGAGTGTCGATGATTTAAAATACCCCAGTCTCAGTTGCTACTGTGTATACATATACACGTATCTTTTACTTGCTTCAGTCATTGGACTGTGGCCATGCTGGGGCACTGCTTTGAAAACTCTAGTCGAACAAATCAACTCCAGTACTTTTTTCTAAAGTCTTATTCTATCGGTCTCTTTTGTTAAATCACTAAGCTACAGGGACATAAAACAATACCCGTTGTCAAGTAGTGGAACAAACACAATTACATACATGCATACATCCACACACGACAGGCTTCCACACAGTTTCTGTCTACCAAATTCATTCACAAGCCATTGGTTGGCTCAGGACTATAATAAAAATACTTGCCCGAAATGCGGCGCAGCAGAACTGGCCTCGAAACCATACGGTTACAAAGTGAGGTTCTTAAGCACGTTCACACCAGTCTTACATATTTCATTAAAATTCCGAGATGATAAATACTGGTTTCAGATTTTGGCACAAGGCTAGCAATTTCAGGGAAGTGAGTAAGTCGATCACATCGACCCAAGTGCTCAGTTAGTACTTATTTTATCGACCCCGAAAGGATGAATGGCAAAGTAGATCTCGGTAGAATTTGAACTCAAGACATAAAGACAGATGAAATGCCGCTAAGCATTTTATCCAGTGGGCTAACGATTCTGCCAGCTCGCTCCACCTTAGAAGAATACAAATATTGCACATTTGTATTCTTGTTTAAACTAGATATCCATGGTGTCATCCGGGGGAGTTACATGTTCTGGTGCCACTTTAGAGGGGGTGGGTGTGTTTGATGTTGTCGGGACCGATGTGTGCATAGGCTGGGGGTTTTGGGTATCGTGTTAGAGGGCGGGTACCACAGATGGAGGAGTGGGAAGTTTTGTTTCTGTGGGGGCTAATGTGTGTGCGGGTTTGAAGTCTTTTTGAGCAGTTGAAGGGCCGGGTGTCTGCGCCACTTTTTTCTGCCACTTTTCGCAGTCTACACGAATGTGGACTTTTTTCTCACATTCGTAGCACGTCGGGTTCTTCCCTTCGACATGGATTTTGAGAACAATGCCCTCGCCCAAGAGCACTCTGTCTGGCAGCATTTCGATGTCTTCCTGA
>NC_068984.1:41716754-41722154 GCF_001194135.2 Octopus bimaculoides | reverse complement strand
AAAAAAAAAAAAAAAAAAATCAAAGCTCCAACAAAACTTCCGGCCCACCGACAAACAAAAACGCGTCTAACAAAGAGACGGTAAGCAAGCTACATACCACATAGCCACTCCTATCGAATTATGCTATTTTCATTTCGCTGAGTCAACGGTTATATTAGTAACGTATGAACATTTTATGAGTTGTGTGATGGTAATGAATCATGTTTAAATATTTATTTGACGTTGAGTAGTTATTAGACAAAGCTTACAACAAACTCATTCCAACGATATTAGTACAACAGACATCAAGTAACGCATCTTTAATACGAGTTAAAAGGTTCCCATTTTTCCTTTATGTGTCTTCGCATTGACAAGGTCAGTGAAAACAGTTCTGCTGTTGAACAGTCTTTCTCTGCTTATTTATGATTCACTTTTTATGTGATTTCCCCATCCCCTTTTTTATGTGTACCATTAGCAAAAGTCTGGCAATCTGTTTTTCGATCACTCCAAACCTCAGATCGATTTGCAAAAGCCAACACGCAAAAAAAAAAAAAAAAAAAAAAAAAAGAGCAACCCAGCCCTCTTAGACAATTGATTTCTACAATTTCTTCGAGTCACCTTCTGAGTGAAACTGGGTTGACAGAAATTGTGCAGAAGCTCACAGGAACATGTAACTCAGAAGTGTAACCTTTAGAACAACCTTTCCGCACAATGTGTCATTCGTTGATTTTGCCTGATAATTATGTTAAGGGTACATGTGTCTGTGGAATATTCAGTCGTTTACACGCTTATTTAATGACCAGGTAATTTAGTTGATTCAACTATTGAAACCTCATTGTCGAAACCGACGGAGATCCTTAGATATTAGTTTCTGTTATTAACCTTTTCTACTGATATTTTGGAGGAGAGGGCTAGTCGATTACTTTGACCCTAGTGTTCAACTGGTACTTATTTTATCGACCCCGAAAAGATGAAAGACACAATCGGTCTCGATGGAATTCGAACTCAGAATATAAAACCGGAAGAAATGCTGCGAAGCATTTTGTCTGGTGTGCTAACGATTTTGCAAGTTCGCCGCCTTC
The DNA here is from genome assembly GCF_001194135.2 of Octopus bimaculoides. Classification (NCBI taxonomy): domain Eukaryota; kingdom Metazoa; phylum Mollusca; class Cephalopoda; order Octopoda; family Octopodidae; genus Octopus; species Octopus bimaculoides. The sequence continues at coordinate 41,721,093 of NC_068984.1, read as the reverse complement.
GTGAATCTAAATATTGCTTCCAAATTTTGACAAAAGGCCAGCAAGTTTGTGGGAAGGGTTAAGTCGATTACATCGATCACAATGTTCAACTAGTATTTATTTTATCGATCTCGAAATGATGAAAGGCAATGTTGGTCTCGGTGGAATTTGAACCCAGAACGCTGAGACGGACAAACACCGCTAAGCATTTTGCCCGCACTGCTAATGATTCTGCCAGCTTGTCATCTTATAATAATAATAATAATCATAATAATAATAATAATAATCATTTCTACTACAGGCATAATGCCTGAATTGTTTGGGGGAGGGGGACAATCGATCACATCGAACCCCATACATGGCTGGTACTAATACTACTACTACTAATAATAATAATAATCTTTTCTACTATAGGCACAAGACCTGAAACTTCGACCCCAGTGTTTCACTGGTACTTAATTTATCGACCCCGAAAGGATGAAAGGCAAAGTCGACCTTGGCGGAATTTGAACTCAGAACGCAGCAGCAGACGAAATACCGCTAAGCATTTCGCCCGGCATACTAATGATTCTGCCAGTTTGTCGTTTTAATAATAATAATAATAATAATAATAATAATAATAATAATAATAATAATAATAATAATAATAATAATAATAATAACAATAATAATAACAATAATAATAATAATAATTATTATTATTATTATTATTATTATTATTATTATTATTCCTTTGAATGAAATACTGCAGAAAACACAGTTGGGGTATGATCTGGGAAGAGGTAAGGGAAAACTAAACCATTTGCTATTCAGGGACGAGCTGAAGCTATTCACAAAAACTGAGCCAAAACTGGAATGCCTAGTCCAGTCTGTGAGGATTTTCTCAAATGACATTAAGATGGTGTTTGGACTCTCAAAATGTGTTACGATGGTTACGATGGTGATGAGACGAGGAAGGCTTGCCAGGACAGAAGGCATATGGTTGCCAAGTGGTGAAATGATGAAGGCAATTCAACCTCAATCCTGCTATAAATACCTGGGAATACTTGAGGCAGATGGAATCAAACACCACGACATGAAATAAAAAACAAAACGAGAGTACCTGCGGCGAACGAGGAAAATATTGGCTTCAAAGCTGAATGCCAGAAGCATGATTTCGGCAATAAACACGCTCGCAGTCGCAGTAGTTCGGCATGGCGCTGGAATCCTTAAGTGGACAAACAAGGAGCAAAAGGAGATGGACAGAAAATCAAGAAAGCTCCTAACGATGCTTGGAGCCCATCATCCACGTGAAGACACTGATCGCCTATACATGAAGAGAGCAAATGGAGGAAGGGGACTGATAAGTGTGGAAGACTGTGTGCCCATCGAACTCGAAAGTTTAATGAGATATCTAGCTGGAAAAAGTATGTGACTGATGAAAAGAACCCTAAAAAAATAGAACGAGAGCACTATACTGGCAGCGCAGGACCAAGCTCTGACCACGAACCGGAGGATCAACCTGAGGAATAAGCAAGTGTCTCCGCTGTGCCGTATCTGCAACACAGTTGATAAAACCATTGCCCATATCACGAATGAATGCCCTAGACTTTCCAAAAACCACTACAAGTTGTGGCAACACAACTAGGTAACGAAAGTGCTACATTGGAAACTATGCAAAACGTGGGGGTTAAAGAGAGAGGCAAGACGCGGTATGAGTACAAACCGCAGAGAGTGGAAAAGTCGGAGACATGCAAAATCCTCTGGGATTTCCGAATCCAAACAGATCATGTGCTAGAGCATAACAAATTTGAGGATAATCTATAATACAATAACTCAGGAATCGACTAGTAATTCACAAGTATAAAAAAACAAAAACCTGGCAGGGTTCAATTACCACAAGGCTTTTTAAAAATTGCTTAAGGTTAGCCATCCTGGATTGAAAGAAGGACTCGAAAGCTCGGTCAGTAATTGGGGATCCAAGAGAGAGCATGCTGATGAAGGTGAAAACGCGATAGAGGGAAAAGAGTCTGTAAACAGGTTTACAGTCTGCTGATGTGAAGCTTGATGGTTGAAGAGCCAGAGCTCGCATTCGGAACTGTTAACGCTGAGACCCTTATGGTCAAGTTCCTCAATCATCGTCCTCGCAATTGCAAAAACCTTATCAGGAGGACTCCCCAAACAAGCATCATCAAGATACCAGACATTCAAGTGCAGGTCAGTCTCCATCTTGGTAACATCGTCAATACCAGTGCAAATAGAGCCGGTCCAAGTGGGTCACTCTGTCGGACTTTAGAGGCAGATGGGATAGGGTGGTCACCAAAGGAGAGGTAGGGGGGCTTCCGATAGGCTTGCCAAGCAAAGTGATAAAGCTGCGGGGCGTTCTCCCTTACTGCACAGAGGATGATATCTCGACTGATGGATTGAAGGCATTCCTGGGGTCTAGTTTGAGAATGACCTTTGGGAACTCAGAAGGCATGTTGGTGAAAGATCTAGTGGCATGAACAGCAACCCCACAACCTAGCTTTGTACCCACCTCTAGCTGAGTAGGGGAAAATTCGGAGGACAGACAGTTCTAAAAGAAATAATAAAATAAATCGCGATGCTATTTTCCTCATCAGCAAGCAAGACTACACCAGAACTACATTTTTTGAAAATAATCTGGTGAAAATTTAAAAAATTCAAGTGTTTGGAAGAAATTCACCAAGATCCCTAATGGTTATTTAACAGATTATTTAGTTAGTGACTTTTAAGCGTTTACATATTCGTCCCACTTACTCTGGATACCAAAGTCTATTTTTGCATTTTTCCGGATTGTCTTTTTTCCTTAAGCGGATATATGTGCCAAAAACCAAAGATCTTTAAAATAATGTCTTAAAGTTAGCATATTCGTAGTGATTTGGTGGTAAAGATGTATTTGTATGCATAGGTGTAATTTGTAAAAGTAGTGACGGGGACAATATTTTCTTTAGTTCAGATGATAAACTCCCCCACGCCCCCCAAAAATAGCGGTGTAATTAATAATCTTGTAAAGTTGATTCGAAACTCCAGCGGCTAGATTATTGGTCAGACACTACGATGGAACATCTACAGTTTCACGTGATCGACCAATTAGTGTAAGGCTGTAGCATGGTATGGTTTTCTCGAACGTTCTAGAATTTAGCTTCCAATCTCCTATAAAAACCGTTTGGCGTGCAGTTTAGAGAGCAGACGGCTAAGGGTAACCAAGAACCTCTGTCACTACAGAGATTTGCGCGGCTGGCTTCGAATATTTTGAGGCCAACCGTATATTGTTACACACATAGCTTTCAATAATTTCAAAATAGTTTGTCTCTTTCTCGGTCAGCAAATTTTTATGTCTGGCAATAAACAGTTAAATATTCGCGCGTTGTTTCAGTTATTGTTCACGCAGCCAACGAAATATCTCTTCATTGACCAGCTCAACTTGAACGACAGGCAGACGACAACCTCATTTAACTTTAACAGTGTGGTATGGCTGTAAGCAAATAACAACTAATTTTACTGTGTCTAGAACATATACATATTGAAACGTAAATAACAAAACAACACACACAAAAGACATACAGAGTTGAACAAAGAAAACATGCTTAGACTTCCGCGCGGGAATTTATATGTATTTAAATTTATATCGGTGATTTAACTGGAATGCACTCAAAGTACTCTGGTGTTTAGTCGGCAGTATAAACAACTGACAATGAAGCTAAATATTGGTATCAAATTTTTGGTGAAAGGCCAGCAAATTCGAGGGAGGGGGCAACTCAATTACATCAACCCCAGTGCTCATGTATTTTTTTATCGACCCCGAAAAGATGAAAGCCAAAGTCGATCTTGGCGGAATTTGAGTTCAGAACGAAAAGACGGACGAAATGTTGCAAGCGTTTTTGCCCAGCGTGCTAGCGATTCTGCCAGCTTGTTGTCTTAATGTTTGTTGTTAATATTTAGATACATTATTATTATTATTATTATTATTATTATTAATATTATTATGTAGTGAAACTACCTCGATCGCCATTATATACAAACAAACCATCTTCCCCGCTGTTATAAATATAATCAAGTGCGGGCGTAGTAGAGAGCAGCCTACTATATCCATCACGTGACTGATTATTATTTGAAGCGGCAACTGCCTCGTACCGTTCCCGCCAGAACGCAAATCGACCAACCACAGCCCTTAATAAGGTCACGTGATAGTGTTTTTTCTAATGCTTTCCTGGAGCCCCTATTTTCTTATAAATAGCCTAAGTTATACCCGCCAATTCGTCGCGCCTCAGATCCTAGATCTGGCTGGCGTTGACCACACACGCGTAACACAGCAGCAATCAGTTTCCAGCGACGACATCAACATCATCGTACGAACTAC
>NC_068984.1:41715485-41716744 GCF_001194135.2 Octopus bimaculoides | reverse complement strand
GCCTGCGAAGAACATCTGTACTCAAGAACCCGGCTTGGCATAGAAGCCACAACATCACAACTAGTGATCGCTCTGCCCCACACGCCTTAACTTCTTATATACAGATACTTACCACTGTCTACTCTATGAACTGGTATCTTAAATTCTTATACGTGTTACTGACTCCTTTCTATCCGCTGTATCTCACGCATACACATACATGTATTCCTCGCACACACACTTTTGTTTACATGACGGCCTGTCTTCTAATGTGTTTTATTATGTCGCATTCACTCACACACAGACATACAATTTAATGCTACAATAAATCTTACTGTTATTCATCTCATGCGGTTGTGTTCCTATCGTCTTACTTACTGGCATTTACGAATTCTCTATGTTATCGAAGTATAACATATATATCATTTGATATATTTTGTGTTCGACCGTGTGACGCGTTTAATAAAAGGAGCCCTGTTTTTCCATTCGTCACCATTCCTCCTTTTGGGTTCGCACGGTCGTTCTTACAATTATTATTATTATTATTTAAAGCGGCGATATGGCAGAATCGTCAGCACGTTGGACGAAATGCTTAGCGGTATTTCGTCCATCGCTACGTTCTGAGTTCAAATTCCACTGAGGTCGACTTTGCCTTTCATCCTTTCGGGGTCGATTAAATAAGTACCAGTTACGTACTGGGGGTCAATGTAATCGACTTAATCTCCTCCTCAAGCTGCCCTAGCAGCAAAGATTTGAAATCATTATTACCATTATTATTATTTATATTTTCTCTTTATCATAGGTTTTGTTGGAGCTCCTGGAGTCTTGTATGCGCAGCGGGCTTACTACCTGTAGCCTACAGTGCCATGCTATCCGTTCTTTTCAGCTTTCTAATACTTTCCTGATTATTCTGGCCGTGCCAAGGAGGCAAACCTTTTGTAACAGTTCTACTGAGCACTCTATTCCAATTTCTTTTATATTCCTCTTGATGTCTTCTGATACTGTCCCCAATGACCCAACAATAATTGGCACTATCTTTACCTTCTTCATTTTCCATAGCCGGGCTATTTCGTACTTAAGAGGGTTGTATCTATCTATCTATCTATCTATCTATCATCATGGACGGACGGTAGACACATCGGCTCCCATGTAAGTTGCATTTTTCACCTCTTAAAAGACCTATTTTGTTTTAAAATTTTGTATAAGTTGTGTATAACACAAAATACTTCGTGAACATATATTTTTCAAATCGGAAATAGCTCTATTTAGAGCCTTATTTC
>NC_068984.1:41707377-41709050 GCF_001194135.2 Octopus bimaculoides | reverse complement strand
CCCCCTCCCAAAAAGAAAAGCTCTACATTGTATTTGTCCCATCTTCGTTGAGCCCTGTGTGGCTAATAAAAGAAATGTATCTATCTATCTATCTATCTATCTATCTATCTATCTGTCTGTCTGTCTGTCTACCCTTGCGCCTTCCTTCTTGACTTATTCGTGGGTCAAGGGGCATGCAACACAAGCTATATAGCATATGTGGAAGCTTATGACTGGTCTCTTGGAGGAAAAGTTATATAATCATTTGGAAAGTAACAATTTGCTTCCTGTAGAACAGAAAGGAAGCACGAAGCATAGTAGGGCAACTAAAGACCAGTTTTTAGTTGATAAAATGATAATTAGAAATTGTAGACGCAGATTGACAGGTTTGAATGTAGCGTGGTTGGATTACAGAAAAGCATATAACATGGTACCACACAGTTTGGTAAGTAAAACATTGAGCATGACTGGAGTGGCGAAAAATATAGAGAAAATGCTCACTGAAAGTATGAAATATTGTATATATTAGAGGAAAACAAATACTTGAAAACGTAAACATCTGACGTAGTATATTTCTAGGTGATACCTTATCTCCATTACTATTTGTTTTGGTCATAATACCGCTCAGTTTAATATTACGAGAAGTAAAAATAGCTTATGATTTGGGGAAAAAATATGGGCAGATAAATCATCTTTTTATGGATGATATAAAGCTTTATGTGAAAAATGAGAAGCAGCTTGAAATGCTTTTCTTATGTCTCCCTGTGTTGTATTCCTCTCAGCGGACTCGCAGAGAAAACACAACGAGTTGTACAATTTAGTTATCACATTTATTTATTAACTATAAGCAAAGAACTCACTCACCGAATTGTTAGTTATCAAGAAACAAGAATGTTGTCCTCGCCATATATATCCCAATAACATTCAACCTCGACAGTCACTCCAAAACAGCAACGAAATAGGGACCTCAGACGAACTATATTGAAATATGGGACTTCAGACGAATAACAAACAAATCTAATAGTCCATATAACACCTCCCCACTGAAATTGATGCTATACAAGAAGTATCAACAGCAAAGTCTCTCTTGGGTTTTACGGGTTCTCTTGGACCGTCTTGGGTTGTCTGGTCCATACTCCGGAACGGGTAACATGGTCTTGGGTCTGGTCAGTCTTTGAGTTAGTGGCACAGTTTCCGTGATCTCCATCGGGTGATCTGTTGCAAATTCAAATACAGTGTCTTCTGCATCACCAGGTTCATTGTCTTCCTTAGTCGTGTACCGCGGTCGCAGCTGTTCCCAGTGTGGTCTCAACATCGGGCCATGAGGTATGACCTTGACGTTAAAGCAGCGAGTACCCAATAACTTCTTAATGATTGCTGGTACCCATCGGGGATCTTTGTCTCGGCGAGGTCCATAGTATAGTGCATACACAGGATCTCCAGCCTTGTACTGCCTGGTAACTTTAGCGACATCACCCGAGCCCGGAGTCACCTGAGACTTATATGCTACCTTAGACTGTTTGCTTTGAGCAATGTGTGCTGGCGATGGCAGCAGAGAATCAATCCTTGTTTGTATCTGCCGGTGATTCAAAAGTTCATTTGGAGAGAATCCTCAGGATGTCGGTGTTCTCCGGTACTGCATCAAGAACTCTTGAAGTGCTCGTGTCGGCGGAAGAGAAGACTTCCTCAGAGCT
>NC_068984.1:41706646-41707178 GCF_001194135.2 Octopus bimaculoides | reverse complement strand
CAGAGCTTGTTTGAAGGTCTGCACCAAACGTTCCGCTGCTCCGTTGGTAGCTGGGTGGTAAGGTGCCCCTGTCAGGTGTGTGATCCCACGTTCTTTGCACCAGCTCTGGAACTCTTCAGACGTAAAAGTTGGTGCGTTATCGGTGACCAGTGTGTGAGGAAATCCGAAGTGCGCAAAGTCTTCCTCAAGCAGATTTAAAGTGGCTTTGGAGGACGTGGAGGAAGTAGAATGAATGCATGGGTACTTGGAATAAGCATCTGTGATCACCAGCCAATCTCTACCCATAAAATTTATTGCGTGGTCCAGGTGTAAGCGGCTCCACAGCTTTTCTGGTAACATCCATGGGTGAACTAGAGGCTTAGATCGTTACACGAATCACATCGTCGACTGGCTATCTCTATAGCAGCATCGATACCAGGCCAATAAACAGCAGTTCTTGCTAGTTGTTTCATGCGTTCCATGCCAAAGTGTCCAAGATGCAGAAGATTGAGGATCTTTGGCTGCAAGCTATGTGGAATCAAAACTCTAGATC
>NC_068984.1:41706268-41706636 GCF_001194135.2 Octopus bimaculoides | reverse complement strand
GCCAAAGTGTCCAAGATGCAGAAGATTGAGGATCTTTGGCTGCAAGCTATGTGGAATCAAAACTCTAGATCCATGTATAAGGCATCCATGGCAGACACTGAGTGAGTTTGATAACTTCCGGAACTTGTTGACTTCGTCATTGATCTCCATGTTCTTTGGTGACCAGCCTTCACGGACGTAACGCATCACAGTAGATATCACTGGATCTTTCCCTGACTCTTGACGGAGGACGTTAGCATCCACAGGTTGGACTTGAATACTGAGAGCTTTGATGGCACACACCATGTCTATGTCTTCACCATTTTCCTTTCTGTCAAAGTCGTTGTCATCACCGAATGGCAAGCGACTGAGGGCATCTGCATTGCCAT
>NC_068984.1:41700291-41703901 GCF_001194135.2 Octopus bimaculoides | reverse complement strand
AAAACTTGAAACGCTCTCTCACAATGAAAAGTTTTGGGTCGAACTGTTCCTTCATGAAGTCAACGATTTCGTCCATTATCAAGTTGTTGATATCTTTAGGCGGATTTTGTTGAGTAGCCAGATTAGCAAGTTCCTTGTAAATAGTAGCGGTCTGATTGGTCAGGAACACTTGTGCCATGCGTTGTTCAGGTACAGCATTAGCAGCCACAAACGTGCGGAATCTTGACCAGTAATCAGGCCATAGTTCTGTCGTTGAATCAAATGCAGCAAATGGTAGAATCGACACTGTTGTCGAAGAAGCTGAAAAACAGCCACTGGAATCGCCTTCAACTTGTCGGGCACCAAACAGTTTTAACAGAGTGTCCATATCTCTCTTATGTTGCTGCATTTGCTGTTCCATTTGTTCCCTAAACAACTTTATAAGTTCTACTGTTTGTTTTTCCGCCATGTTATTAAGATGAACAATTTTACAGCAAAGTATGCATGTTATCCTATCTGCGACGCCACTAAACTCTGTTGTATTCCTCTCGGGGGACTCGCAGAGAAAACACAACGAGTTATACAATTTAGTTATCACATTTATTTATTAACTACAAACAAAGAACTCACTCACCGAATTGTTAGTTATCAAGAAACAAGAATGTTGTCCTCGCCATATATATCCAAATAACCTTCAACCTCGACAGTCACTCCAAAACAGCAACGAAACAAGGACCTCAGACGAACTATATTGAAATATAAGACTTCAGACGAACAACAAACAAATCTAACCGTCCATATAACACCCTGGATCAGGGAGAATATAAGAAATGGAGACATAGCCAAGATGTGAAAGTTTTGTACTGGAAGCTTTGGTAAACAGTCAACAGTGTTGGAGAACAAAAAGGTTTTAAAGTTGCAGTTGAGAAAAAATTAGCTGACTGAGGAATGAAAGTCATCTGAATGTTGAAAAAGAGTTACCTGTATCATGATGGCTCTCGTCAGATATCAGAATGCTGACATCATGACTGATGCCCAATGTTCTGTGAACATTGTAAATGCTATAAGACATGATATGGGCAGCTGCAACTGAGACTACAAAGCTGTGTCCAGCAGGTAGGAACACAGCAGTCATTCTGAATGTGTTTACTTGCCAGAATTCATCTCCACATCATTGAACAAGATCCTGGGTTCAATTCAAATGGTCATGTAAAGTTACTGGAGACTGTGGTCAAATCCTGGCTAGAGAGGTTGCTGCTGGAAGATCATACGTGTGGCAGCAGGATTGAGCTTCGTCTGAGCTAGGTTGTTGCGGCTTCAGACCTTTTGAGGTCTAGCCGTTGACCACAGAGCACCAACCAGCTAGTTTCCAGCGACGACATAACTCCGCTCTACTGGAGAATCAACACCACCGTTCAACTGTTTACTACAAGCTTCGTCGCCAGCGTCTACACCGACGTCTCTACGTACACAGCAACTAAACAGCACCCGCAGTTTCTCTCAACAGTGTTACTGTGAATTGCTTCACCACGAAATAACAGCCAGAACTCAACCTGCGAGAACCATCTGTACCAAGTTACCGGTCGCAGCATCGTAGCCTCAACTTCTTCTCACGACATGTGACTCTTCGGCTCTGCTATTCGGCCACGACCTCTTATGTACAGACTTTCAACTACTGTGTACTTTGACTACGAACTGGTATTTCTCATCCTTGTGTTCAGGACACTTAACGTCCTTGTTATAGACTCTTTTCTATGCTCTGTATTCTCTCGCACTCACACACACATGTTTGTATACACACACTCTTTTGTTTACATGACGGTCTGTCTTATATTGTGTTATTATTATGTTGCATTCACTCACACACAGACATACAGTTTAATCCTCCAATAAAACCTTTCTCTTTATAATCTTTACCAGTTGTGTCTCTCTCTTTTCCTTGTTGGTACTTCATCACATTCACTTGTGAGTTATTTATATATGTTGTGTCGACTGTGCGACGCACTAAAAGGAGCCTTTCCTTCGTCACTATTCTCCTTGGTCGCACGGTCGTCTACAGTACTTTTTGGTTATCTCACCCCTATTAAAAGAAATTACCATTAAAAAATGGGGTTATCTTCCCACTAAAAGCTTGGATTATCTCCCTTCAAGTGAACTTTATATGTCTTATCTTAAACATGACAAATATCAAATTTTGTGAACGTGGGCTTGAAATGAAAGCCAATTGCGTTGTTGACTGGAATAACTATTTGAAAGAAGTTTGTGCTGCACACATGTTGGCTAACCCAAGAGTGATCGGAGGACACAACATGACTACTGAAAAAATTGCGTCGGACGTCAACTACCTCAACAATGGGTTTTTGGAGGTATTTGTAGAGAAACAAAAGAGCGTTTCATGTTTGTTGTCCCTGACAGGTCTGCGACAACACTTCTTCCAATAACAGAAGATAAAAGAAGACCGGGTACTATCATTCATACATGCACTTACACATATACATGTGCACAAATACACACACACATTCATATGCACACGCGCACACACATGAGCTTACACACGCGCACACATACACACATTCGTATATGTACACAAAAACACACATACGTTCTCAAATTCATAACACATTCATCCACACACACACACACACACACACACACACAAATATATTTTGTTCCACATAGTGTCACGGTTAATTAACAAAATACAAGCCTAACATTTTAATAAAATTTCTTCACCCTTTTTTAAATTTTAAGATAATATAATTGGCTGATAACTTTGACATTCTAATGCAACAATTGCAGCAGCAGCACCACCACCAGCACCAGGTTATACATAAATACGATATCAAGTTACATTCATTTTTACATTCTAAACAGATGACATAATATTGTTTTATAATACAAACTTCTTTAATTCATTTTTGAAGGAAGGGCTAAATTACAACAATGGAGTGTGTGAATGATATAAGTTCACTCGCAACCACAAGGCCTCATGTTTGATCTGTGTAAGTGTGCAAGTTAAGTGTCTTTTTATCTTATCATGTGAATGAAATTTCGTTGGTGGAAATAGATCAAAAGTTTATCATATGAGTTACTTTATACTTACATAGAGTACAAATTTATTATTCTTAAACAAGAATGTTGTTGATAGTGACTTCGAAGTTTGTGTCAATTAAACATCGTCGGACTGCCGGTGATGGCTCAGCTGGTCGAAACTTCAAAGTCACTGTCGATGACATTCTTGTTTAAGAATATGGCTCAGTGGTTAGAGCATCGGGATCACAATCATGAGATAGAGAGTTCAATTGTGGGACCGGGCTGTGTGTTGTGTTCTTGAGCAAGATACTTTATTTCACATTGCTCCGATTCACTCAGCTGTAGAAATAAATGAATTGAGACGTCACTAGTGTCAAGCTGTGTTGGCCTTTGTCTTTTCCTTGGATAGCATTGGTGGCGTGGAGAGGAGAGGCAGATATGCATGGGTGACTGCTGGTCTTCCATAAACAATTTTGCCCAGACGTGTGCCTTAGAGGGGAACTTTCTAGGTGCAATCTTATGGTCATTCATGACCAAAGGGGGTCTTTATAAATATATATATGTATGTGTATATATATATATATATATATATATATAT
>NC_068984.1:41694839-41699093 GCF_001194135.2 Octopus bimaculoides | reverse complement strand
CTATAGTGTACTAACGAACTGGTATAATTGCTCACGTGTCATTTACTGACTCTTTCTATCTGCCGTAATAACTCACACATGTATCACTCACATACACACTTTTCTTTGTATGACGGCCTGTCTTTGATTATGTTCTTATATGTCGCATTCACACTCTCACACAGACATACATCTTTAACGCTATAATAAATATCTCTGTTATTCATCTTATACGGTTGTGGTCTTTCATTACTGGTCATCTATGTTATCGTCGCATAACATATCATGTATATCATCTTTGATATATATTTGTATGTTCGACCGTGTGACACGTTTAAATAAAAGGAGTCCTCTGTTTTTCCAAGGTTCGAAGAAGTTGCCGATTCGAATAATGATCAGTCATGTGATGGACAAGGAATGGGTTCTCTACTACGCTCGCATTTATTTATATTTAAATGAGAAGATTGTATGTAATGGCGATAGTAGTTTTGTATCTAATGACGATAGGTAGTTTCACTACATATATATATATGTTCTTTAAAATGTTTCAACTTCAAAACTGCAATCATGCGAGTATTGATTTGAGTTCCAGTTTACAGTTTTAATTCATCACTTCAAAATTCTTGTTTTACTTTTTTACTTTTTTACTTGTGACTATGGCCATGTCGGAGCACTGCATTTTAGTTGAAGAAATCGACCCCTGGACTTATTCTTTGTAAGCCTGGTATTTATTCTATCGGTTTCTTTTGCACACACCAAGATCAGTTATGAAGTGATGGTGGAGGGACAAACACAGACACAAACATACAAATATATACACACAGCCATGCCTGCACCTATAGCCATGCCTGCACTTATAGAAATTGATAAATAAAAACAAATTCTAATTTGGAATATAAATAACTTTACTTTTTAAAGACAAGTACATTAAGATTCAACTGTTCATACTTCAAAATTGTCAGTAAATTGACATACACACACAAAAAGGAGAAAAAAAACAAATCTAATTAATTGAATGTGAACGGATGTGATTCTGTGATCCAAACAGGCTGCATGTGAAATCTAAATGTTTATTTCCACTCACTTATATACCGGATTATGAACTTTGGAGCTTTGTAAATGCCATCAACTTTTAAGATCACACTCAACACATTTGATGGTGAGATAATAGTATCTGGTTGATCCTGGAAAGGAGAAATAATAATAATAATATATTTACATAACGTCCTCAACTTACAAATTTCATTAGTTTCAACTATATATATAAAACAAAAACTGAAATTCTAAATAAGTTACAATAAATGATTTCAGAGCTACATTTAATTTGATATTCAGTTCACTTCATATAACAATGTTATGTTGAATTGTGGGCTAGGTAATATTTCTTTCATTGGATTTGAAAATAAGAGTATCAGTGATGAGTGATATCTTTAATATAATAATAATCTTAAGTAGAACATGATATTATAATTAAGAACTGGAAAAATATGAATATGTTGGTAAAACCCCAAAGTATAGTTTGGACAAATTTTCATAATAATCGAAGTTATAAACTATTTATAAAAAAAAAAGTAAGATATAGGATAGAAACTTAAAATTTTAAGTGTTTAACTCATGACATATTAATCTTGCATTAAAATGTTGCAAAGTCCTTTCATCTTTTCTTGGTGTATCCTCATCACGATAGAATAGTTTGTGCTCAAAAAAACTTAACCACTTCTTACAAATTTGGAGATTAGCTCAATAGACAGAGACACTTATAAAAAGGGAACTTACTTGTCCACAATAAGAACCAATGAAATTTTCAGGTCTTTTTACACCACTGTAAACACTGACATAATTTGTAGTACAGCTAACTGTTGCATTTTTGTCATCCAAACTAATCTGAGAGAAATCCAGTTTTATCTTTCTGCCATGTGGTACAGTAATCTTCCAAACACATTCTGTATTGCTCAAACTGAAGTTGCCATATAGTCTATAATTTGGACTGGCAAATGTTCCATTCATAGTTGTCAGATTTCCACCACAGCCACTTTCTGTCAATGTATTAATTGGAAAAATTATAACAAACATTGTAAACATACTGAAAAGAAAAGGCAGAGAGTATTAAATTCAATCCTAAATCTTTGGCTTTAGTAGTAGTAGTGGTGGTAGCGATGATGGCAGCGGCGGAGGAGGAGACTCTGTCAAGCAAAATATCACAATTTATTGCTAAATGGATCTTGTTCAGCACTTGTGGAATCAAGACTTATACAGGCTTTCCAGGCAAATTATCTAAATTATTTTACTGCAACTCTAAATATCTCTAACAGAATTATTTCGTTTTATGGTGTGTTATGTAATTCCTGTCATGCACTTATTGTCAAATTTATACAACCAGATAATTAAACGCAGATAACTAAATGCTTAACTAGAGAGTAGATATAATTTTAACTATACCAAGAACCAAATGAAATGTATTAGGGGTGTTCATTAATGCTTTCCCCTAACCCACTTCTCAAGGACTGGGATAAACTGGGATAAATAAAACTTGACATAATTACTATTCTTTCTCTATATGGTCACCACCAATGGTGACACACTTCTCCATTGTTTTATGCAGCTGTGAAGACCTCATCTGTAAAAGTCAGTAGGTTATGTCTGGAACAAAGTCTTTACCCCAAAAATAAGTTCATCATCTTCTGAAAAGTGCTTCCGCTTCAAAAAAGACTTCATATTTGGAAAGAGACGGAAGTCAGATGGTGCGAGATTGGGACAGTAAGGGGGATGAGGAAGGATTTCATAGCCACAGGAGTGTACTTTCATTTGAGCAACATGCACATTATGAACTGGGGTGTTGTCTTGGAGGAGGTGGACTCCTTTGGTCAGCATGCTATGCCTTTCTGCTTTGATGGCATCCCGCAATTTCTGCAGCAGAGAAGCATAATATGCTCTATTAACTGTGGTGCCCCTTGCCAGAAAACCCATCATCACTACTCCGTGCTGGTCCCAAAAGACTGTGAGCATCACCTTGCCTGTTGAGGGTTGGACACAAGCATTCTTTAGAGGTTGTGAGTTATCATGCTTTCATTGCTTCTAGTCTCAGGACCATAGTGATGGACCCATGTTTCATCCTGTGTGATAAAGTCTGCTGAAAAAGTCCTCCTCGTTTTCTTGGCACATTGCCAAAAGAGCCTGAGAGCAATTTACTCGTTCCTGCTTCTGAAAAGGTGTGAGCATCTGGGGAATCCATCGTGCAGGCAGCTCCCACATGTGCAAATGGTAGTGAATGATTTTTTCCACAGACCCTACACTTATCTTCATTTCATGGGCTAGTTGCCGAATAGTTATGAAGCGAACCTCCAAAATGGCAGCTTCCACTTTATGGATGGTGTTGATATCAATGGTGGAATGTGGTCATCCAGGAATAGTAGTTTCCACCGATGTCCAACCAAATTTGAACGGGCGATGCCAGTACTTGACTATGTCATATGATGGTGCATCATCACCATGAACTTCTTTCATCTCATTGAAAGCCTCTTTTGGTGTGCAACCTTTCAAGTATAAGAACCTGATTACTGATCTGCATTCAACTACCTCCATTATAATAGCTTAGTCCACTTCAGCAGCCATAAAAAACAAACAAATACAAGTGGAAAGCTGCAATTTACAATGTGGCATGCAACGACATGTACCATTATAACTGTACAAGTTCCGTTTTCTGCAATAACCAGAAGTGGGTCAGGGGAAATCTTTAATGAGCACCCATCATAACTAGGTCAAAATCCTGATACTTCATTCATTAAACACACATTCTCTCTTTCTAAGTGTCTTAGAGAAATACTAACTATATAGGTTCTTATGAAGTATTAATATGCCAATGCTAAAAGATAAAATACAAATGTCAGAACTTCTTTTGACACTACCACATTATAAATCTAGGGTACCATATGTAAATGAGGAAATTATTATATTCATCATTGCACTAGATATTGGTTATTCTACATCTATGCATTTTTATTTTTCTTGATGGTCAGTTTCTCTCCTCCTTTAAATCCTAATATTTGCTTAAAATTTCCTTTGAACTGGAAACGAATAATGATAATAATCAAGTTAAACTAATTGTAAAACTATGTGTAAGGTAATAAAAAAATTCAAAATAAAAAGAAAAAGAAAAAGACAAGGTTGACTTAGTCAATAAGAGATCATCTGTTGGGTGAAAGATTGTCTAATAAAAACCATTACCATAACCAAACCTGTTTATATATATATATATATATATATATATATATATAT
>NC_068984.1:41690470-41694674 GCF_001194135.2 Octopus bimaculoides | reverse complement strand
ATTTATAAACATAATTAAGAGATCAGCAAATATATGGTGAAGCAAATATTTGCTGATCCCTTAATTATGTATATATATATATATATATATATATATATATATATGTAGGTATTATATATTATCATATAGCTCACTTGAGCAAACGGTAATATTATTATGTAATTAATAAATGCTCTGTAACCTTACAATTTTTTTTCAAAGGTTCAGATCCAAAAGAAATAAGCTCTACAGGGTTGGCTTGCCAAGTACACACTGCATGAAGCCAAAATACTCAGTGATTTTCCAAAGACATATTGTTACAGGATATTATTTACACTTGTAAAACAAACTACAAAGATTCTGTGTGTGTTTTGTGGTGTCTTTGTTTTTAGAAGAGATACACCATATTCCTGCATGTTGTAAGAAGTGACTAAAAGAATGGTGTCAGGAAGGACATCAGTTCATAAACATTGTCTCAAAACATCCCTGCATGGAAAAACATTGTCTCAAAACATGCCAGCATGGAAAAGTAAATGCAAAATGATGACAATGATGATTGAATAAATGAACAGAAACATAGTGTATACTTACCTTTTGTTGTAGACGTAAATATTAGATGATAACCTTTCTTATTAACAATATGATCACTGTAAAAACTCATGTTTATGAAATTACTTTCTGTAAATATTGGACCTGGTAACCGATGGTAACAGTATTGTGAAGAATAATTACCTGTTGAGTTGAATTGATAGTGAATCTAAAAATAAAAATTATTATTTAGAATAAGCAACTGAATTTAAAATAAAATTTTAATTTTAGTCTAGCCTTGATAGAAAACTGATATTTTTAAATTTTTTATGCTATTATATTTCACAGAATTCTGAAGAAGTATTCTTAGTTTATTTCAATTTTAACTGCATATATTTGTTACAGCCTGATTATTTCATCATTTAGCATCTATTGTCCATGCTGGCATGGGTTGGACGGTTTGATCAGGGCTTGTAAGCTGACCAGGGCTTGTAAGCTGACCAGAGCTTGTAAGCTGACCAGGGCTTGTAAGCTGACCAGGGCTTGTAAGCTGACCAGGGCTTGTAAGCACCAGACTTTAATCTGATTTGGCATGGTTTCTATCGCTGGATGCCCTTCCTATTGCCAACCACTCCAAGAGTGTAGTGGGTGCTTTTATGTGCTATTAGCACAGGTGCCAGTTTGCATGACACCAGTATCTGCCATGACTACGATTTCAGTTGGCTTGATGGAACTTCTTCTCAAGCACAGCATATTGCCAAAGGTCATTTGTCAT
Organism: Octopus bimaculoides; assembly: GCF_001194135.2. Lineage (NCBI taxonomy): Eukaryota > Metazoa > Mollusca > Cephalopoda > Octopoda > Octopodidae > Octopus > Octopus bimaculoides. The sequence goes on along the minus strand of NC_068984.1, from coordinate 41,693,392 downwards.
TGCCTCTGTAAGACCCAGCACTTGAAAAGTGCTTTTACATGCTAGTTATGTGACACCAGTATCAGCCAAATTGCCTCTGTTAGGCCCAATGCTTGAAAGGTGCTTTTTACATGCCACTAGAGGAGGCACAATGGCTCAGTGGTTAGGGCAGCGGACTCGCGGTCATAGGATTGCGGTTTCGATTCCCAGACCGGGCGTTGTGAGTGTTTATTGAGCGAAAACACCTAAAGCTCCACGAGGCTCCGGCAGGGGTTGGTGGCAAACCCTGCTGTACTCTTTCACCACAACTTTCTCTCACTCTTTCTTCATGTTTCTGTTGTGCCTGTAAAATTCTTAACAGTATTTCGTCTGTCTTTACATTCTGAGTTCAAATTCTGCCAAGGTTGACCTTACTTTTCATCTTTTTGGGGTCGATAAATTAAGTACCAGTTGTGTACTGGGGTCGATCTAACTAACTGGCCCCCTCCCCCCAAATTTCAGGCCTTGTGCCTAGAGTAGAAACGAATATTCAGCTCCTTGAGGTTTTAAATCACTTTGGTTACATTTCTGTTTTCCCATGGAACTCTTTGTCTAAATTTTGGTTTCAGTGGGATGCTAAACTCAGGTGCAGCCTTATGAGATTCAAAAATATTGTTGTACATAGTGCCTGCATTTTCATTATCATATAGGTCCTGCTGTGCATTGAATCAATTGTGTAATTCAGTTGTATATTTAACTCTCAGTTTATCTTCCATATACTGTTGATATAATTGTTGATTGCATCGAAAATTCTTCTCACACAATTTATTCACAATATTAGTTTATATATATTCCTTTATTTCAGTTAAAGAAAATTAGTAATAACAGCTTAGTCAATTGATATTGTTACTGTTTTTTATAGCTAAAAAAAAAAGAAAAGAAATGTGAAACTGCTTAAAAGGATAAATAAGATGAAATGAAATATAGATATTTACCTGGAGATAATCATAGTTACATCTATAATGATACTCAATATTAAAATAATAAAAGAACAATGAGACTTTAGTGCCCTCTGGTGTGTTTATTCTGAAAGAACATCTGCTATTGCTTGGATAGTTATCGGGCCAGCCAGGACTGAAAATTTCTCCATTAGCAGCTGTATAGGTGCGATTACAACCTGGCAGCAGGATAAAGTAAATGATCAAAATTAACAATGGATTTATAAAAAATTAATACAATAAAATGTTCATTATAAAAACTAGAACATTAAAAAAATATTGTTAGAATTGGTGGCAGACTGGACTTAATGCATTACATATTATTTTCCTAATTTTAAATTCTTTGAATCCATCCTCATGGAGAATCAACAAAATAAGCCCCAAATTATATGCTGTGTAGATTCCCTTAACTATACCACTACCCAACAAAACTGGCTTTGTACCCAATCTAAGAAAGCAATATTATATAGTCATAAATAATACTAGAGAGCTTTGTTAATTTTTTACATTTCCAATTCTAGCCCCAAAATAAGGTAGATAGGAGGAATTTCAACCATGTTTCGTGGTCTGCTACCACAACAGCTCCTTTATAGGATCCAGTTAGCTCAAGACATCATGAGGAGGAACCACGTCCGGTTTCGGCCCCTACTCCTCTACCGTTGGGGGGGGGGGGGTTAGATATTTAATACTGATGGATATTACAGATAAACAGCCTGGTAGAGCAAAAACATATAATTACTTTATCTAGCCCTTTCAACAGTTCTATGGTACAAATGAAATATTTCGAAGCAGCTCATTAATCTAGTACAAAGGGCATGTGTACATATCCTTCATTGCTAGTCTATAGTATCACATTATATGGGATGAAATGTGACAGATGGGACATGTTGCACCAATTCTACTTTTACTAGTTTCCTCCACTGGACTGAACTCATGCTGGGATACTACCTTGAACAATTTTAGTCAATCAAGTCAATACCTATATTTATTTCAGTAAGGTACTTATTTTATTGATGTCTAGTTATTGAATGGCTTATATATAACTTTTATTGACACAATAGTTTTTACACCAATGAACACATGCACACACTGTGAAAGTGAAGAGGAGAGAGAAGGGAGGAGAACAGGAGAGAGAGAGGGAGAGAGAGAGAGAGAGAGAGAGAGAGATGCTTCCACACAGTTTCAATCCACTAAATTTTCACAAAATATTACTCAACCTGAAACTCACGATAGCAGAGGACACTTGACCAAGGTCACATGCAGTGAGATTGAAATTAGAGAACCACATGTACAGTGAATTTCTTAATATCTAATATATATATATATATATATATATATATATATATATATATATATATTTACAGAGCTTAACCATTTACATTATAGCTAATTCTTATTCATAATCAGCAGCAGCTGTTAGTCACAAACAAAAATATTTCAATATGATAATTGACAATATTAAACAGTAATGGGTAAGTCTATATGCTTGTGACTCAGTGGCTACAGTTATTCATATATAGACATATTTATGCATTTAAACATATTGTTATAAAACACAAATATAGATGATGGGCCTCTGAACAGTTTCCATTCATGAGATTCCACAAGGTATTGATCAAACCAAGACTTCAATGGAAGACACTTTCTTAAGGTGCAATGCAGTGAGATTGCACTTGGAAATATATGGTTGCATAACCTCACAGCTATGTCAGTACATATGCACAATCTTACAATAAAATGTACAATCTTTTTATATATATATTTGCACCTTTAGATATATGGAATGATATAATAAGTAAAACATGCAAAGATTTGATGGAAAAACTATGAAAATTAAAATATGTGTCTTGAATGGTACAACAATGCACTATAATAACAACAATAGACTATAATAACTGTTATAATTTAATTATCTATAGTTTGATATCATCATCATCATCATCATTGTTTAACGTCCACTTTCCAT
>NC_068984.1:41640437-41690234 GCF_001194135.2 Octopus bimaculoides | reverse complement strand
GAGTTTCTACAGCTGGATGCCCTTCCTACGCCAACCACTCCAAGAGTGTAGTGGGTGTTTTTACATACCACCAGCATGAGGGCCAGTCAGGCGGTACTGACAATGGCCATGCTCAAATGGTGTTTTTTACGTGCCACCTGCACAGGAGCCAGTCCAGCGGCACTGGCAATGACCTCACTTGAATGTTTTTCCCCGTGCCACCAGCACAAGTGCCAGTAAGGGGATGCTGGTAACAATCATGCTCAAATGGTGCTACTTACATGCCACAGGCACAGAAGCTCTTTCCAGAATTCCTCATGAGAAGTGTGTGAGCGACCATGTCTCAAGCTCGTATGTTTTGGCACATCCGCTTATAAGTTGTATTATATGTACAGTATCTTTTTTTTTCCCCTCTTTCTTTTTTTTTTAAATAATACATGTGCATGTTATCAAAAATGAACCTACACACATCCAGATGTAGCTAAATAATATATTGATTGCCAGCCTCTAGCCTATTGTTAATTTGGGACCCTTGTCTGTCTATGCATAACAGTCACAATTAAGGCCAATGAAAGAAATTTGGGTAATCTAAGAATAAAGGAAGCTATCCTCATAGACAGACTAGGGCCCCAAATTAACAATAGAATGGAGGTTGGCAATCAATATACTATTTAGCTATATCTGGATGTGTGTAGGTTCATTTTTGATAACATGCTCATGTCCTATTTTAAAAAAAAGAAAGAGGGGAAAAAAAAATAGAAACTGCAAGTATAATACATAACTTAGAAGCAGCACTATGGATGTGCCAAAACATACGAGCCTGAGACATGGATGCTCATGCACTTCTCATGAGGGATTCCAGAAGGAGCTTTGTGAGACCACTGCAGAGATGCTTCTAGAAAAAAAAATTGCAGTAACCGTTGGAAAACCGATTGTAGCAGTGACTCGAACAATTCCTAGCGATATCTGAAGAAAGAATTTTTGTATTCCAAAATACTATTATTATATCAAACTATGGATAATTGAATTATAACAGTTATTATAGTCTATTGTTGTTATTATAGTGCAGTGTTGTACCATTCAAGACATTATATTTTACAAAAAATACACAATGCTTCAAGCAAACTACAATATTCTCCTATGAAAATTAAATATCTTTAAAACCAACTGTATCATTTTACCTGAAAGTTCGAAGGACAATTCAAATTTTGGTGTTTCTGATAGTGAAAGAGATCTGTAGCTGATTTCAACAGAATTTCCTAATGAATAAAATACTGGTGGTAACTGATTTCCACAATATATGTTTTGTAGCTGCAAAGGAGATCAAAAATAAAATACAGGCAACTTTAAGCAAGGATTGATCATAGAACATTTATTTTTAAACTATGTTTTAATAGAGCTAACATCCCTATAAAAGCTTGTGTGTGTGAGAGAGAGAGGGGTGGGGAGATTTTTCTTGGAGTTCAAAAGACTATTAACATTATTAACATTACACAAATCCTTACTGGGGGCCTGAGAGGCTGGAATGTACATATACAGAGAATGAAAATTTGTTAAAATTGAGTACTTAGTTGCCCTTTAATTTTGTAGTCTTAAGCAAGGAAATGGGTGTATAATTAATTCTGTTGGATAATAGTTTGAATATCATGTGAGCAGGATAATTGTGCAAAATATGAATAAGCAAATTTTGGATATCATACATGGAATGTATACATAATCTTGAAAAAGAGTCAAAAGAAAAAATATAAAGATGATTTTTATGATTAAGAAGAAATTCGAAGAAAGATAATCATTGTTAAAAAGAAACCATGAAATCAATAATGAAATGGTATTAATTATGGTACCAGCAATAGTAGTCATCAATATCATCATCATACACACATAAAAAAAGATTTTTTAAAAATTGAAGTCATACCATATTTGGCATTCTTAAGCATTTGAACAAAATGTAGTCTTCTAAACAGTTCTGGCTCATATTCATTAGAGTAACTTGTATTCTAACATTTAGATTTGTTGGAACAGTAAGAATCCAGCGGCACATTGTTACATGCTCCATACTAGTAGAAACTGTTGGTCCAGAAATATTTTGAGATTCTGTAGTACCATTATATCTTCCTCCACACTCAACTGAAAAAAAAAAAACAATAACATCCATAATACCACATTTAAGTCTTTAACACTCTTAAGTCTACATTACTGGCAGTACATTTAATGATTATCACCAGTAACTACTCTATAGAATCTCATCTAACTGAAATGATATTATAGAAGTTGAACAGTTAAAAAGTTACTTTGTATCTAGTTCATCTAGGTCCTGCAAGGCTGAGGAGATCAATGCAGATGATTAGCTTGAGTAATTGTAGTTCTAAGACTTCTAGGAAAACATGGATAAGAAGAAAATTATAGAGGGAAACTGTCTAAAACAAAAGCGTTAACCAAAGTGTTTAGTCCAGGATCTAGGTGTAACAAAAGGAGTCAGGGAAGGAGAAAGGACAGGTGAGTCAGGTTGGCCTAAATGGAGGGAGTATGCAGTTTGCAAGTTTGAAGGACAATTCAAATTTTGGTGTTTCTGATAGTGAAAGAGATCTGTAGCTGATTTCAACAGAATTTCCTAATGAATAAAATACTGGCGGTAATTGATTTCCACAATATATTTTTTTGTAGCTGCAAAGGAGATTAAAAATAAAATACAGGCAACTTTATTTTTAAACTATGTTTTAATAGAGCTAACATCCCTATAAAAGCTGTTACAGATGTAATAAGCTGAGACAAGAAATAGCATGTATGTAAGTCATTTGTTGCAATATATTTCTGAGTAAACCTTTGCCAGCTAGGTGGACTGCCTTTGTTTTAGATCTTCATACATGTAGTTGCAGCAATACTATAGATATATGAGAGTACTTTGGTTATGGGCTTACTTGAGGTTTGTAGAGGATTTGCAACTGATAGGGGCTGAATTGTTTTCTGGACTTACACAAAATTTGTATTTAGGATGAACTTTTGGCAGTGAGGTGACAATGAAAGATCAATTAGACCTTGAAAGTTGTAAAGCAAATAATGAAATGAGATCTTACAAATGATTTGGTTATAGAGTGAAGTTTTATTTGTGATAAATTTGAAAGAATTAAAGAATACATTTATGAAATCCACAAGAATTTGCTGATTTTTATAACATTTTATTGCTATTAAAATATTTTTATATTATTTTAATGTTTTAAAGCTCTAAGTATAACTATGATATGATTATAACAAACAGATTTATCCAAAAATATCTAAGTATAGGCAGATACACAAAATGATAGACAGACAAGTAGAGAGCAAGGAAGAGAGATGAGGAGGGGAGGAGGGAGAGGAGAGAGAGAGGGAGAGAGAGAGAGAGAGAATGAAGGTGATGGATATATGGAAAGAGATATATAAAGATAGAGACAGCAGACATAGATAGATGGACAAATAGATAGAGGGACAGACAGATAAACAGATAGAGAGACAGACAGAGAGACAAAGACAGAAACAGTTAGACAAAGACAAACAGACAGATAGACAGGTAAAACAATTTCCAGTTTCATTATGCAAGAAGAAACAAGAACTTACTTGTTACTATTCTGTATGTCATTTTAAAACCTGATCTTTCAGTCTCATCATCCGTTTTGAATGTTAAATGTATTGTATTTGTTGATGAAGTTATGTTTGATGGAATTGTTGAGCCACAAAGTTTTTTTGATTCCAGATGATTAAATACCTTAACATTAAAAAAATTACAAGGAGTTGTGAAACTTGAAACATGTATTTCAGATTATTTAAACCCAAATCCCAAATCTTTAACATCTTCAATAGTCTATTATAACATTTATTTCAATACAGATGTTTCTATGGAAACAGAAAAAAAAGTTGTGAAATGTTTATAAGCTAATCAATTTATAAATGAATTAATGATTTTATTTTATTTGTTGCTTCATTCTTCTTTTTTTTCGTTTTCCTAAGAGTCATGGCCTGGTGAATTAGTCCAACATTTTTAAGCAGGTACAATTTAACCTTTAACAGAGGCAGAACAAGACAAGTTTGTGAGATAATAAATGTACCCTTTTAAAGTGCATATAATAAAATCAAGTTTGAAGTCCTGATAAATGGCTCAGAAGTTCAATTACTTGACTTGTGTGTAAAATGTTTTAAATATTGATTTTGAATTGAGTTTTAAAAAACTTTATTTTTAATTATTTTCAATGTTGCGTTGTGTTAACCATCTGGTATTTCTGCATCATGATCTTTTATCGTTTACTTATTTCAATCATTAGACTGTGGCCATACTGGGACACCACCTTAAAGAATTTTAGTCAAACAAATTGCCTCCAGTGCTTACTTTGTTTTTAAACTTGGTACTTATTTATTCTATATATATATTTATAGACTCCATCAAATGCAGAGGAAGGATAGCTAGAAGTAGTTGACAGCTTTTATTATCTAAGTAACCAAGTCAATAGTAGAGGTATATGCTCTGAGAATATTGCTGCTAGAATAAGAATAAGCTGGACAAAGTTCTGAGAGCTTCTACATCTGTTGGTAACTAAAGGTCTCTCCCTCAGAGTGAAAGGCAGATTGTATGATGCTTGTGTGTGAACAGCCATGCTACATGGCAGTGAAACATGGGCTGTGACTGCCGAGGACATGTGTAGGCTTGAAAGAAATGAAGTTAGTATGCTTCACTGGATGTGTAATGTCAGTGTACATGCACAACAGAGTATAAGCATCTTGAGAGAAAAGTTGGGCATAAGAGGCATCGGGTGTGGTGTGCAAGAGAGAAGACTGTACTGATATGGTCATGTGATGCATATGGATGAGGACATCTGCATAAAGAAGAGCTGACCTCTAACTGTGGAGGGAACCTGTGGAAGGGATAGATCCAGGAAGACATGGGATGAGGTAGTGAAGCATGATCTTCAAATATTGGGCATCATAGAGGCGATGACTAGTGACAGAGACCTTTGGCAATATGTTGTGCTTAAGAAGATTTGTCAAGCCAAGTAAAATTGTTGTCGTTGGTCGTTGCTGGTGACATGTAAATGGCACCTATGAAATTGTAATCATGGCCTTTGCCAGTAGCATAATCTTCAAATGTTGGGCTTCACAGAAGCGATGACAAGTGACTGAAACCTTGGTGATAAGCTGTGCTTGAGAAGACTTTCCAAGCCAAGTGAAACCATAGTCGTGGCTATTACCAGTGTCATCTAAGTGGCACCCATGAAATGGTAGTCATGGCTGTTACTATTGTCATGTAAATGGCACCCACACCGCGGCCACGTAAGAAGCACTTATTACCCTCTCGGAGTGGTTGGCATTAGGAACAACATCCATCTGTAGAAATCATGCCAAATCAGACTGGAACTTGGTGCCGCTCTCTGATTTATCACTTCCAGTCAAGCCATCTAGCCCATGCCAGTATGGAAAGCAGACATTAAATGATGATGATGATAATATATATATATATCGTTTAATCGTTTAACGTCCGCTTTCCATGCTAGTATGGGTTGGGTATATATATATAAACTAAACATTCAAACACTGAGATTTGAAATCAGATGTTACTACTGTTCATATCATCTGTGGATAAATTTTAAAATTGATGATATCACCAGCAGTGACATAGGTGGATCGCAGATGTAATAGCATTAAATAGCTATGAATTATAAATTTGCTCAAAGCGTAATGATGCTTAACAAGCATCTACCTGCTAGAAATAAGAGCTAAAGTCTTAAATTAATCCACCGTAGCGCACCAAGGTAACAGAGAAAAACAGTACGCGAGGAAAACAGAAAGAATTAAAACATTTAACAGTACAAATAAAAATATTATGCAATTAGGGACATCCACAAACCAGGTTTCGGCTTTTAGGTATTTAAACCCTGAGCCTCATCGGTGTGGCCTACCGGTTAATAATCCATGACTGTCACGTTAAACTCTGACTGTGCAACTGGTTTTGTTTTGCACCAAAAACAGAGCACATGGTGCATAAATATTTATAAACTAAACATTCAAACACTGAGATTTGAAATCAGATGTTACTACTGTTCATATATATGTATATACTAGGGTGGAGCTTTTTTTCACAATTTTCGATTTTGTGGTGAGGGTAGTGTGGAAAAGTTGTGAACAGACATCAAAATAACTGGTGTAAAATCTTAGAACTCTGACAATATCTTCTGTCTCGACAAATGCATCAAAAGATGGAATGAAATGCCTCTTATTATTTATTAGCTATAAAATACAGTTTTCGTTACATCTTCTTCGGGTAGCTTTTTAATGAGTGTGATGAAATTACTCTAAAATAAAACATTTTTTTTTCTGTGACTTCATCTTCTGCCTCTACAAGGAGGGACAGGGGTGTACTGTAATTTCCATCTCATGAAAAATTTTCTGAATTCGATGAATTACAATATTTACAATATTTTTATCTGTTCTGCATTTATTATAGGGTTGACAGATATTGTAGCTCAATTTAAAAGATAGGGAGAATGGAAAATTATCTGGTAGTATAAAACTAGCTACACTTGTTTTCAGCTAAATACATCTCAGCCTCACCATCAGTTTCTCATCCAGATGGTAGCAAATACAAGATAAGTTTCATTTAATCATGAATAAGACCTGAGAATGATAAACTAATCTTAATAAATATCAATGCATTGTCTGAGACTGATACATAATGACGTCAATGTCAGCAGTTTAGAATCTTTCCCACTCCGTAAATAAGTGGCATAAATACACTTCAATGAATTTCACAATTATATTGATGTGATTTAGAGGCAATAGAAATTTGAATAATTGTGATATTTGAATATCTCAACTATGAGAGAAAAATGATACTAATAGGCTAGATTTATTACAGCAAGAATTGTGTTAATGTTTTCACTATTTAAATTTATGATCAATCACTGGGACTTCCTGCATGATAGTACCACAGGGGACAGCATTGGTGAGCCAGTCCTGAAACACACATTACAACTATTGCACTAACCTTGTTTACATTCATTTTGAAGGAAATGACAAACGCTTTAATGTTAGGGAAAAGTTCTAATCACTTTTTCCATTATCTATTTCTGTTCTGTAACAGAATCATTACAGGGCTGGGATTTTGACACATTTTCAACAGAATGTTAAGAGATAATGAATTTGAAATAACTAGATCATACACTAAGCATATTTTGCAATACACTTTCATTGCACGTGTGTGCATACACACTCACACACACATATCTGTGTGTGTGTGTGTGTCTGTGTGTGTGTACATAATATTAATCAGAGTATACAGTATTATAGATCCATAACAGCCAATCATACCAGTCAGTTTCTCACTGAATACTGAAACAGCATGTTATATAACAGCACAGTTATGTAATATTCCATGTTTGCATGTTTATGTGTATGTACAGGCTGTATGGGCTAAATTTGACAATTTTATGTCTTGTTTTCTCAAGAACAGCTTGTATTGTGTACAATCAATGGTATTGGAAAGCATAAAGATTAAAGCTGTAGTTGAGAAAAAACTAGTGGACATGAATGACTGGAAACCATCTGTATATTAGAAAACAATTACCTCTATCATTATGATTCACACCAGGTATCAAATTGTTAACATTATGAGCTACTCAGCGCTCTGTGAACACTAAAGGCTCTAAGATATTACATGGATAACTCCAACACAGACTCAAATTCAGCAGAAAGGGACATGGCAGGTGTTCTGACTGTGTCCACATGCTGGAATTCATCCCCACATCTTCGAACAGGGCCTTAGGCTCAATTCAGACAGCTAAATCATCAAATTTAGCCCCAAAACTCTGTACATATGTACATCAAACATAGAAATGATATCCAATCCACAAGATAAGACCAAGACAACTTACTTTCAGATAATCAGCTTCACAATTTTCTGTCTGTTGAAGATCAAAAGAATCAAATGACAGTTCAATGTATTCATTGGCACCTGCTGTGATTATCCAGTCACAATTAAGATTTTTCTCATAAAGATTGATGTTTTCAAAGTTAACTGATGATATTGATCCTGTTTTATTGAAAAGACGTCCACCACATCCTTGTTCGATTCCTGTCAAGTAATATACATAACATTTATATATTTACTGATGGGTACATACATGCACACACATACATACCAATAATCCTTTCTACTATAGGCACAGGGCCTGAAATTTTGGGGAAGGAGCTATAGTTGAGTACATCAACCCCAGTGCTCAACTGGTACTTATTTCAGCAACTTGGAAAGGATGAAAGGCAAAGTCAACCTCGGTGGAATTTGAACTCAGAATGTAAAGATGGATGAAATACTGCTGAGCATTTTGCCTGACATGCTAACAATTCTGCCAGCTTGCCAACTTATATACATACTAATGATAATAATTGGTGCACCTAGTTTTGTTAGGAAATGTTTATGTTACAATCTGGAAATAATGGTATTTTCAAAAGAAGAAATCAATCAGCTAACACACACATTACAAATATACTCTGTAAGTAGAAGTTCTCTCAATTTCAAAATGTGAATTTGCTTTTCAAAATGTGAATTTGCAATTTGCAATTTCAAAATGTAAATTTGCAACAATGATGCTTCATATCTTTGTTAAAAACTAGCTTCTTCCTTGCAGAATGACTTCAAATAATTAAAGATAGAAGAAAATATGAATACATGTACACATACATGCATACATATTTTCTTTTAAAACCTGTTTCAAAGTTTATTGCAAAGAAAGAGTTATTCTTCAACAAGGGAAACTTGCTACTTTAGATGCAAGCTATTACCTATTTTAATAACACCTAAACAGCAGGTGTATTGTCTTTACTCATTCTTTGTAATTCGTAATATTTCAAGAGATTATATTAAAAATATGAATCCAGACCATACAGTGCACAGACATAAATCTATATTCTGGATGTAAGAATATATCATTTATAAGATATAGTCTTCCTATTTATTATAATATATTGCAAATAATATTGTAAAGTAGTGTATCAGAGAGAATAGTGATGTGATGGGTGAGAAATGTGTGTAAATGGATAATGGTATGCTTGCACTTAATGGCTCAGAGAAGAAAGATTCCACTATGAAAGGTTACTAAATGTGGAAAATGCATGGGAGAAGGAGAGTCTTTCAAATATCAAACCAACTGAGGGACCAGCCGGTAGTATAATAGACAAGGCAATTAAGGATATAAAGACAGAAAAATCTCCTGGACATTCAGGAATCACTGCCAAGATGATTAAAATATCTGGTAGTGTAGGATTCAATCCAGTCACTTGTATAGTTAATTTGAGAAGACATGATCCATAATGACTGGTGTAGTAGTATTATAGTCAGCAGCTAAAAGGTAAAGGTGATGCCTTAGACAGAAACAACTACAGCGGTAGCAAACTGTTGGACCAGGTCATGAAAGTTACACAGAGAGTTATAGTTCAATTGATTTGGAATAGAATTAAACAAGATGAGATGCAGTTTGGTTTTGTACCTGGGAAGAGTACCACAGATAGCATCTTCCTAGTGAATCAGCTGCAGGAAAAGTATTTGGCCAAGAGTAAGCCATTGTACTTGGCTTTTGTTGACCTGGAGAAAGCTTTTGACAAAGTCCCTTACTCTGTTATTTGTGGTCTCTAAGGAAGTTAGGAGTAGATGAGTGGCTTGTTAGAGCTGTACAAGCCATGTACAGTGGTGCTGTCGGTAGGGTGAGAGTCAGCTATGATGAATTTAGCGTATAAGTAGGGGTTCACCAGTGATCAGTTCTCAGTCCACTCTTATTCATCATAGTCTTCCAGGTCATAACAGGGGAATTCAAAACTGCACACCCGTGGGAACTAGTATATGTTGATGACCTTACTCTTATGAAAGGATCTGTAGCAGAATTAGAGAAGAAATCCCAGGTATGGAAGCAAAACCTAGAATCAAAGGGCCTTAATGTTAACCAAGAAGAAGAAGAAGAATTTTTTTTATTGTACATGGACAATTTGAGCACAGTTTACTAGAAATGATGATAGAACCACAATGGGCAAAAAATTGAGTGTTGCTTGAATTCTCAAATATAAATGACTTGTCTATTTGATTGGTATTTTTCTGATGTTGTCAAAGCTATAGCTGCTGTTATAAATACCAATGATAGTGACAACACATGTATATTTGAAAAAACTGCAGTATTACTTCTTGTGGTTGTGTCTTCATAGTGTCACCATTATGTGTTTACAGGACAAATCAATTTGTGAATATATTGTAAAGAGTGAATATATTGTAAAGATATTTAAAATACTCACCAAAAACTGTTTCATAAGTAGCTTCAAATCCTTGGAAATTATAACTGTATCTTGATAAAAATTTAATAGTCATTTTATTACTTCTTGAACGAACAATCTCAGATGAATCGCTGCCACAATATTTCCCCAATTGATTATCTCCATCAAGTATTAAAATATAAGTATAATAACAACTAATTGTTGAAGGAGAAAGGAGGTTGAGCCTATGAAAATTGTAAAGAAAAAGAGAAATTTGAGCAGAAAAAACTGAAAAACACCAAACAAAGAAAAAATTATTATTATTATTATTATTATTATTATTATTATTATTATTATTATAATTATTATTATTAAGGTAACAAGCTAGCATAATCATGAGCATTCCAGGCAAAATGATTAGTAGCATTTGCTGTGGTCAGCTTTGCTTTTGTCCTTTCAGGGTCATTGAAATAAATACCAGTTGAGCACTGGGGGTTGATGTAATCGATTAAACTCCTAACCTAAAAAAGTTTCAGGCCTTATGTCTAGAGTAGAAAGGATTATTATTATTATTGAGTGAGAGAGCAGTGCATGCCAACAAAGTGACACTGGGCTAAAATATACGAAGCCCAGTATACCCATCATGGCTACCCGTCTGATAAGGGTACACCAGGCACATGCATCACAACCATATGTGTGCCACATGGTGATCCCATATCAAGATAAACAGTGCGTGACCTTGCAGGTGGGGCCCAGTTAGAATTTTCTTCAGGTTGAGTAGCCCATCTCACTCAAAAGGTCCCTGAATAAAGGTTTGTTTAAGGATGATGAACAAAACACCCTTGTTTCCAAAGGTGAATTATCCAAACCTCAAAGACTTTCTCTCAATACATGGCTATGATGGTCCCCCACTACTTCTGCTCATGATCAGGGATGCACATATCGTCAGCCACCAAGGGACATGCTCAACTGGTTAAGGTCAAGCAATTGACAAGCCAATCTGTGGCATTGAGCAAAATATTTGCTGTAGTCCATCTCTTATACCAAGACAAAACAATGTATATGATAACACTTCCAATCAATTAAGATCAGAAGTCATGAGAGCTACTGCCTGGTATTGCATCAGTGCAATCGTCGTCATCGTCGTCATCGTCATCGTCGTCGTCGTCATCGTCATCGTCGTCGTCATTATTATTATTATTATTATTATTATTATTATTATTATTATCATTATTATTATTATTATTATTATTATTATAAGGCAGCAAGTTGGCAAAATTAGTAGCACACTGAGTAAAATGCTTAGCAGTACTTAGCCTGTCTTTACATTCTGAGTTCAAATTCTGCCAAGGTCAGCTTTGCCTTTCATCCTTCCAGGATCAATAAAATAAATACCAGTTGAACACTGGTGTTACTCTAATCAACTTATCCCCTCCCTTGAACTTGATGATTTTGTGTCAAAATTTGCAATCATCATCACCATCACCACCATCATCTTCATCATCATTATTATCATTGTTACTAGTGGGACCTTTGGAAATTCCACAGAACAAAAAAAGATTAAGAGAAGCTATTTAAGGGAGAAAGGATAATTTTTATTTTGCTGTGTTATTTCACTTCCAGTACAATAATATGTTACATCATTTAAAAAAAATTTCTGTTAAGCTCTTTATATTTCTCTCTACCTCTTCAACAAACATTTTAACCATCATGTAATTCTCTTCTTCATGTCTTTAACATCTTTCTCTTTCTCTTCACTTCTCACTTCCACTAACCACATGAGTGACAGCATAATGTATTGACTGGCTATACGCTCTCTACTCACTCTCACATTCCCTCTTCCTCTCTCTCACAAACTAAAGTGTAAAGTGTAAATGAACATGTACAAATGCTATCTACTCCACTCTCTCTCTTAATGTAACTGCCTCCCCTGTCCATCTCTCTCTATCTGCCTTTTTTTAACCTTACCACCAGAACATCACCCTCTGTTAAATATTGTATCCTAAACGTATCTCTTTCTCTTTACCTTTCCCTCCTCACCCTGCAGCACATCATTAACACTTTTCTCTTCACTTTTCTGTCTTTTTTACCTTGCTCTTCTCCCCTACCTTCAACTAACCATGTGACATGTAGCCTTATACATCTTTCTCTACTTTTTCCTCACTTCTTTCTTTCTCTACTCACATTCCTCACCCTCTCTCTCTCACTTTTACTCCACCTCTCACTCACTCCATCTCTTTAACTAGCTAAAGTATAATGGAAGAACAAACAAGCAGATTATTATACAGATTATTATCAGTATTATTACTATTATTATTATAGAAACAAAGCTCAGGTTTGGTTTTATTTCTGGTAGGATTTATGTGGTAGCAGGTTACTACCTGTAACCTTAGGTACCCACACATTTTTGGCAGTCTTTCAAGTGCTTAGAACCTTCCTGATAATCCTTGTTGTCCTCAGAGGTAAATTTTCTGTAGGAGCTCTACCACGCATTCTATTTCAATCTCCTTGAGCCATTTGTCTACATCTTGGCTTACTGTTCCCAACACAGTAATTATTATAGGCACGACCTTTACTGTTCACAAGCTCCGAATTCTTCCTATTTCAAATCTTAAAGGATTGTATTTGCTTTGTTTTTCTTCCTCTATCTTTAAGATCATTATCATTAAAGCCAGAAACACCAAAGTAAACCACAGTCTAATGACAGCTTGTAAACCAAAACTTTGAAGTCGCTGTCAAGATTTAATATGTATCTATGCATGCATGTATGTAATTCCAAATGCTATGATAGATAAATTGGTCTTTGATTTCTGAAGAGTCAATAAAATTAGTATCAGTCTGAATTAATGTTAGTGATCAAAGCCTAATTATTTTCAGATTATTAATTAGAATTTATCATTCTAATTAATTCAGGAATAATGACAATATCTCTACCATATTCATTCAGGTTTTTTCTTTTCCTTGCAGATTAAATTTTAAGAAAATGTTATACTCTTCCTACTTACTTTAGTTCTACTGATCTGTTTTCTTTGACAGTTATTTCCCAACTACAGTTCATTCTTGATATATAGAAATGGACAGGCTTCACAAGTTCTATCTTTCCTGTTGGAGTAGTTAAAACTCCACCACAATCTGGAAAGTCAAGGAAAAAATTTAACAGAATGACTATGAAATAAAGAAAACAAAAACATTATTGAGACTTTACAAATAAAAAAAAGTTAGGAAGTTGATATGGTTTCTGAAGTATTTTTGTACTCTACTGCTAAACCCAACTAAATCATTTTATTGTACTTTTGTCAATCAACTGCCAAGTTACAGTTTACTATCATCAGCCATAACAGTGGTTCCAGCTTAGATATGTAGACCCTCTTTCTCATACTGTTATGTATTTGTGATACAAGGGAGCTGTAATGTGGGAAAATAAGATACAGTTCACCTACCTTCTTGTGGTTGGCTGTTCAGCTATACTAAGTCCAAAACATGTGCCCTACCTGTTGCACTTAATGTTAGCAGATGCTACTACCAATGCTACTAGCTCACTCCACTGAAGTCCGTTCATGGTGAGTGCACCAGGCCGAAAGAAGCCAACTCTGGTTTTGCTTCCCTCACTTCATCTCTACCCCTCCCTTTTCCAGTCAGGCCCCTTGACCATTGATATCACAGCCCTTTCTTTTCAGCTCATCTCATCTCAAGGATCAGCTCCTCACTTCACTCCATATTAAAATCTACCATCCACACAGGTGGACGCCTCACATGCTGTGATCGCTGTAGGGAGGGAGCCTCGTTCTATTCCTCTCCTCCACCTTTGTTGTCCGACAAAGCACAATTCTGTAAACATCCAAGAACTGACACAGTGTTCCATCGACAGAAACGTTATTTTTGACATTAACAACCATCACTGTTCCTCTGTTCCACTGGGATGTGCATCATGCCTTCAGGGGCTTGACCCAGACTTCCTCTCCCACCTCCATGAAGACAAGCCCTCTCTCTTCTGCAGGGCATTCTGATGGTTTACTTGGATGTTACCATTCATATCTGAATATCACTTCGTATGGCACAGACTCTTTGGCCTGTCCTGATCGAGGCAACATATTGTACCAGAATACTGCTTCTAGCAGTGAAGATGTGCCCCCTTTCCACCATAGCTTTGATTGCTTGATGATGTCTTTCATGATCCCATTTCCACTTGGCCTGTATGCCACTCTGAAGAAGTGGCACACGTTCTACTTATCAAGTATCTTCTTCAGTATCTCTAAAGGAAATTCAGTGCCATTGCTCATCAGCAATTCATCCACAGGGCCCTGATCCAGAAATATCTCATTCAGGATATGTACAGTGTCGTCTGCAGTGCCCGTCTTCATTTCCCTCCAAATGGCCATCCAACCTGACCCACAGTCAACCATTAAGAGATACGTTCCCCACTGGTAGTGTGTCACATCCACCACCAATTGTCTCCAGCAGTGCTTTACTGAGATGTTTCCCTGCTCATTTACACCTGGAGCAGAGTCAATAGATTGATATCTATCACAGTTCCTGACCACCTTTTGGATGCTCTGTCTAATAACATTGGCACTAATTCTCCATGCAAGATACAGGGTTCTATTCATGCCCATATGATGCATGACATGCAGTCTCTTTAGTTCTGAGTCACTTCATCAACACACTGCAGCAATCTCCTGCTTTGAATCTTCTGGCTCTTCCAACCAAGCTTTTATCACCCTAGTTAAAATGTCTGCCTTATTCCCTTCTGAAGGCACAAAGACCATGCTCAGCTTCAAACCAAATTCAGCAGCTAACTCTCCTAGAATCCCTAGGTAGCACTTTACTAACATCTCTGCAGCCCCTTTGGTTTGAACCCGCTTTTCATCAGTGATCACTGATCCTACCCAGCCAAACACGGTGGTCAAATCAGTTCAGATTTCAATGGAGTACAGCCCCCATTTCAGGGCCAGATCCATCCCCTTCAGCACTGCGTCCAACTCGGCTACATTGATGTGACTGTAATCATCTGCTTTTCAAAGCCAGGCCACATCCTCCAACTCAATGCCTCTGATTTCCAGTACAACCCCTATTGCTATGATGCTAGCATCACACCATATGGTCCCATTCTCCAATTTGGGCACATGCCAATTTCCTCTTACTGGGTTTTCTACTCTTGTCCTCTCTAGGATCTTCCACATCATAACTGCTGTTCCCTCCCCACTTTGTCTCCCCAGTATGCCCTATCTGCTCATGCCTTGATGTAGTTGCACACTGTTCATAGCCTCCCTGTTGACACTGTACCCAGTTCCAGGATCTCATTCCCCCTCTGAAACACCAACAGCCAGTTTTATCTCTTCGAAGCTTGAGTCCCAGTGCAGCTCCTTCAACCATTGGATCTGGTGGCTTTGCAATCAGCCCGAGCTTCTTCACATGACTTACAACCTGTCTGGCAGACATTACAGCCTCAGCTACCAAGATGTCGGCTGTATAGAAATTGGTGGCCCTTCTTATTTTGTCCACCTTTCCTAGGATAGACTTGAGCACTGTTGCCATGATCTTCAGCACAGAATTTAGCTTGAAACCTAGCTTAGCTAACAGTATGTTTGGCTCTTATATCACATCAGCTGATACTGCCACAGTTTCTCACTTACATATGGAGATGCAAATATGCTGACTTCAAGTCGACAATCATCACTCCCCTTATCATCTGTCTCCATTTGTGCAGCATCTCACTGCAGATGTCAGTCACCTCACTGCCCGTGTGGAATGATACATAGTCATTCAGCACTCAAAAGTCCAATACTGGCCTGATTTTGTCCTTTGTTGGCTGCACCACTGTCATTATTGGCAGCACTCTGCTTACCTCCTCCTCCTTCCACAGGATAAGCACACCCTCCTTAATCCATCTCTCTACCTCTCCTTCAAACTCACTCCTGGCATGTCCTTTGAAGGTATGCTGATAGTGACTTAGTCTGGTCTCCCTTTTCCAGTGCCACTCTACTATCCACCACTGACCATCAAACACCACCTGAAAATCTTTGTCCTCAACAGTGTAAACAGTACAGTCCCTTGCAAAGCTCTGTTCCCTCTCATGTTGCAGACTCATGGTGCATGAAGCCCCTGCACCACCAAATTAAACCACATCTCCAACACTCACACCTCCAAGGCAGTTGATTGCATTCATCCCCATCACCACATCAGTCACATCTACTACACGGTCTATCACAATCACCCTCAGCCACAGTGTTTTGTTCCGCATTGCTATCTCCACGTTGTTGCTACCCTTAAATGCAATTTCGCTGCCATCAACTGCCGAAACACTACTCGTCCCCTTCCGTTCTTTTGTCACCCTCAGGACCACGAGAGACATCGTACAGCCTGTATCCACAAGGGTTTTGAATACCTTTCTCCCAACCTAGATTTCAACTACAGTCAGTGACTGCACGAGTGCTTCTACTCGCTCGTGGGGGAAGTTTGGGAGGCAACAACTTCTCAGTGGCCCTTTCCCTGGTTGCAATTTCAAGTGATATGCCCAGTCTGCATGCACCGGCAGCAAACAAGTCTGATCTTCATCCTCACACAGTCCCTTGCCATGTGAGGTCTCTGGTACTCAAAGCACTGGCCCATGAACAGTCGTTGTCATTCCACAGCAGTTGTCTTCTCTTTCTTTACCAGTTGTTGCACTACATCACAGGTTTCTGCAGCTGCAACCACCACTGCCTTCCAACTGGGTGTTTTCCTTTGACACTTGAGTGATGTGCTTGCTCATCGCCACTTTCTTGCTGCCTGACGAAGGCCAGTTATGAAGGCCAGTCATGCTACCTTCTCGAGACCATCTCCAGTAAAACTGGATAACATGGCTAATCTCTGAACCTCCGTGGCATGCTCATCAACCCATTCCCCTGCCCACCTGATCATTTCCAGCTTAGTAAACACAGTGTACGTTCTCTCCATATAGGCTTCTCTCAAACATGGCTCAGTCTTCACCATGCTCAATTGGTTTTCCTCATCCATCTTGAGGTACAGTGCAATGTTCTTTCCTCCAGGGAAAGGGCTATGAGACCTGCTACATCATCGATGCCTTGTAGCTTGGCCACTACCTTGATCTTACAGATCCAGGCCACTACATTTCCTTTGCCATAGAAAGCTCTGACAGCATCGCCACTGATCCTTATCTTTACTACCATCTTGTGGAAGGGGACAACAACAATGGAGAAATAAATTTATACACAAGTGCCAAAATTGCTTGTGGTACAAGGGAACTGTAATGTGGGGAAATAAGATATGCTTCACATACCTTCTCATTGTCTGCTGTCCAACTGTACTAAATCCAAAACCCATGCCCTACCTGTTGCACCTGTTAGCAGCTATTATACCACTACCAGTCCCGTTAGCTTTCTCCATTGACGTCCATCCATGGTGAGTGTGCCAGGCCAAAAGAGGATAACCCTGGTCTTTCTTCCCCAACTTTCTGTCCCGGTCAGGCCCCTTAACCAATGATGTCACAGCTCTTTCCTTCCAGTTCATCTCATCCTGAGAACCAACACTTTGGCTACACCAACTCTTCATTTGAGATAAGATGTTCACAATGGAAAGATGCAGCTCACGTTACTATAAAACGCAATTACACCTCATAAATTGTTTTGTTAATGTGCAGAGCTGAGTTTAAAGTTTCCACCAGGTAAAAATCATGTAGAAAGAAGAGGTATTTCAACATAATATCTTTATCAGACAAAGACAAATAGTTGAAGTTGAAAAACTAAATCAACTTTCATTTAAAGAGCATTTATGTGTATTATGAACAAACTAATAGTATACTGTTAACCTGGCAGCAAAAGTACAAGAGGGAGGCATTTACTAGTTGGGTGAAGAGACCTGTATGATTAAATAAAGTATTGTAACTGTTTTACAAAAGAAAAAAAGCTCTCAAGTGAAATATTCAGGATTTGTTAATTAGAATCACTACCATTACAACTTTTTAAAATGTCATTAAAGGATGAAAGTGAGAACTACTACAGGTAAAGACACTAGTTTTCGGGTGAATAAATGAATTTGTTTTTATCAAGAGAAGGAAAGAAAATATCTTATGTAATACTATTGCTGTGACGTAATGGTAACTAATGAAAAAATGTAATCATTAAGTAGCTAAAAAAAAATTATAACTAATGACATATTAGACTATAATGGGATTGAATAACTGAATTGCTTACCATACTTTTTATAGCTTATTTCAAAACCAATTGATGTTTTAGAATCATCGGTTTTGAAATAAAAGTTTACTGGTGCTTTGAACATCATGTACTGTGGTATGTTACTTCCACAATAACTACCTCCATGATAAGGGTTTTCAGCAGCTCTTATCTGCAAATAATCAGCCCTGCAATCTGGAATAAATAGTCCACACATATCAAATATAAGCATGTATTAAAAACTAACAGCTATTTATAATATTTACTATAATATATTCATTATGAAATATTGTACACATAACATATTCCTTAGCGTATTATGCAGTGTCTGATCAAATGGTTAAATTAAGTAATTGATTCGAGAGCTTTTACTTTAAAACAAAATATGACAGTTAATGACCTGTCTTGGCAAATCTTTATATAATCTGATTTCCTTAGGGTTATATCATTTTCAGGATTTCCAAAGAGAAAGCCAGTTGATGATAAACACCAACTTTTTTTTATAATCCCTCTATTAGAATTTTATTATCCATAATCAGTATAAGAGATGTAAGGCAAAACAGAAAAAATAAATCAGCCTTAATAGGAAAACTCAGTCTGATTGGAGAATATAGTACTGATCTTCACTGCATTTGAAAGCTAAAATGTATATTGAGGTACGGCAAGCTCAATACCTTGACAAGGCAAAGCCAGGCAAGAGATGTAAATTCATGATCCTCAAGCCAAGAGATTAACAGTAGTTTTATTCTACTGTTGTAAATCTTTAATATAATCAAAATTATCATTTATATTGAAAACAGAACCTCTTCCTTTATCATCGTCATCCCTTTGTGTCTGTTTCCATGCTGGCATGAGTTAGATGGTTTGACTGAAACTGGTAGGCTGTAGGGCTACACTAGGTTCCAGTCTGATTTGGCATGGTTTCTATGGCTGGGTTCCCTTCCTAATGTCAACCACTCCAAGAGTGTAATGAGAGTATTTTACATGCCAGTTAGGTGAAACCAGCATTGGCCACAACTACGATTTCACTTGGCTTGATAGATCTTCTCAAGCACAGTATATCACCAAAGGTCTCTGTCACTTATCATTGCCTCCATGAGGCCCAATGTTCAAATAGTGTTTTCTATGTTCCACCAGCATGGATGCCAGTTATGTGACACCAGCACCAGCCACAACTACGATTTTATTTGGCTTAATGGGTCTTCTCAAGCATGGCAAATTGCCAAAGGTCTTGGTCACTTGTCATTGTCTCTGTGAGGGTTAGCATTTGAAGATCATGTTTCACCACCTCGTTCCATGTTTTCCTGGGTTTACCCCTTCCACAGATTCCCTCTACAGTTAGAGATCATCACTTCTTTACACAGCTGTCCACAACCATATGCATCACATGACCGTATCAGCACAGTCTTCTCTCTTGCACACTACACCTGATGCCTCTTATGCCCAACTTTTCTCTCAAGATGCATACACTCTGTTGTGGAGTCTATTTTCTGTACATTTTTAGTGTTTATTGTACCTGTGCACCTTCTACACACGAAAACTATTTTCCCTGTTAAACTTCCTCTGATATTGCCGCACCTCTTATGTGTCCATAGCTTACATCAAGTACATCTTATGGAGTTTCAACCTCTGCCTTTTCTTCAGATCAAGCAGGGCCATCTACCTGAAGGGATTTGTGATTTGTCTGCTTTTCTACTTACTAAGACTTTCGTTTTAGCTAGATTAAATTAAATTCTAGCTTTTGCTTTCGCTCCTGAAATTTCTTCTCTAGTTTTAGTAATGATTCAGCCATAAGAGCAAGGTCCTCAGCATGAAGGAACTCTCAGGGGCAGCCCATCTTAAATTTTTGTTACTGCCAATAGCCCTATGATGAACAAAAGTGGGCTGAGAACTGATCCTTGGTAAACCCCTACTTATACCCTGAATTCATCACTATACTCACTGCCAACCTTCACCTTACTGACAGCATCTCTGTACATGGCTTGTACAGATGTACATGCCTTTATGTGTTATCATATTTAATCCAGTAGCTCAGAGTACTAAATTCACAATCAGTTGTGATTAGTCATTTTGCCTTCTATTTATCTGGGACGGTTGAAAGAAGTGAAAGTTAATTCAATCAGCTTCTTGCCTCATAAGCTAAAGACACATAAATTGAAAGACAAAACAGCTGGACAACATATCCAGCTAAGTAAATGATTGTTGTTTAGAGTTGCAGCAAACACTTCTCTCATGATGTATTATTGAATGGGTGTTACAATAAGTAGGTGAAAGATGACAACTCTTGAACATCGAGAAAAAACAAAAGTTCATCTATTATGGCCATATTCAAAGAAGCAGGGAACTAGAAAACATTATCAGAGAAGGAAGAGTAGAGGGCAATAGATCAAGAGGCAGGCAAAGAATGCAGTGGATGGACAATAATATCACAGGAAATCTGGGAAAAAATAAAATGAAGAAATTGGGGTCGGGGTGGGGGAGAAAACTGAAATAATGAGAAAGTGTTTTTTGAGCAAAATCCTAATCTCTTGTATTGGAAACATAGGAATCAGAAGAAATTTAGGAAAAAAATAGGTGAGGGGGTGGCAAATGTTACCTCAAACATGCTAGAAACAACAGGTAAAGGACAGGATTTCTGGGAAAACTTCCTTTTAAGTTTATGTTGAAGATTAGGTTGTTAAATACACTCTTCACAAACACAAATTACAGAATAGAAAAAGGTCACTTCAATTGGATTTGAGCTATAATTTTGCAGGTGCACACAGCCAAGAAATAACATTATTTGTACAGAAGTTTGAGAGAGAGAGAGAGAGAGTGTGTGTGTGTTTGTGTGTATGTGCACTCATGTGTGTGTCAAAGGAAGTTATTTTATGGCATTCCTTCATTTGAAGCAGCAAAGTTGTCAACTTGATCATATGGGATCATATGTTTGTTCATTAATTTCTGTAAAAATTTTCTATTTCATTATGCTTTGAAGAGAGCAGAAATTGGAAAAGAGGAGAAAGTGTAAAGGCGACATTTGCTTTGAAGTGAGAGGAGAAAGTGAAAGATGTATGTGCATGTATATGAAATGGATGTGTGTGTGTGAGAGAGAGAGAGAGAGGGAGAGGGAGTGAATGAAAGTGTGTGTTGTCATGTATATACTTTTTGCATGTATATGTGGCAATCACTCTTTCTCTCTCTCTTTCGCACACACACTTTATCTTTCATATACACATACATAAATACATATGCATACATGTTTTTTTAATGTATGTGTGCATGTGCACATTCATGTGAGAGGGAGAGTGAGTGACTGTATTTCTTTGTAACATATAGAGAAATGGATGTCTTTTAATGAAATTATTTTGGTTGTGGCTTATTTTAATACAATATTTATATGTACATTTTCATAAATGTTTGTCTGAGTAGAATTTTACACATGCATGAAACATCAGACATAAATGAAACATTAGAAGCAAATTGAAATATTGCCCAAAAATGACCTCAAAATTGTGCAACCCAACCTTGTTTCTGAAGTTATTTTAATAGTAAAAAAGAGTTCTTGTACCAAAAACATAGTTTACTTGGTAACCTTTATATTGGGTCATCCCATAAATAATGCATTTTTTTTTATACTTCTTTTAAGATATACCAAGTTCTTTTTTAATCTAAAATATACTCTCCTTCATTTTCTACAATGCTCTTCTATCTGTCTGGTAGACTTGCAAATTCACTTATCTGAGATGAAAAACACTCCTCCACTACTGTTCTGACTTTGTGTATAGAATTCATATTTTTTCAATCCAAATGATTTTGAAGACTGCAGAATAAATGATAATCAGATGGGACATTGTCCAGTGAATATGGTGGGTGGGGCATTATTTCCCATTCAAACTGCTTCAGCCTTTGGAATGTCATCCTCACTGTATGTGGCTGAGCATTATCCTGACAGAAGAACACCTTTCATCTTGGAATCAAAGATGATCGGTTTTCTTCTCGTGCTGACTTGAATCTCACTGGTTGAATGACCAAAGCCAAGCTTCTCTGCTAGTTCCTCAACAGTTACGATGGGATTTTGTTCCACCAGGATTTGCAGGACATCCTCATTGAGCTCTACAGATCTTCCAGGATGAGGCTCATCTTCTAGGTTGTAGTTTCTGGCTCGGAATTTCTGGAACCACCATTGACACTGGCTTACACTTATTGTCCGATCCCCATATACTGCATTAATATTCCTCACACTTTCCATTCTGTTGTTGCCTGTATTGAACTCATAAAGTAAAATATGCTGAATATGCTCCAATGTCACTTTCATTATAGCTTTGAAAAAATAACTGTTAAAATCGAACTGCACTCTTCTAAACTTGCACTAAGAATCAGACAAGGTAAAATTACAACCTACTTTTATAACAAGTTAATGCAGGTAGTTTGTCTCTCGCCTTCCAACTTTTAATTCATGCAATTGAAAAAACTGCATTATTTATGGGATGACCCAATGTATATAGATAGATGATAAGCAGCTTACTTTATTATAGTACAGATATGACTAATTCAGAGAAACATTACTTTCATTATTCACACATTCTAACTCTCATAATGCAACACTTTGTAATTTTGGTTCAAAATGAAAGTGTGAAACTATTTTCACTTTCTAATGGAACCTGGTCATTGTAGAGCAGTGTCTTTCAAATAACTAAAGATAGTTATTGAGATAACATAGAAAATATGTAAATGAAAATAAAGTTTATTTGGTAGCCAAAAGATTACTGAATCTTTTGATACCCCAAATGTCAAAATCGACAACTCAGTTTTTTAATGTCTAAGAAACATCCACACACACATAAATAGAAACTCTCTTTATATATATAAATAGTGATACCTCCTTGAAGGCTGAAATGTTTAACTGTCAACTGAACATAGGTGTTGTTGTTTCCCGTGATTGTATAAAAACAATTTTGGTTATTTTCATAGCTAAGTGGAAATCCAGGGGATGATATAACTCCAGTCTGTTCTGTGTAATAACTACCACATTCTGTAAAGAAAATAATGAAACATTACATTACATAACATACCACATAGGTAACTGTGTTATATTTTATGAATAATAATACAGAAACATAGTCATTATCAAGGCGGTGAGCTGGCGGAAACGTTAGCATGCCAGGTGAAATACTTTGTGGTATTTCGTCTGTCTTTACGTTCTGAGTTCAAATTCTGCCAAGGTTGACCTTGCCTTTCATCCTTTCGAGGTTGATAAATTAAGTACCAGTTGCATACTGGGTTGATCTAATCGACTGGCCCCCTCCCCCAAAATTTCAGGCCTTGTGCCTAGAGCAGAAAAGAATTATCATCATTGTCACAATCAATTGTCATTGTCAACATCATGTGTCGTTATATTCAACAGCAATTACCATTATCCCCTCATGTGTCACCACAGTCAATTGGTATTACCACCATCATAATTTGTCGTTGTCATTGTCACTATCCTCATCATCATCTGCCAGTCTTGCATTGTCATTAATGTCAGTGGCAAATTTTTGCAGTCACAAATGGTAGACCAGTATAAAGATTAGCATCACTCTTTTACTTGTTTCAGTCATTTGACTGTGGCCATGCTGGAGCACTACCTTTAGTCGAACAAATCAACCCCAGGACTTATTCTTTGTAAGCCTAGTACTTATTCTATCGGTCTCTTTTTGCCGAACCGTTAAGTTACGGGGACGTAAACACACCAGCATCGGTTGTCAAGCGATGGTGGGGGGACAAACACAGACACACAAACACACATACATTTACATATATATATATATACATATATACGACGGGCTTCTTTCAGTTTCCGTCTACCAAATCCACTCACAAGGCTTTGGTCGGCTCGAGGCTATAGTAGAAGACACTTGCCCAAGGTGCCATGCAGTGGGACTGAACCCGGAACCATGTGGTTGGTAAGCAAGTTACTTACCACACAGCCACTCTTGCGCCTGTTGTTCATGTTTTCCATCCACAAAGTGTCCTAAGTCATATATGGAGCATCCTGGTATAACATCCACCCAGCAGTTTCTCCTGAGAATTAGTGTTTATGTTTCTGCCTCACACAGTAATGAGGATGAAGTCCAGGTATTGAAGCACCTGAAATCATCCCCCATTTTGAGGGTCTTTCCACTGCCAATGCTCATGGCTGTCTTCAGTATTAAAGGCCAAATCCTTGGTTTTCTTTGGGTTCAATTGAAACCTTTCCATCTGGTGTGCCATTTCAACTGCAATCAATAGCATGTGAGCTTGCTCGGCAGTGTTTGTGATAAGCAAGACCGTCAGCATTGTCAAGGACAACAACTGTAATAGCTGGCATATGATGACTCAACCTGGGCACCAGAGCAACCTTCCTCTTCACAAACATTGGTGGCCTTCCTTAGCACACAATCAAATACAAGAATGAAGAGAGAGAGAGCAAAATTGTTATCATCAGGTGAATGACCTTGGATTGAACATATTCATATAACCTGATAATCACTTGCTAACCACAAAAATTCATCAAAGGAGATTGAGACTCATTAGTACTCTGATATTCTGAACTAGGAAAGGTATCTTATGTGGAGAGGTATCTTATGTGGAGAGGTATCTTATGTGGAGAGGTATCTTATGTGGAGAGGTATCTTATGTGTAGAGGTATCTTTTCGAGAGCTCATAATCAATCATCATCATTGGCAATTACATGATGACAGTGATAACAATGAGATTCAAAATAATGATGTCACTGTCATCATAATTTCTATGTCCATTTACCATTAATTGCATGTGTTGAACAGCATGTCCCCAACACAGCACCACACTGTTTGCTGTATTCCTTTTTCATATACTTTATAAGGTTCAAAATCCCGAAATTAGTTTACACCGCTACAACCCATGTCTTCTTTGGCTTTCCTCTCCCACAGCTTCGCTCATCTTAGATTACCTGGCACTTCTTTACCCATCTGTTATTGTCCCAATGCATTATATGCTGTACCAGTGCAGTCATCTCTCTTGCACACTACATATGATTCCTCTTATATTCAGTTTATCTTTCATCTCATGTCACTATATTTACTCGTTTACAAATCCAAAAAAGAAATTCAATATTATCATTTACACTAAGGTGCTGAGCTGGCAGAATCCTTAGCATGCATGGCAAAATATTTAGTGGCATTTTGTCCATCTTTACATTCTGAGTTCAAATTCTGCTGAGGTCAACTTTGCCTTTCATCCTTTGAGATCAATAATATAAGTACCAGTTGAGCACTGGCGTCGATGTAATTGATTTACTCCCTCCTTCAAAATTGTTGACCTTATGACAAAATTTGAAAGCAACATTACCATTGACACTAGACTCATTTCACTGAAATAACAATGCATTGTCTTGTTCTAACTCACCAGCTTTCCATCTTGCTAAAAAGCCGTTGCCACTTATATCAGAATTTGATCTGAAAGTTATGGTCATAACCGAGGTAAAGAAACTAGATGTGTTTGGTAAAATATTGGAACAATATTTTGAAGGATTCTGTGTAGTGTTAAGATTTGGAATTTCCAACTGAAAAAGAAAAAGAAAACAAATTATTGAACAATCTTTAGAAATTTGATGAGAGATCAAGAGAAGACTGAATTTCAAATATATTATCACCAAATTAACTTCAAAAGTTGCATTTGTAGTGAAAATTCTTTGTGTTTCATTTTTTTTATTAAACGAATATTTAATTAACATTTATACTTGAATGAATGATTTTCAAAAACTATCATTCATTTTTAATTATTATTAATCCATCCAAACTAGTAACATTCCAAGATTACTTGGCTTTTCTTTCTCTAGAGAAACAAATGAAAAGTTATGAATTACTCTTATACTAAGTAGAAGTTAGCAAGACCATTGGTATACATCCATATTCTATATGTGAAACAAAAAATGTAAATGAAAGTGATTTTTCAAATTAGTAGAGTGATGGGGTATAATAATCCCTCATCCCCAACTCATGTGATTCAGTCAGAATTAGAAGGGTAATACCCATGAGCATTTTAAGGCCTCCAACACATGAGAGGAAAAGAAGAAATTATTCACTCTGGAGATATATAGTAGTATTAAACCAATCAACAACAGGAATGGTCCCTCTACACAGTCTCTATCTACTAAATTTTACTCACCAAGCTTTGATCAAACTGAGTAGGAGTGGGCCCAAAATCACATAGTTATGAGGCAAACTTCTTTATTACACAGCCATGCATACACTCATATTTATATGTATTACAATGTAAATCTCTAATGAAAAACAATATATTTTATGAAAAAAAGCACAGTAGTATCCCTCTATATCCCAAACCAAAAATAGTCACTTCCTGTACACCTTTGACATCATCAACCATTCTGTGAAAGGATAGCTTTGCAATTTTTGACTTTTGATAATACCGAAACGAACATAAATAGAAAAATGTAAGACTGATGCACAGGCCCATTCTTTCCATTCTTTAAATTCATTTTATGATGACATATATTAAATAAGTGTTTTATTCTATTAATCACATGTCTTCTCAAAATAAGAGTCTATGCTTCACTGAGGAGCTCCAATAAGACCTAAACATGCCTAGAGTTGTCTCATCTAGTAGCCAAAATGATCAAAATAACATTGGCTATTAGTTCCCCAACCTCATCCCAAAATAACATTGGCTAATAGTCTGCCCATCTCATCCCAATTCTTTTTCTAGTTAGTTTTAACACAATGCAGGAACATTAAAAAGTTAGATGAGTAAAATAAAATGATTTTTGTAAGATATGAACCTGCTCTGTGCTGTTTACAAATTTGATAACTTAATAAACTATTCAGTCTCTTTATAACTCAGTAATATCTAATAACAAACAGAAGATGAAAATATCCATTACCTTCACATAGTCATTTACACATCCCTCTGAATGTTCCAAATCAAATGGTGGAATAAAACTCAGGTTTAGTCTATAACCATTTGGTACCTGCAAATTCCATGTGCATTCTCTGTTAGGAGGATAGCTATTGGGGTAATTCGGACTCATTATTTCTCCACTATGTTTACTGTAAACTCCACCACAACCTTTCAAAGTCAAATTAGAAAAATAGAAAAAATTGAAAATATCCAACAAAAATACTTGTGAACAACTATTTTAACTGCTACCATCAAAATTTGAATTTTATTGCTGACTGTTTTATAACCATTTTTTTTCTATAGGGAACATATGTGGGTTGGTTTCTCCCACCTCATCAAATTTGAACATTTCTGTTGTGTGGTATCTTTACATCTGGGTGTTCTTCCTGTCACTCGTGCAAACCTAGAAAAATAGTTCTGTTTTACTTAGTATTTGTACAAAAGCTCAAAACAGTGGAATTTGTAGAGTTTGAGTTCATAGTCACATCATCAATAATCTAACACTTTAGCCAAGTGCGAATATATTATCAGATAAAATGTAGCAGTATTGTGTGTGTGTGTGAGAGAGAGAGAGAGAGAGAGGGCTAGGAAAAACTGTAGAGTGTGAAGTTTCCAAGTGAGACTACATTGGATCAGAGTAAAGTTTGTCTTATGACCTTACTGTAGAAAGTGAAAGTACAAAAAGAGCTGAACATGGTTAGAGAACTTTTAGGGCTTCATAGAGAGACCATTTGATTTTAGAAGTATTTGGTAGAGAACGCTTTGGTTAAAGTAGGAATATATTTTAGTCTAGCTGACGAAGGCTTATAAATTTTTTTATTAATCAAAATGTTAAGATTAGTACACACGCACACTTAACAAGTTTCCTAACAGTTTCAACCAATCAGTTGTATTTATAAGGCATTGGCCAACAGAGAAATATAGAAGACGCTTGTCTCACCATGAGGTATCTTGAGAGACTGTCTTTTACAACAGCATTGGGTCAATCAATGCCTTAAAAATGGAATTGTAAAATGGAAACTGTATTGAAGTTCATTGTGCATGTGTATATGTATGTTCGTGTGTGTGTGTGTGTGTGTGTGTGTGTGTGTGTGTGCATGTGTCTGTGTGTCTGTGTGTGTCTGTGTGTAGATAGACAGACAGACAGGTAGATAATAGATAGATAGATAGATAGATAGATAGATAGATAGATAGATAGATATAAATATATATATATATATATATTTATAAATGTGTGTGCATGTTTCTTGACATTCTACATCTATTTTTGTTTATCACTAAGCAAAACAGTAATGTTTACATTCCTGCTTAACACTGCAACTAGTCATTCTGTGGGTTCAAAGACCAATGGAACAGAATAAGGTTTGGCAACAAGAAGTGCATGCAGTTGAACCCAAAACATAGAGCACCCACAACTCAGTTTTACTGAGGAGGGCACATCTTTTTGAGATCCTAGTTCTTTTTCATCTTGTCTATCAGGCTCAGATTCCTGAAGTCAGCTTTCACCACTTCACTCCATGTCTTCCTGGGTCTTCCTTTTCTGTAGGTTGCAGCCACATTAAACAATCAGATCTTTTTTATACAACTGTCCTCATCCATATGTAACACATGACAATACTAGTGCCATCTTCTTTCTTGAATACAATATTTAATTCCTCTGATTCCTCTTATACCCAATTTTTCACACAACACCTTCATACTAATTTTCTCAGACACACTCACATAGCACATCCAATGAAGAATCCTCATTCCATCGCTTTCCAGTTTTTTAAAGTCTTTTTACATTCAAAGCCCATATCTCATTGTCATGCAGAATAGCACTTCTAGCATCATACACTCTGCCCTTCACTCTTAGGGAAAAGATCTTTGTTGTCAACAATAGTAGCAGCTCCCAGAACTTTTTCCAATCAGTTCTTATTCCAGCAAATTTAATAAATAAAAAGCAGCAACGTAATTCAATCAAAATAATTACAGTTTGTCTTTTTGCTTTATCTGACTACCAAATTTAAAATGTGCAGTAAATTTTAGAAATTACAAATATTTCATTCAAAGTTAAGCTTACCATCGTTTTCTATTTGATAGCGTATTTGAAAGCCCACTCCACTGGTAAAGCTATCAGATTTAAAGAGAATGATAGCAGCATTGCTTCCAGTTCGAAGAGTTCTTGTTGTCACCATACCACAGATTTTACCAAGTGAAGGAGAAGTGTGATGCTCACCATTTAGAATATCAATATAATCTTTTGTGCAGTTAGTACTATCTTCAATATCAACATGCATCATAGTTAGCTGTAATAACAAAATAAATTATTAGAGTTAAAGACAAATTATGCAGTTAATGTAATACTCAATAAGAAACATAACTAAATATATGAAAAATCCAAAAATTCAAAATTTCTTGAATATTCCTGAAGAAGGGGATTTACCATTCAGATACTGCTTCTTCAGCCAATAACTATGATTCAAATTGAATCATTATTATAATTTTTGTGAAATGTGTTCGGCAGTAATATGGCTTCCACTTTGCTTCACAACTCCCCATTCTTTCTCTCCCTCTGTATGTATGTCATTATTCAGTTCTATTTCAAGATTTCTTGCCAATAGAAAGGAAGACTCCTTCATTGGAATTTCAACATCAACAAGGTTATGTATGTATGTGTGAGTGTGTGTGTTATTTCTTTACTACCCACAAGGGGCTACACACAGAGGGGACAAACAAGGACAGACAAACGGATTAAGTCAATTATATCGACCCCAGTGCATAACTGGTACTTATTTAATCGACCCCGAAAGGATGAAAGGCAAAATCGACCTCAGCGGAATTTGAACTCAGAACGTAGCGGCAGACAAAATACCGCTAAGCATTTCGCCCGGTGTGCTAACGTTTTTCCCAGCTCGCAGTGTGTGCGTGCGTGAGTGCATGCGTGCATGCATGCATGTATGTATATGCACAGATTTGTATGTTTTGTTTTATGCATGTATTCTCATGCATATACTTGCATATCTAGACATGCTCATATATACTTACTGATAAGCTTCTGGAAAGTTTTACAGATTTTTACAGTTACAGAGATGGCATGGATTTGTAGTCTTTGAATCAGACTCCTTTCTGGTTTTGAGAAGCCTAATTTCTCTAAGTTGGTATTTAGGCAGTGTGTTACATATTCCTGTGCCCCAATAATTACAGGTATAAACCTGAAGCTGTAATCTGAATAGAGTAGCTGTAGATTCCTCAATAGTTCAGCGTAGATATTTTCTTTTCTGCTGATCTTTAGTTTTATGCTAACGCCAGTTGGGCAGCTGATTTCCACAACTGTACAGTTTCTCTTCTCCATCACAAATCACTATATCAGGTCTATTACATTTTATTGAGGTTTTCACTGGAAGATTCCACTGGTACTCGAAAGGGTTAAAGATATTTATTTAATTTAGTAAGATACAACTACTGAAAATAGATTTCTTATTTTTAAAAAGAGTTAGATTTCTAATTTAAATGGTTTTAACAATCATGTTTTTAAATGGTTTTAACAATCTTTTCACTGATTTTCAAAGACATCATTAAATGAATTATTATAAATCCCAAACTGCAAAATGATGAGATTTCTATTTTACAACTTACTTTATTTCTAAGTTTTAAAATCATATTATTATCAAATATACCTGCAGTTTTTATCATCATTTCAACAACTAATTTTACTATTACAAAGTTCCTGACAAATATAAAAATAACCATTGATATATTTTTGTCAGTCTTACCTTTTGATTCAGACCATAATTTGCTTTTGTATGATGCATTTACCACAATATGTTGCTTATTAAGCAACAGCAGTAAGGTGAATATCATCTAACTCTAACAAATTTCCTGTTAAGAAAGATAAAGCTTAACCACTGTGCTTTCATATTTTGGTTGTAATTCTCAAATCAATATAAATCAAAGTATCTCCTGCCTCCAACTCTTAGCAATATCATATTAAAAGCTATATTCATAATTTGATGGATAGTTTACTTACATTAATTTTCAGCCCTTCATCACCAATAATTTTCCACATACAGCTAATATTTGCTGGATAGGAGCTAGGATAATTAGGACTTGAAATCATACCTATTCCATTAGTTAATATGCCGCCACATTCTGAAATACAAAAAGATCATAGTTTCATAATACCTATTTTATAGGAATACAAATTCATATTTATATATATTTACTATTAAACGTTTAACATTTAATTTTCCATTCTACATGGTGTCCACAAAGTCTGGGTACATGGGGATTACCACATACTTTAAGAAATTATTATTCCTTATATTTAATTGTTTATGTTATGATTTTATTTACTCCATGTACCCACATGGGGATTAACACATACTTTAAGAAATTATTATTTCTTATATTTAATTGTTTATGTTATCATTTTATTTACTCCATGTACCCAGACCTTGTGGACACCCTGTAGAATGGGTTAGATGATTTTGAATATTTGAATAATTTGTTTCTATCAGTGGATATGAATCAAACTTTTGAAACAAATTAATATTAATTTCTGAGATAATAGATGTGAATGAGGCAATGATTAGTAGAGATCTTCAAAAAGCAAAAGAGAAAACTCTTGTTCAACCAAATTTGTGAGTCAGTCCTAATTTCCAGTTAATACTAGGTCAGTTAACACATTAATGCTCATATTGCTGGCTTACTCATCCCAGTTTTATAAATCTTCAGATGTTTTGTCTATAAACCTTGAAAAAGAAAACCAAGTGTCATAAATAAGCTCACATAAAATGCATTCTGATTTGTTTTTGTTTCTCAGTTATAAACATTTTACCTCATATATGTTCTTTAAAATAAATACTCTACAGTATAATTCCCTCTAAATCAATAAAACAATCCACCTCTCAGTTTATCATCATTACTGGATCTTTAGGTACCTTTAAGTATAGTTCACTTTTTGCAAATATTCAGACTAGAACTTGGGACTGAGGCTATTGTTTTTCTCTTTTCCTAGTTTTCAATTACATTAAAACAGTTTCTGTATACTGTCCTTCCTCTTCACTCAATACTATTTAAAAACAAATTATAAAAATCTATATCTCAGTAAATTAATCCACTTGATAAAGCTGTTTAAGTTTTTTTTTTTCACCTTGCTAACATAAGCTAGGTGGTTCCTCAGTAAATTAAACAATTGTTTCAGTAAGTGACTTTAGGGAGAGAGAGAGAGAGACAGAGAGAGAGACAGAGAGAGAGAGGCATAGTGCATGAGGAGAGATAAATTGGTGATCAAGTGAGGGTACAAGATGACCAATATAAAGTGGTTGTAAAGAACAATATAAATGGATGAAGAATGGCTACAAGAAAAATAGTTCTGGATAGCAAGAATGAAAAGTGGTGTCAGAAGAAGGGGAAAAACTGTAGTGTGAGAGATAGTGGGGGGGGGCAGCAATATGAAGAAGAGATCGATTGAGTGAGGTGCCTACTTGTGCACACAAACATACACATATGTTGTAATAATTAAATCAAACCAAATAATATTCTGAAAGCTCTTCATAAGAACCTTTCAAAACTGCATAGTATATAATAGGAATTACACCCCTTATACAAGATCTTCCTCAAGTGCTTTCAAAAGTTAGTTTTACTGCAACAGGTGGGTCTTCATGAGAGCTACATATTGCCAGCCATCCCAGAATCTTGCTCTTTCTTCTGTAAGGCTCAGGATCTTGAGGTTAGCCTTCACCATTTTGCACCATATCTTCCTGGGTCTCCCTCAACCACAGGTTCCAACCACATTTAATGATTAGCACTTCTTCACACAGCTCTCCTTATCCATAAGCATCACGTTGATACCAGCACAATCTTCCTTCTTGCATGGTATATCCATTTCCTCTTATGCCCAGTTTTCCTCGCAGCAAATTTATACTATATTGTCCATGCACACTTACATTTCACATTCAACAGAGCATGCTCACTCCATTTCTTTCCAGTCTTTTCATGTCCTCTACATTCAAAGTCCATGTCTCACTACCATGCAGTATGGCAGTTCTAACTCAAGCATTATACAATCTGTCTTTCACTCAATAGGAAAAAGACTTTGTTGCCAGCAGCAGTAGTTGCTTTCTGAACATTCTCCAACTCATTCTTACTTTGGTTACTATACTTTCAAAAACAACACTTCTTTTGCTGATGACATCTAGGTAGAAAAAAAGCTATCGGCTACTTCTAGTGAGACATCCAGACATTCATGGGGGTTTATTTCCAGTGTGTTCATAGAAAATACTGCTCTAAGTCATCTATTACACATGAAGTTTATGTTCTCTGATAGTCTGCCTATGATTCTGTTACATCTGTTGTGTGTCCATAGTGTACATTACATACAGCAGATGGAGTTTATACTTACCCATTTTCTACATATTGAACAAGGCCATTTCCCAGAAGGTTTCAGGGTACTGTCTTACTTACTAAAACCACTGTCTTTTCTAAGTTTACCTTAAGACATTTTTATTCTAGGTTTAGCTTCCATGCCTGAAATTTCCTCTCTAATTCCTCTATAAATTCAGCTATGAGAACTAGATCATCAGCATATTGGAGTTCCCATGGACAGCCAGTTTTAAACTCCTCAGTGAAGACCAGTTGGACTATGATCAATAAGAGGGAACTGAGTACAGGACCTTCATGGACTCTAATCTTCATGCTAA
Source organism: Octopus bimaculoides (assembly GCF_001194135.2). Classification (NCBI taxonomy): domain Eukaryota; kingdom Metazoa; phylum Mollusca; class Cephalopoda; order Octopoda; family Octopodidae; genus Octopus; species Octopus bimaculoides. The sequence goes on along the minus strand of NC_068984.1, from coordinate 41,656,246 downwards.
ATTTTTCACTGAAGTTGTTGTTGACTGACTTTACTTATTGTGGCTTAGTACATGGCTTGTACAGCTCTCACAAGCCATTCATCAATGCCTAGTTTCCTCCAAGACAACTATGTTACAGTATTTGTTACCCTGTCAAATGCCTTCTCCAGAACAACAAAGACCAGGAATAAAGGTATACTCTTAGCCAAGTAATTCTCCTGCAGTTGCTTCACTAGGAAGATTACACCAATGGTATCTCTTCCAGCATAAAATGAAACTACATCACATCTAGATCTATCATGTCAAGAATCAATTGTGCTATGACACTCTGTGATTGATAAAAAGTGAGACGGCTGAAACAATAAATCATTAAAGTACCTTAGAGTGTTTTTATTATTGTCCGACTTTGTTTTGAATTCAGAGGCTCTCTAAGGCTAATATGATTGACATGGGGCTAAAGTCAATTGTGAACATTTACAATGGCATTTGCAGGAAAAACATGATTGTATTACAGAGGGTCGATGGCATAAGACTGATTCATTTTAATGGTTGGTGCATGATCAGAGGTGAGTGGTGAAAGGAGATGACTGTTGGCATGTAGCTAGCTACTAAGAAAAATAGAGGCCATTGTAGTGATAAAATAAGATAGGCAAAAAGTGGAACCAGTTGATAGGTGAGTATTTGCCAATTTTGTGATTAGAAAAAAAAGTTAAAATTGAAAATGCAAAGAAGTGTTAATACAGAAAAGCTTTGTAATCAATACAATAAAAAAAAAAATACCTTTTATTGTGTAGTTGAAAGACAGTCTATCGTTGGAGTTCAAATTCTGAGTGACATATTGTAGAAATAAGGAATGACTTGAAGATACAATCACTTTATTTGTGTTATTTAAACAAAATTTTCCAATCAGATCACCTGTTTTATCATTTCCTGAAATTATAAATATAGATTTTTTTTAGTAGATGTTCTGTCTTTCCATGCGTTAATTTATACTGTTTAGCATAGATAAGCATGTCTATATATTTTAATGTGTGGGTGTGCATAAAAGTAATATATATAAATATGCATATGCACAAGCACATGCATATGCACTTGTTACAAATGAAAAGAAAGTGCACTCAGCATATATCTTTGAGATTACATATTTGTTTCAAAAGTTTGACTCCTGTTTCCATTTCAAAAATTTCTGCATGTGCAAAAGCACAACTAATCATTCACATGTGAATGATAAAAGATGAAAGAGTAGGGTTTCTAAATAACAATGAGTGTCATTGGATAAAAAAGGTTTGTTCTAATAAAAACAAAAATTGCTATTCCATTCATCAAAGTTATCAATTTCACTATGTAACCTAAAACTAGCCTTACTTATCCAATGACAATCACCCTTATTTAGACACAGTGACTACCTTGTCACCCAGTATTAAAGCATCCAAATGATCAGACATGTTAATTGTGTATTTTAAGATTTGAGTCAGTTTGTTAATATAGATATTTAATATTCACAACATGAAGAGTACTTTCTTTTGTTTGTACACCTATCTGTATAACTGTTCCAAATCTTGCTGAACTCTATCTATGGATGAAGAACAGCCAAAAGTAGAAGGACAACTACTATATTCACTGCAACACATGAAGATATCATCGAGGAAGTCCTATTAAGAAGGTGGAAAAGATGATCGAGCAAATGAGCTGAAAGGCACAATTCTTTGAGAATACAGCTACTAACACACTTGCAGATGAAGCTGATTTCAAACCATGTAAGTACCTGACTCAAATAAAGGACCTTGAGAACTTTCAAGTCAACTTACTTTATTAGTCTGATTAAAAAGACAAACTTATTTCTGCTTGAAATCTTTCTAACTACTTCAAATAAAAATTATATGACACCTTTCAAACATTCTTGCTTATAAAAGAAAGAACATATAGAAACAAGGACCACTATCCAATAAGCTCGTATCTTCACATCACAAATATATACAACAAAAATAATACTGAAACATACAATGGCACATACATGCCAACTTGCCGAGGCAATTATGAAAGGCTATCAAAACCAAATGCCTGAGAAAACTGATGAAAGTGATCTTGTTTCATTAGGACAATGCTTCCACACACAAGTCCTTGCTTTTAATGGCCGTTGTGTATGACTGTGGCTTTGAAGTGGTTGATCACCCTCCTTATTCACCTGATTTGGCCCCATCTGACTATAATCTGTTCTCCAACATGAAAAAAACACTTCAGCCTTGAGCCTGAAGTCACTAACAACTAACCTGTATTGAGGGGTGCATTCTTCACCTGAGAAAGTTATTGCATTTATAAGTGCTGTGATGAGAGTTACAACACCTTGCGAGAGATAGACTGGTCCAAGTAAACTATAAATAGTAATGATCCAAGTGAGTTCAGAGTTCGGAGTCAAGTGAAGTTCGTGTTAGTTCGCAGTGAAGTCAGAAGGTGTCCATTGGTTAATTCACAAGGAATATTGATTGTTGGTTCATAAAGAGATTTGTTAGTTCGTTACATTGTTTTTACTTTTGTCTGGTTATCTTATTCATTGTATGTAACAAACTACATTACAATGTCTGGTGACAAGGGTTTCGAAGCTCATGTAGGTTATTTAACAATTTGTTTGTAATATAACTTGTTAAATAATAGAAGACCTATTAGCTTCCATAGTTCACTTAAGTTTCATATAAATTTCAACTTGAATTTAATTTACTGTCACTTATTTGCTTCACTCTTGCTGTGTCTACCACACTCTACCATGGAAAGAGAGTGTGGTATAAACCATTGTTTATAAAAAGATAAAATAGTGCTGATAATTAACTGGCAAATACACTTACCACACTTCAGCAGTGAGCAAGCTAGCTACACTTTATTTATATTCTGGTACTGTCATTGCTAGTGGGATGATGTCAAAGAGGGAAGGGGTGGAAGAGAGTATTCCATACAAGTTTCCGTATAGGAAAGGTACCAAGAGAAAAAATTCCAGTATATGTGGTGGGGTGGGGTGAGAGGGTGCACCACAAACAACCAAGCAGCATGGCTACTAAGTTCCAGAAACAGGATAATGAGGAAGGTCGAACATGCTATGAAAGAAATTGCTAAAAATCAAACTGCTATAATAAAAATGAAACAGACAAGCAAATAAATAGCAAGATAGAGTATCTATATTTATGACAGTATAGAAAAGAGCTAGCCCAGCACATTTTACTAGAAAGAATCAATTTAAATAAATAGCATTTAACATTAACTTTAGACACAAGATGATACGATATGGTTAAATATCTCCCAAGCCTGAATGGACTCACAGAGCTGATGTTTAGCTCTAGATTTATGGCTTCAAGGGTTGAGAGATAAATTTCCTCCTGGATAGGATTCTATCCAAGAGATAGGATAAATTTCCTCCTGCAAAGGATACAAGTAACAGCACTAGTGATCTAATACTTAAACTTAGATAGGTTTCGGCCGCATTGGCCCAGGCCATAGCTAACTTAATAGCACCACCTGGAAACAACATTTAGTAATGTATTTTTGTATAATTACTTTTAGGCACCATTGCCCATTTGATTAAAGAGTTGTTGTTTGCAGCAGTATATCCGGGTGTAGGTGGTTTGTCTGGAATTTGTTGGAGATATTCATTCAGGAAGTTTTTGAAGGTTATGAAATCTTTTTCCTCCTTTATATGTTTTGGAATGATGTTAAAAAGAGTAGGTCAAGTTGAGGAGAAGTAGTTCTGTCTTAGTGTTGTGATGTACTGAGAGAAAAGTTTTCTGTAGAGGATGCATGGCATGGGGACCAAGCCTTGGGTGGATTTTGAAAGTGATACTGATATCATTTGGGCAATACTGTCAGAACAATTTCCACATCATACAAATAATATAACGCTCTTGGCGGCACTGGAGAGAATACAGTTTGAGATTCGTGAGTCGATCCCAGTAATTAAGACCAGACATGCCATCAATTTTTTTTTTGTAATTGATCTCTGAGGTGCTTCAAGATTTTTAATATTCTGCCTCATGTAGGGAGACCACAGCGGACAACAGTATTCAAGGTGAGGACAAGTGAAGGTAGAAGAAAGAAGGATAATGGTTGGAGCATCTCTAGACTGAAGTCCTGGGGATCCAGGAGCACGCCCTGCGTTCCATGTTGACTTTCTTGTTTATGTGGACACTCCAACTTCAGTTATCGTCGACAGTCACACTGAGGTCCCTAGTGGTGTTTGATGCTGTGAGGTGTTCGCCTGAAGGAAGAATATATGGTTGTTTAAGTGCAGCCTCTTTGCCAAAGTGGATTAACTCAAACTTATTCTTACATGTTATGTTTCTGTGCCCATTGGATAACAGCAATTAGGTCCAATTGAAGATTTGTCTGGTCTCCCATCCTGTCAACAACCTTTAAAAGCTTACAGTCATCTGCAAAAATTTTTATATTACTGTATCTAAATACAGTAATATAAAAATGACATCATATATAGACTTGCTAGAATCAAGGGAATACCATCTCCAAAACTGTTTGAAAAATGATGTCATTTATTTAGATAAGGAACAAAAGTGGGTCTAACACAGTGCCTTGTGGGACACCACTGTGCTTTTACTGTGCTTGATCGAACACCATTGATCATCACATGTTGCATTCTGTTCAAGAGAAAGGATTTAAACCACTTTAGAAGCTTCCCTTGCACTCCAATGTTGGAGAATTTGTTTAACAAGATGCTGTGGTCAACCTTGTCAAAGGCCTTGCTGGAGTCAAGATATATGACATCTGCATTGGATCCCTCACCTAAGGCCTTTAGGATATTGTTGAAATGATGCAGGAGCAGTCTAAGGCAGTCCTTGCCATTGCAGAAACCATGCTGGTTGGGAACCAACAGGTTGTTGCTTTCGCACCATTCTCTCAAATAATTTGATAAGATGAGAAGTAAGGGAGATAGGTCAGTAATTCACTGCCTGGGACTTGCTGCCCTTTTTGAAGACTGGAACGATTGACTGAGAAGGGAAACTATCAGGACTATAGCCAGAATCTAGCAATTTCCTCCAGAGAACGGCTACAGAGAATGCGAGGTGGTGATGGCATTCCTTCAGGACTTTAGCAGGGAATCTGCCAGGAGCTGCAGCTGAGTTGTTTGTAATTTTACTTATAGCTGCTATGATATCTGGGACACCAAATGATATATCACACAGGGTGTGCTCAGTGTTTGATTCGTCAATGCTGTTCAGATTAATCATATCTGGATTGCTAAAAGTAGAGCAGTATTGCTTCTGCAGAATCTCAAGCATGAACTCTGTACCATTTTGCAGTGTGTTGTTTTCATCAATGAGAGGTCCAATATGCAACCTAATGCTTTTTAGCGAATGAGAAGAACACTTTCGGGTTGGCTTTTATTTTATCAATGGCCCATTTCTCTTCTGCTTTTCTTTGATGGTCAATAACATTTTTCAGTTTTGGAGATGGTATTTCCTTGATTCTAGCAAGTCTATATCCACCATGTGGAAGTGTTGCAGCTGGCAATATTTTAGTTGATTTTTTTATTCGTTCTCTTTATCTTTCATATGAGTGATTTTCTGAGAGGTGTTAGTCCGTATTTTGTCTTGTTCATGGACTGTAATGGGGTGTTGTGTAGACATATGTTTGTGACAATGTCCATAAATAGCTGCCATGATGAATCAATGCTTCTTGGAGTGAAGGAGTCTGTGAAAGACCAATCAATGAGTGAGAGCTCATGGTTGATTGCAAACCAGTTAGCATTGTGAAGATCCATGAGATTGAAGGGGTGTGAGGGATTGAGATCGCTCGGATACACAATTGGCTGCCAGAATCTTAGGCAACAGAGAACCATATTGTGGTCGGAAAGAAGAGTTTTTTCCACTGTAATATCGTGGATATTGTTTGTGTGGTTGCTTAGCATTAAGTCCAGAATGTTTTTGTTGAATCTCGTTGGCACGCGCATGAGTTGGGACAGGAAAAATTCATCCATGAGTTGAAATAGTGATTCCACTGCGGCTTTGTCTGAAGTGGAAATGCACACACCAGTTTTCAGGGTATGAGTAGACCAGTTAACACGGGAAATCGAAGTCATCCATCATTAAAATATTATCAAGATGACATTGTTGAATGAAAGACTTGATATTCGTGAGGCAGTCCTTGAAGCACAATAGTGGTGCATGAGGTGGCCTGTAGAGCCCAATTATTGCTAAATCATTCATTTTGTTGTATACAGATACTGATTCACAATAGCCAGTGGAAATTGAGACATTTGTTTCTGCAGTAAATGAGTCATGTCGGAAAATGGCAACCCCTCCCTTTCTTCTACTGATGCGGTTTGCTCAGATTGTGGTGAAATTCCTTACTTTTACTTTAGCTTCCAAGTGGAAGTTGTCAAGGTGGGTTTCAGTAAGGATGAAGAAAGGAATGTGATGAGTATGGTCGGTAACTAGTCCTCAATGAATTGGATCTTCCATCTTTTTGCATGGAAGGGTGTGCAGATGCCTTGTACATTGAGTAAGAATGTTGAGACTGCGGTAGTGACCTGGTTAAACTATTTTAGAGGCCTCAGTAGAGATTTATGGATTAATGATAGTGAGGAGGATAGGTTTTGCACTGAGGTAGCAGCAGAGGTTGGTTCTGTGTGACAGCCAAGATACTCTTCTGGATCTCTTTGGTTAGGTTCCGCATGGATAGAAGAAAAGAATTAACCTGGTTAAGGAGAACTTCATGGCTGGAGTTGTGTTTACATTCACAGTTATGTTGGTTGCTTCTACTGCTTTAAATGGATGTTCTCCAGTTTCCTGAGCTGTTGAGGAAATTCGTACCATTAGTTTTGTTTTTGTTTTTACTTTTGTGTGTGTTCACATTGGGAGTGTGTTTGTAACCTAGATTGGTGATGGCTGGGAGTATTGTTTTTCATGGTACGTCAAGTCCCAGGGAGATGGGTAAAATTACAATCTTGCTGTAAACATACTCTCTCACACTGGGAGTAACGGCAGATTTTAGGGTTACGATTTCTTGATTTTGGTGGTGTTGCAGTAGTAGAAAGGAAATTGTGGGGATAGTTTCTATTGCTTGAGCATCTTGTTCCTGGAAGATGAGTGAAATTACAGTCACGATTTGTACACAGCCTTTCGTGTAGGGAGTGACGGGAGTGACTGCATATTTTTGGATTGTCATTTGAACTTGTGATTGTTGTAGAAGGGAGTGGATTACAAATAGTTTGAGATTTAGAATTGTTTGACTGTAATGGTAATAGAGTAGTGGGGACTGGAGAGGGGGAAAAGAGCAGTGGTTGATTTTGTACACTGGCCGAGATAGTATTAGTAGTAATGGTGCTTGAGTTTGTTAGTGGAGCTGTGGTGGCGGCATAGGGAGGAAGTAGGAGTGGTTGGGATTAGCCACTGGCAGAGGTAGAATGGAATGTTTGACTTTGGCCACTAAAAGTAGTAGCAGTAGGAGGGGGAGAAGGAGAAGATGAAGAAGGGGGGGAAGGGGGAAGAGTAGCAGTAGAAGATGGAAATAGTGATGATGATGGTAGTGAGTCTATTGTGGTAAGGTAGCCATGATCCTTTTTTTGTTCTTTTAGCTGCTGATGTGATTGTTGTAGTTGTTGCTCATCATGGGCTGTGGTGGATAAAAAAATTCAAGCTAGTTTATCCATGTGGTTACTCATGGTGAGATATGAAGTAGAGATATGCTTCAGTTTATTCCCTATTTGTCCCTCATTTCGGTTATTGAAGAGATGAGCAACTCTTTTAGCAATGAGATTGAAGTCTGAAGCATATATATTATCAGTTTGAAAGAGAATGAACCAGGAGTTAATGAGAGTATCCACTTCAATATCTGACCAGTTGCGATTTTTAAAGACGCATTATGTTGGCATTTTTTTTTTTTTTTTGTTACTGCTGATGTTGATATTGTTGTTAACTACTTATGATTGATTTTCAGTGTCTTCGGTTCATTGTTGGTCACTTAACAAAGTTGTTTGTGCAACAAAAAATATAGATAATAACAGTAAATATAGGTAATAAGTATAGATAATAATACCAAATAAGGATAGAAATAAACAAAATATTCAAAATATTAACTTCTGTGATGTACTGAATGGTAGTAAACAATGATACTCGTATATGTTATAATGTTGAGATAATGTGAAATAGTGTGTGTGTTTGTTAATAGGAATACTGTGTACTTACGAATAATTATTATTACTGTTATCATATTATATCTTTCGTAATATGTGCTCACAGTACAAAGATGTAGTTTTCACTAGAATTAAGGCTTTGTTGTTTTTGAGAAGGAAGAATTTTCATTTGAGTTTTCAGTTGAAAATTGGAGAGTTGGGTTCATATGTATTCTGTTACAATAGCTACTCACTGGTCAGAGCGAGCTAAAACACACCTTCGGTTTGGCTGCCTATACACAATATACTGCTTAAAGAACTGAAGCAACATAGGAAAATGTCATCATTTTCAGAAACACAACGAAATACCTGCAGCAGATTTCAACACATGATCCATCAATAGATAAATTCATACCTTATTCATTTGGCTATTTCATATCTGTATATATTACATAAGGCTTTTGGAAAAATGCAAAGCAAAAGAGTGAAACTAAAAGTTTTACACAAGCTACAAGAAGAAATTTTTGTTTTACCTTCTATAACATTAAAATAATTTTCATTGCAATGTTGATTATTACTCATTTCAATGTTAATCATGATTGTCATATTATCTCTTGGAGTAGGTTGCAGTAACCAAGTGCAGACAACTACTTGTGCACTATTATATGGATCAGATTCCGGAGAAATGACAGAGCCAGAATCACTTGTCAGTAAACCACCACATACTATTTAAAAAATAATAAACATTCAATTAAAACATGATTTTATAAGCAAAGAAATGTGATGAAAGCCACCACAATGCTGGAGAAAGAGTAAAATAAATGTATTCAATATTTTAAAAACACAAATTGTCAACCAAATAGAGGTTCTAGGTTATGAAGTTTATCAAATGATTTGACTATTACAACTTGCCCCTTTGTTTCTGTGAATGCCATAATGGACTTGGTATTATTTATGAATGATATTAGATTTAAAAAAATTTAATTTTATAATTAAATTTGATTTTATGATTAAATAATATTTAATTTTCACAGCATTGTGAATACTTTCAGCACTCTTCCATATTAATGTCTGAACAACAATATTTTAATCTTCTAGCATTCAGATTACTCTGTCAAATATGACACATTCATTTACATCGTTTTGAATTAATCATGCCTTATCTTATCCCATAGCTATGAGATTTCAATGATGTGATTGTTTATTTTTAGAATGACATTGTAGGGTAGGTGTGTGAGACTGGATCTGGTCAAGCAGTATATAGGAAGAGGTTATGCTAATGACTAGTGCAACAGTATCATCATCAACTGCTACAAAAAGAAATGAGATGCAAAGATTCTCTTCTTGAGTTGTCTGGATAGGTTGAGTCACCAGATATTCTTCATAACATTGAGTAATTTCCGAGCAAAACTTCTATAGACCATGAAGCTACTGTTTAAATCTGCCATGAATGATCTGAGATCCTTGAAGTATGAGACTTGCATAAAGGTGCACCTTCTACTGTTTTTGGTAACTTTTTGTTAACATTATTGTAGATCATTTTTCTTCAGAAAAGTTCTGTATCATTCTTTTCATATAAATATGAACCATGAACAAAAGATGATATAAAAAAAACAAGTTTATAGAAATAAACTTAAAGGGGCTAGAGAGTATATTACCAATGTTACAATTTATCTTAACCTTCATAATGTAACTGGACATATCATCATTGTTTAATGTCCACTTTCCATACTGGCATGGGTTGGACAGTTTGACTGAGGACTGGCAAGCCAGGAGGCTGCACCAGGCTCCAATCTGATCCAGCAAGGTTTCTACAGCTGGATGCCTTTCCTAATGCCAACTACTCTGACAGTGTAGTGGGTGCTTTTTACATGCCACCAGCACGGGGGGCCAGTCAGGTGGCACTGGCATCAACCTTGCTCGAATGGTGCTCTTTATGTGCTACCAGCATGGGAGCCAGTCAAGCAGCACTAGCAACAACCATTCACAAATGGTGCTTTTTATGTGCCACCAGCACAGAACCAGTCAGGTGGCACTGGCATGAGAAAATACAAATTAGAAGAAAATATAATTATATATTGTACTACATATAATATGTAACTAAATTCTCTTACAATATTACACCAAAAGCCATAACAAAATTTTAATCAATGTGGTTATTTCACACTTGCACATAAATGCAAATAGAGTATTATACTTACATCTGCTTTCCAGAGTTGTATAATATGCTTTAAATTTTGAAGAAAATTGTCTACGTGTTGTAAACATTATTTTCATTGTATTTTGAGATGATTTAATCTCTTGAACTCTCTCATTGCAGAATGTCATCATAGGAAATTCAAAAGATAAGGTTTGGTAAACCTGGAAGAAAATATTTGAAGATTTTATATTATAATTTCATAATTTCCCCCAAAGTAGATGCAAAACAAGATCAAGTCAAGGTATATAAACCAGAAACACTATGATGTTTGGATTTCATCCATATCTTACTTATGTGTCAACAGGTATTATGGTACTAATGCTCTCGTCATGAAATTTTCAGAAAATTACACAAGTTTCAAATGTTTTTCTAATCTAACAAACATCAATATCTGATGAAAAACATCCATTTTTTGAATGCCTAAAAATATGAAGAAGATTTTGTATTTGGTTTGCAAGATTCTTTATGTGAATTTGTATGTTTTTAATATTGACGTAATGATCCTCCATAGACACATCAAAATAAAGAGGATTAAAAATCAAGAAATGCTTCATAGTATCCTCCATTTCTATACATGATTCCTAAAAAATCTAGCTGCATGATGTTTTGCAAAGAAAGATGAGTAAGTCTTCTTGCAATATATGAAAAGGCAAAGTTCATACCAAAGGACTAAGTCCATATGAAGAAGTGGAAATGTCTTTATTGACTCAGCACTGAGTTTGGTCTAACCAGAGACACCAAAGTGTGGAATCCCTTTTTGTGATTTCAGAAAGTCCACCAGCTGGTAGGCCAATTATTTACTTCCTTTCATTGTTTAAATGATTTGAAAAAAGAACACAGTGTGCAAGATGACATAAAAAGGAAAAATTTAATATAGAGAACAACGACAATAATGTTCATAGTTTTTAACCCTCCTAGGTCACACAATGTTAAAATAGTTGATTTTTAATTTGAATTATTATAAGTTAATAAGAAGACTGATAAAGATATTTTATTTTTATGGAGCACTTGATTATTTTGAATTAGCCTAAGGCCTTAGCAAAAATTAATCATCAGTACTTTGAAGTCATCATTAACATAGCTGTACATGGTCTTTTCCTATTGCTAGAATATCGAGTGCAATGAATAGTGCAATGAATAGTGATCTCTCAGCATCATTACTACATTCAATTCAAAAGGAACTATTTCCTCTCAATCAGTGATTCCCAAAGTGGGTGGTATTGTCCCCACCTCCACCCCCACTTGGTGGGGGGGGGGAGTCGAAAGTTCCAAGGGGGTGTTGAAGAAAAGCAGGGTGATAATGGGGTAGCGATTCATGTAAACAAATTGGGGCTATAATGGGGTAGTGATTCATGTAAAAACAAAATAATGGCTTTGTTAGGTTAAGTTTTATTTGTGAAATACAGTTGCTTTGAATTTGCTTCAGAAAGAGGTCTATGTTTGTGATGGTTGGTTGGTTGGGGTGGGGCTGCTAGGAATGTGACCTGGGTGTCAAGGGGGCAGCAGCTCTAAAAGTTTGGGAACCACTGCTCTAAATATATCTTTAGACATTTCAGTGAAGGCTGAGTATTTTGTCTGGAGATATTTTGCTTGAATTAGTTTGTAACATGATTTCTAACAGCATTAACTTATAATGCATAAGAGAGAAACCATTGTTACTTGTTCAAGTGTAACTTATTACATTACTATCTAATAAGTAAAATGCAACTCTAGTATTTAACGTGCAGTCTAGCAACAGCAAAATATTCTGCTAGTCTCAGTATACTACCTTAAGTGCTACTTTTATTTCTTAGTTGAATGATTAACAAGAAGAAAGGCATAGGTTTTGAGAGAAAGAGGTTAAAAAAGACAGTTGCTTCATCAAAGGGAAAATGTAACAATTTGCAAATTTTATAACACAAAAAGAATTGTAAAAATATATCAACATATTTACTTTCACATATGCATTCCTACAGTTATATAAATCTATATCTTGGAATTTTAGATACACTCTTCTGTCTGGATTTACTTCTATTTTCCATATGCAAGTCCATCTTGCATTCACTTTATCAGGATAACCAGGTGAGGTGATAGTTGCTTGAGACTGGGTCAAAGTGTCACCACATGCTATTAATTGTAGAACAAATTCAAATGATTTAAGCACAAATTACATAACAATGAGACATATACATGCTTACTATCATACTTCAATATTGACTTAGATTTTGTGCACCAGTCTTCAAGTAGATTCTGTAAGAAACAGAGCTAAAACTTTATATTCAGTTCTAATTGTTTCAAAAAAAAAAAGTGCATTTGAATAATTATTTTTTGAACTAAATGCAAAATTTTAAATTTGTAAGGGAAGAAAATGGAATATACTAATGTTCATGCTTTTTCCAAAGTCATAAGCAGAGTAAGTAACTACTTCAATCAAGAATCTAACCTGGGTCAAATATTTACATAACAGAAACATATAACATTCTCAATGGAACTTATTACATGCAATGTAATTTGGAATTATGTTTGAGGAATTTCTTTTTAATTCAATTTTTATTCAATAGGTGTAGCTGTGGCTTCTCAACCACATTGGTTTCAGGTTCAACCTTATTGCATGGCACTTTGAGCATGGGTTGACCAAAGTCTTGTGAATAGATTTGGGAGATGGAAACTCATTACTCATTACTTAACAACTGGTGTTGGTGTGTTTACGTCCCTGGTCTGACAAAAGATACTGACAAAATGAGAACCAGGCTTTACAAAAAAATAAGTACTGGGGGTTGATTCATTCAACTAAAATTCTTCAGGGCAGTGCCCCAGCTTGACAACAGTCTAATAACTGAAACAAATAAAAAATAAATTGTTTTACTCAACATAAAACCAATTACTGGGTGATCCCAATGCAACAATCAGACATGACTATTTGCTGAAGTCACTTCAATATATAAAGAGTTACAAGTACAAACAGTAAAGAACTACTGTAAAAACCCATGTAATTTGTGCACCTGTTTAATTTACACAGGTGATTTTCAGTATAGAATTGTGAAAAAAAGCTTCTACTTGTGTAAAATTCACACCCAAGAGTTTTCAGAATTGCTGATATGACCAGGGGGAAAATGCTTGCAACTTAGTTGTATTTAGCATAATTTCACTTACTTATGATTAGATTTTATTAAATTTTCATTAAATAAAAATAATTTCTGTTTAACAGGTATCACATTGAAAGCTATTAAATTACAAAGTATTTGTGTTGTTTATAATAAATTTTATTTTACATTTCTTGCCCACAAGAGATTATGTCCAATCTTTAGCATACTTCTATATGTCTTCTCAAATCACGATCACAGGAAAAGTTGTTGATAATTCTTATCAACAAAGACAAAGCTGATAAAAATGCACAAGTGTTGCAAAATAAGTTTAATTACCAATAAACATCAGCTTGGATGACACTTTACTCAACTGACAGAGGAAGGTGATCAAACTGATTATGTAAACTGAATTCTGATTGGTCAAAAGTGTCTTCTTGTCTCAAGCTCTGATTTTCTGCCTATTCTTGTGAGAACCTTTGATATGGAGTATTGAAATTTAATCCCTTTCACACTTATAAAATGTCAAGCAGGCTTAAAAAAATGTATCATTACCAAACTGATAGTTTGGTATCCTGCTAAAATAAACATTAAAAATCGAAAGGAGAAAATAAACAGCTTTGCAAGTTTAACTCAGTGTTTATTGAACCAGAGAGGTGCGAAATTTAAGAAATGACTTGTTGGAATATGCACGTCTATGAGGAGACATAAACAAGAATAGCAAAAATCTACTATACCAAAAGAACTGGTAATACACACATTACAAGTGTTCTATGAAGATAGCATGAGATTTATACAGAAAAAGTAAGCATTATACTGTCCAGCATAAATAAAAGTCAACTTCATTATATTTTTTCTGTAAAAACCTATTCTGACATTAAATGAGTCAACTTCCGGTATGAATGTCATATTTGTATGTCATTTTTCAACAAAAAAAAAAATTCTAAAAGAATCCTGGAAATGATCTACTCATGTAATTTACCTACCCACTAAAGTTTATTTTTGTTTCCATGAAAAAAAAGTGTGTAAATTACATGGGTTTTTATAGTACCCTGTAATCTCTCGCCATATTGTGGTTCACCTATCGTAGTTTATTATTTAAGCTTACATTGATTCCTCCATGGTGTTGTTTTGCGTTTACAATAAAATAAACAGATACAAATTATAAAAATAATAAATCGTGATAGTCGAGAAATTACTGTATTTTCTTTCTAATTCATTTATCCAGTTGTATATTTTACCAATGGTGCTACATTTTGAATTCTCTAACTCTGAGGGGTTTAATTTCTGAATTTTTAGCATGGTTTTGTGCTTGTATATAGTACTGTGATAGACAAAAATAAGGACATTTAATTTCTTAGTTTACTCATAAATATTTCTCATATGTACATATTGTACTTCAAAATCAGCATTTAGACAACATATACTTACTATGAGGATTTGCACTGTAACGAAGTGAAAAACCTTGGTCTGTTTGATCAGAGTCTGTTTTGAAAACTATGAAAATTTCATGTGCGGTTGATTGTATACTTTGAGTAGAGTTGTGTCCACAAGAGCGGAAGAGTGTCCTTTCTAAAAGAAAACAAATATGCTCATTAAAAACAAAAGTAAAATTAAAACTGAAATCATTCATCATTTTATTAACAGGAGAGGTTTTAGTCAGTCCAAATCATTTATGTAAGTGTCAAGTGTATAGTTCAAGTTGATGGCTAAATGTTTTATAAATTCCAGATCAAAACTGAGGACACTTCAAGAAAAGACATTAGCTCTCTTTCTCTCCTTCAAATACACACACGTGTGTGCGCTGTTGAAACCATAGTGATATTCATTAAGTAGCTGATGATGAGAATACATATTTGATAGGCTTGTTCACTGTGAATCTTTTAAATGTTGTGGTCTCATTTTCTTAAGCTGTCTTTCACTCCAGTAAGATTACTCTTGTTAAAGGATTCATGATTTATGGCAGTTTTATTATATGTATTATTACATATATTTATATTGCATGATTGTCTTCATTAGTAACTTTATACTAGAATAATGCTTAAGAGTTTCTTTGATATATATATATATAGCTATATTAAATCTCTGAGTGAGATGAAAACAGTAGTAATACAGAATTGCAACATATAATTGCCAACCAAGTGTGGTGTCCCACACAGGATACTGCTACTGACTTTTATAGCCTCAAGAAGACAACTCCTCCTGCTAACTAGCAACACACATTCTGTGTTCAATTAATATTTGCGAGGGGAGGTCATCGCTCCCATCCCTAGCCTTATGTGATACACCCAGAAACTCGAGTTTGTGTGTATCACGTAAGGCTAGACCTCCCATCAGAAATACTAATCGGATACAGAATGTGTGTTGTTAGCGAGCTGGAGGAGATGTCTTCCTGGGGCTATAAAAATCAGCAGCACTATTCCATTTGGAACACCACCCTTGGTTGGCAATTATATAT